>NC_082723.1:48621065-48925863 GCF_030144855.1 Hypanus sabinus | reverse complement strand
ACTATCAGGCTCTTGAACCAAAGTGGATAACTTCAATCAACTTCCCTTGCCCCATCACTGAACTGTCCCACAACTTATGGACTCACTTTCAAGGCCACTTCATCTCATGTTCTTGATACTTATTATTTGTTTAGTAATATAATTTCTTTCTTTATGTATTTGCATAGTTGTTTGCCTTTAGCATACTGGTTGACTGCCCAGATGGTGCTACCTTTAATTGATTCTATTATAGTTTTATTGAGTATGCACACAAGAAAATGAATTTCATGGTTCTATATAGTGACAGATATGTACTTTGACAATAAATTTATTTTGAAATTTGAACTCCAACCAAGATGTACATCCAAGCTAGTCTCATTTATGTGTATATGGCCCATATTCCTCTAAAACTTTTCTATCCATATTCTTTTAAAATATCCTTTAAACACTGAAATTGTCTCTACACAAGACCTTTATACTCACTGCTGTTACTGTATGCTCACGAAGGACAGGACCCAGAAGCAGAGAAATGGCAGGATTTCTCAGTCACAGAGGTTGTAGGGACCAACTCTACCCAGGAGCTGCTGATTGCAGGCTCACAACTCAATCCGGGAGTGGAGGAACAGCAGGAGAAGACAGAAACAAGAGGATAGACATTGGAATATCACCAGAACCTCAGAGAAATGACTGAGCGACACTTCGAGACAAATCATTTTCTGCAACTCTATGGCACTGACTAAGAGTCGTCTTAAATCATCTCAGAATGCGGGAAATATGTGCCAGTCACAATTGACATGACAAGATTAAGCACAAGAGCTTAACGGTTCTAGTTAACATATTAATTAATAAATACAGGTGCTCGAGAACCCCAGAAGCTCAGCGCCCTACAGCGAGCCACAGAAGCCACGATGGTTTGGGTCATACACAGCCTTGGTGGAGATAAAGAAAACCCTGATGTCAGTAGAGTCAGCGTTTATTTCTGGGGACCTCTCAGTTCACCTCTGATTATTTATTTCCCTTTCTCTACCCTGAACTATGGCCTTAGCTTTGGAGTGGGCTTCTCCCCTTGCCTTGCTGTTGATATCCTACTGCCAGGCATGAAAAGCTTTCATTTTGTTGTTGATTAGCTCTTCTGTTTCATTATCATTCTCATCAAACCATTTTTCTGGTCTTATATCCAATGATGTTTTTACAAGTATGAAGGAAGGTGGTCTTAAGAGTGGTCTAATCTGCCTCAGTGTCCTCTGACTATTGCTTTGTGAGTCTTCCAGAAAGGTCAACCTGGACATGTTGGACGTTTGCTGTGTCTTTTAGGCTCTCGATGTTGAACCTGTGATAGCTCAGCTTATTTTGTACTCTTCTTCATCATTTTGATGGTCTTTTTGAGCATGTATGCCAACGGTCTGTCCAGTCATCATTTGCACTGATCATGGCTCTTATATTCTTTATGTCTCTGCGATCCAACTTCTGAATAATAACATAATCTATAAGGTGCCAAGTCTTTGAATGGGAATGCATTCATAAAGCTTTTGCCTTATTTGCCTGGCAGAAAAGGGTGTTGTTAATGGTCAGGACACGTTCAGAACACTTGGACAGTTACAGCACTCAACTGGAGTTGATGTTGCCAACCCCTTCCTTCCCAATTGTGCCTTTCCAGGAGTCGCTGTCCCTGCTAACTCTAGCATTGAAGTCTCCAAGAAGAATGACCTTATCTTCCATGGGAATATCTGATAATATATAGTCTAGTTCAGAGTAACAGTTCTCCTTAACATTGTCTGGTGAGTCAAGGGTTGGAGCATAGGTACTCACAGCTGTAGCCATTTGTTTGTTAGTGACCTTAAGGTGCATGGTTCTGAGGCATTCATTGATGTCAACTGGCAATGCAGAGAGGTGACTGATGCTGCTGCTCTTTATGGCAAATCAAATTCTGTGGATTCCAGTTTCATCTGCTGATTTCCCCTTCCAGAAAAAGGTGTATCCACGCTTCTTTTCCTTCAATTGTCCTTCCTTGGCCAATCGCATTGCAGAGAGTGTGGCAAAAGGTCAATTTGGAAACTTCTCAGCTCTCTTAAGATGATGGCAGTGCATCTTTCAGGATGATCGTTGGTTTCACTGTCAATGAGTGTTTGAACATTCCAGGTTCCAGAATTCAGATGCTTCTGTTTCAGACTACAGGTTTGCGATCTCACTGGGTGCAGTAATCCAGTCAGGAGTAAGGAGGCAAGCTATTATTAGGGCAACTTTTCTAGCTCCTTCCCCATGTGGGGTGAACAGAGTCGGCTCTGAATAGGGCTGCTTAGTCATGGGTGCAGCTGCCAAAAAGTTCGATCTACCTCAGTCCAGGTTCAAGATAACTCTTTCTAAAACCCACTGCTTGTGTGCCAGGTTGTGGCTGGTAGCTCCCAGACATCACTGTCATGCTCTTGTCACCACTTCAGGATGCTACGGGGCGTTATCCAAGTTGGTTGATCACATTACCAAACCACGAAAAAATGACTGTGCGACAGATCTTTTAATGTGGCGATATGAATACACAAGCAGCCACTATATGATCCTTGACAGAGAAAGGACTGGAGTTCAATAGCATGGAGACTAAGACGATTGGGTGCCCTCTTCTGCTGCAGCCCTCGTCCATCTTCACAAAGCTTATGGTGGTCCTCCTAGTTCCAAGATTCCTGAGACTCTAAGTTACCACCATCTTTCACCTGGTCTTGGTTAGACTGCGCTTCATCTAGATCTTTCCCCTTGACTTTACCATCATGGGTGATCCTAACAGGAGCTAAGCTCCAATCGATATCATTTTCAGGTTCTCAGGATCACACAATCTCTCCACCACGACAAGGTGGTGGTACCCAGAGTGGAAGTAATGGGCTGATGATGAACTGACAGATCATTTAGTTTGTAGAATCTTTCATGAATGCATGAAAAAAAAGTTCCTAACTGAAGCTCAACTCACATATAAAGGAGCAGTTGAAATTGTTGTAACAATGGAAACAGTAGACAGAGGGATAATTGAATTGCAGTCAGGAATGAAGTGAGTGTCAAAAAATTTGCAACGTCTAAACGGAAACCAGATTGGCTGAACAAGTTGTGTTACTGTTGTTTCAGGGGCTCACAGACACCAGACCAATGCCAGTTTAAAGGTGAAACTTGCAGAAAATCCAACAAAGTAGGAAACATACAAAAAACATGTTGGGCAGACAAAAATAAGTGGACTGCACAAAGAAGAATAAAGATGAGAACTGAAGTTACAGTTTCAGAAAGAACACCAATATGCATGCTGCTGATGAAACATTGGATAACGATGAGAGTGGCACGGGAGAGTGTAGACTTGAGATTTAAATGTGAAAACTAACAGGAGACAAGCAACATGGTTTACTCCAGAAGTGAACAGCAAATTATTTAATATTGAATCGGACCCTGGCTCAGCTGTTTCAATTATCCCATAAAATGAGTGAATGGTATTTCAGAGATACTAAACTGAAGCCTGCAAATATCCAACTAAGAATTTATTTTGGAGAAAAGAAAACTCCTGCGGGAATAACATTTGTAACAGTAAAATAAACAACTGACCCATCACATTGGATTTGTATTTGGTAAAAGTAGGAGGGCCAGCATTGTAGGGCTGTGATTGGCTAAGACAACTACAATTTGATTGGAGATCCATCCAGTATTTGCATATCCCTTGAAACAGAGTCAATAGAAAGCATATTAACAAAGGTGGATGATGATTCAAGGATGGCATTTGAAAACTCAAACATATCAAGGCCAGAATAGTGCTACATGAAACTGCCACAACTAAGTTTTGCAAATTCTTTTCTGTACCTAATACCATCTCTGATAAAGTAGCCTGGGAGCTAGATTGCATGGAGTCTGAAGGAATGCATTCCAAGGCTGAGAGGAGCACATTGCCAATGCCAATGGTCGCAGCAACCGAGAAGAATGGGCCTGTCAGGATCTGTGGTGATCTTAAGGTCACCATCAACCCAGTACTGAAAGTAGATCAATACCCTCTGCCCCGGATAGATGATATCTCTGTAAACCATTCTAGAGGGAAACAATTCAGCAAAGTGGGCTTAGTTGAAGACTATTTACATTGGAAATGAATGAAGAATCAAAAGTGTTTCTCACCATAAACACTCACACACGGCTTAATTGTAATAGTGGGATTATTTTTAGAGTAGCAGCTACACCTGCACTTCGGCAGAAAGCTATGGATCAGGTGCTGCAAGGCTGGTCATGTACTCAGTGCTACCTGGATGACATCATTATTTCTGATGAGGATGAAAAGGAAAATCTCCACAATCTCAAGACAGAATTAAAAAGATGTTAGGATTATGGGCTCAGAGCACTGGCAAGTGTGAATTATTTTACTGTGGTCACACAATTGATGCACAAGCATTACACAATGGTGTTGAGAAAATTCAAGTAGTGGCGGATGCCCCAAGCCATAGGACAAGCCACAGATGCAGTCCTTCTTAGGATTTTCAGTTACTGTAAAATGTTCCCTGCCAAACCCAGCGACCGTGCTCCACCCCTTGAACATTACTACAGATCAGGAAGAAATAAACAATGAGACAATGGACAAAGCAGTGTTTGGTGGCTTTCAAATAGGTGAAGGAAATGGTAATGTCTGACATTGTACTAACACATCATCATTCACCTTGTCCAGTCAAGCCTGCTGGTGATGCCTCACCTTATGGTATAGGTGCAGTCATGTCATGTGTTATGAGTCATGGAAGTATACGTCCCATAGCCTTTGCATCACATTCACTTACTGCTGCAGAGAAAAAATTTACACACAGGTTAACAGAGAGGCTTTGAATCTGATTTTGGGTGTAGAATATTTCAAAAGATTTTGTATGGGAGAGAGCTTACCCTCATTACTGATCATCAACCACTAGTGTCTATTTTCAATCCACAGAAGGGTGTTAGCATCATAGAGTCATAGAGAAGTACAGCACAGAAACACTTTCTTTGGCCCACCTAGTCCATTCCAAAACCATTTAGACTATCTACTCCCACCAGGACTATAACCTTTCATATCCTTATGCCCATGTATTTATCTAATCTCTTAAACGTTCAAATCAAGCTCGCATGTCCCCACTTGTGCTGGTAGCTTATTTCCTACTCTCATGACCCTCTGAGTGGAAGAAGTTTCCCTTCATGTTCCCCTTAAACTTCTCTCCTTTCACCCTTAACCAATGACCTTGTTTGTGGTCCCGCCCACCCTCAGTGGAAAAAGCCTGCTAGCATTTACCTTATCTATATCCCTCATAATTTTGTATACTAATATCTGCTCTCCTCTCAATCTTCCACATTCCAAAGAATACAGTCTGAAATATCAACCTTTCCTTATTAATCAGGTGTTCCAGATTTGATAACATCCTTGTGAATTTTCTTGTACCCTTTCAATCTTACTTACATATTTTCTGTAGGTAGGTGACCAAAATTGCTCACAATACTTCAAATTAGGCTTTACCCATGTCTTATATAACTTCAAAATAACATTCCATTTTCTGTACTCAATGCATTAATTTATGGCGGCCAATGTGCCTAAAGCTTTCTTTACGATCCTATCTACCTGTGATGCCACTTTCAACAAGTAATGGACCTACATATTCCCATAACCTTTTGTTCGACTGCACTCCTCAGTGCCCTACCATTCACAGTGTAAGACCTACCTGGTTGGTTCTGTAGATGTGTAAAACCTTGCACTTGTCTGCATTAAATACCATCTGCCATTTTTGAGCTCATTTTCCAGCCAATGCAGATCACAATGCAAGCCATGATAGCCTTTCTCACTGTACACTAAACCCCTAATCTTGATGTCATCTCCAAATTTGCTGATCCAGATAACCACTTTATCATTCAGATCTTTGAAATAGATGACAAACAACAAATGACCCAGAACCAATCCCTACAGCACACCCACTAGGCACAGGCCTCCAGTCAAAGAGGAAGTCCTCTACTACTACTCTCTGGCTTCTCCAGCAAAGCCATTGTCTAATCTAATTTACTACTGCATCCTGCATGCCAAGTAAGTCTACCTTCTTGACCAGCCTCCCATGAGGGAACTTGTCAAATGCCTTACTAAAGTCCATTTAGACAAAATACACTGCCTTGCCTTCAACCACTTCCCTGATAACTTCCTCGAAAAACTCTACAATATTGGTTAGACATATCCTACCACGCACAAATCCATGCTGACTTTTCTTAATCGGTTCCTGTCTATCCAAATACTTATATATCTGGTCCCTTAGAATTTCTTCCAATAACTTTCTCACAACTGATGTCAGACTCACCAGCCTATAAATTCCTAGTTTATACTTAGAGCCTTTTTTAAACTGGGGAAACTTTGGCTATCAACCAAACCTCTGGTACTTCTCTTGTTGCTAAGGATGATTAAAATATCTCTGCTAGGACCCTGGCAATTTCTGTACTTGCCTCCCTTGGGGTCTGCGGGCATGCCCTCTCAGGCCCTGTGGATTTATTCACCCTGATTTGCCTTACAGTAGCAAACCTCATTCTCTGTAATCTGTGCAAGGTCTACGAAGTTGATGCTACTTTGCCTCACTTCTATAGACTCTGTGTCTCTTCGGACTCTCCTGAAGAATGCTCATGTATCAACATCACAGGTTGAAATCATAGGTTTGTCAGCGGCAGTTGGATTTTGTTAAGGTGCCACAATGCCAATCCAAACATAAAGGCATTGAGTTTATCAGGGAGCAGATTCTGTATTGTAGGATGTTTGTAGGTATGGTCAAAGACAAATGTTTGTCATAAATATTAACTTAATCAAGGGATTGATGTTGTTAATTTGCACACAATGTAATCCCACATAGATGGGGGAAAATCAATTAATCAACTTGTTTTGATGATGATTGTTCTCTTCTGTTTCTCTCCTGAAACAAGCCACTCTTATAGGCCAGATTCATAGTCCTTAGTGCTGTGCCAATTGCAGACCTTCCATGTTCCATTTCATCTCCAAAGTTACCAACAGTTCCTGATTTTGAAATGATTCTTTCATCATGGTGACTTTACACTATCAACAACCTTCTCCCTTTATTTCTAATTTGATGAACTTAAAATTAATTGTCCCTAAAGTCCAATGATCATTTACCACCGAACTATTAGTAAAAATCTAGTTATTTGGCGGTATGATAATATTGCACCTTGAAATGTGTTAGGCATCTTTGAGGTTTCATCAGCTAACTAGACCTTGTCATGCCAATTGTTTCATCTCTACATATGTCACCTTCCAGAAGATTCTCTCTGAATAAAACCGTGTTATTTAGATTTTAAAATTGGAACTGTCATTAACCTTTTCTTCAGGTAATGTGGTTAATTATACAAGATATTCATCATCTATTATCTGCAAAACAACAGAAAATTATCAAATGTTTGGCCTCAGGAACATACCTTATGGGGATCTTATGTTTCTAGTTATCTATTTTTTTCAAGTGAACAGTTTTGCATTCTTCTGCTCTATTAATCACAATTGATAATCTTATTAAGGTTTCAAGCTTTGTGAGGTCTGCCGCCCTGTTTTGCTGCCCACTGACCTGTGGTTGATAATTTGATAGAGTACAGCAGCTGATCTTAATCCCTCAATATCACCAGTGGAGTCAATCAGCCTATTAATGAACATTGCCCTAATCATTTTTGTCTGAGTCCTTGAATTCAAGTTGACAAATTGCCAGATTGAAAAATATGCAATCATTTCAGGAAGGTTATTTGAAGTGTCTGTCTCCTTATTCCACTTGGAGAAATGGTTGCTGATGGAAACCAGACATTTATTTGACTCTTGCTACTTATACAACACGATCAATGATTTCAATTTTTTGTAGAACACAGAAATGGGGTTAAAAGAATTCTTGTGAGTATTTGTGAGTCAGTGTTCTTAAATTTCCTATTATCCATTTCACCCCTTCTGACATGAGCCCTGGTATCAGCTGGAATTACTCTGTCCAAATCTGGGAGGACAGCATCTCAAAGGACTTAGGCCTGTCAAAGTATTTCTATTGAAAACATTACATCTTGAAAGACAAAGCTTGTCACTATAGACAATAGACAGTAGGTGCAGGAGTAGGCCATTCGGCCTTTCTAGCCAGCACCACCATTCACTGTGATCATGCTGATCATACACAATCAGTACCCCGTTCCTGCCCTCTCCCCATATCTCTTGACCCCACTATCTATAAGAGCTCTACCTAACTCTCTCTTGAATGCATCCAGAGACTTGGCCTCCACTGCCTTCTGGGGCAGAGCATTCCACATATCCACTACTCTCTGGGTGAAAATTTTTTTCCGTAGCTCTGTTCTAAATGGCCTATCCCTTATTCTTAAATAGTGTCCTCTAGTTCTGGACTCATCCATCAATGGGAACATGCTTCCTGCCTCCAGTGTGTCCAATCCCTTAATAATCTTATATGTTTCAATCAGATCCCCTCTCATCCCTCTAAATTCCAGTGTATACAAGCCCAGTCGCTCCAATCTTTCAACATATGACAGTTCCGCCATTCCGGGAATTAACCTTGTGAACCTACGCTGCACTCCCTCAATAGCAAGAATGTCCTTCCTCAAATTTGGAGACCAAAACTTCACGCAATACTCCAGGTGGGGTCTCACCAGGGCCCTGTACAGCTGCAGAAGGACCTCTTTACTCCTATACTCAATTCCTCTTGTTATAAAAGCCAGCATGCCATTAGCTTTCTTCACTGCCTGCTGTACCTGCATGCTTGCTTTCATTGATTGATGTACAAGAACACCTAGATCTCGTTGTACTTCCCCTTTTCCTAACTTGACTCCATTTAGATAGTAATCTGCCTTCCTGTTTTTGCCACCAAAGTGGATAACCTCACATTTATCCACATTAAACTGCATCTGCCATACATTTGCCCAATCACCCAACCTGTCCAAGTCACCTTTCATTCTCATAACATCCTCCTGACATTAAACACTGCCACCCAGCTTTGTGTCATCAGCAAATTTGCTAATGTTACTTTTAGTCCCTTCATTTAAATCATTAATGTATATTGTAAACAGCTGCAGTCCCAGCACCGAACCATGCGGTACCCCACTGGTCACAGCCTGCCATTCCGACAGGGACCCATTAATCACTACTCTTTATTTCCTGTCAGCCAGCCAATTTTCAATCCATGTCAGTTCTCTGCCCCCAATACTATGTGCCCTAATTTTGCCCACTAATCTCCAATGTGGGACTTTATCAGAAGCTTTCTGGAAGTCCAGGTACACTACATCCACTGGCTCTCCCTTGTGCAATTTCACAGTTACATCCTCAAAAAACTCCAGAAGATTAGTCAAGCATGATTTTCTCTTCATAAATCCATGCTGACTCAGACTGATCCTTCTACTGCTATCCAAATGTGTCATAACTTCCTCTTTTATAATTGACTCCAGTATCTTTCCCACCATTGACGTCAGGCTAACCCAGGCATGGGCACACTATGGCCCATGGGCCATATGTGGCCCGTTAAGCTTTTTAATCCAGCCCGCAGAACTTAATGAAATTATATTAATAAACCTTGTTAACGTTTTTTCCCCGCAATTCTGGCGTTTTCCCAATAGATGAAGCACTCTATATACATTTGTGGCAACCCATTTCCTGGCACATCCGAACCGGCTCACAATTAGCCAACGTTCCGGCTAAGGGAGATAGCCTGCGGGGATTTGCGAGCACAGAGCTTTGGAGCCTCTGCGCCATGGGGGGCAGGTTGAGGGAGGCTTAAAAGTGAGGCTGGGGATTTCGAATAAAGTTTTTTTCTTCGACTGCAGTTACCGACTCCGTGTCGTAATTTTAGCGCTGCATGTAGCACACCGCTACACATTGACCTTTGTTGAGGTGCAGCGTATTACTCCACATTTGCGCTTTACTCTTTGTACGGCTCGACCTATTTGTGTGAACAGGCATTCAGCGTCATGAACATCAACAAAGCCAGCCACAGATCCAAGTTAACTGACCAACACCTCAGATCCATCCTGAGAATCGCCACAACAAAACTAAATCCAGACTTTGATGCGCTGGCTAAAAAGGGAGACCAACAACACTGTTCCCACTGAAATTAATGTAAAGAGGGTTTCTTCTTTTTGTTAACTAGCAGGAATGCTAATTTACTGATAACGAGAATGGTATTCCTTTGTAAACCAAATGGGGATTAATGTTCTTTCTTCTGAGTCTGTAAGCTTTTGTTGACGGGCTTTTGGGCAGATCGGCGCGAGGGGGTCGAGAGAGAGGACGCAATGCTCTAAGCTGGGCGAGGATCGGACCCCAAAGGGGGGTCCGAGGCTGGGAGATTCTCCGAGGACGGAGGGGGGGATGAAGCTAGATGTGCTTGGTTGACCATTCGGAGGGTCCTGAGCTGTTTGGAGAGTCGAGGAGTTCGGAGGGTCCTGAGCTGCGAGTCGAGGAGTTCGGAGGGGATCGAATGGTGGCCAGAAGACTTCAGTAATTGAGCTCCAACGGCTGTGCATGAAGTGGTTTGGACTTTGATAAGTTTGGCGCCTTTTCTTTAATTTTCTCTTCATATATACTGTATCGTTATTAATCACTTAGTTATAGTAACCTTTATAAATTGTACTCATTTAATCGCATATGGTGTACTGTCTGTTTGTGGGCGAGGCGGGGACATCACACAGCATCCACACCAGCTGATTACCCAGTTTGGCGGGGCCGAAGGCTGCTCCTCTAGACGAAACGAGCTGAGCCAGCCTGAGGCGACCCAGGGGGTTACATTGTGGGGTGCTCGTCCGAGGTTGATTTCTATGGAGGCTGTGTGATCACCCTATTTAAATTGTGTCTGCGGCGAAGAGCTGGTGTGCCTTTGTGGGTGTGCGATTGCTGGTTATCGCTGCGTGTGTGTTGGGTGGGGTGGCTGCTGTTGCTAGCCTGGAGGTCATTCGAGTTCCGACTAGTGCTGACGAAATGGTGGTGGGACCATGGGTTGTCCGTACTGTTTGGAGAGTGAGGAGTGACAGGTTGGGATGTTTCAGCAGTGGTGAGCTCCGCCCAGTTATTGGAATAATGTCCAGCCCTAAAGGGGCCGAAGCGTGGGCGGAGCGGACCCCTCAGTTATTGGGTGAGTGGCAGTACTTGGCTGAGGAAAAGCGACAGGGACGGGTTGAAAGTTAGGGTAGGCGGGCTGGTGACTTTGTTAGAACTGTCAGGCGCAATTACCTCGAAGTGACCGCTGCCAGATCTGGGAAAGTGCGTGTGGTTCGACTGGAAGTCAAATGCCGCAGCTGGGGGGCTTATCATACCTGTGGCAGGAGATTGGTGGGAAGTTTTTAGGGTATCCCTTTTTGCCTAGGGGGGCAGATAAATTGCTTTTGGTGCCAAGGGGATCTGTCAAGGGGATCAGTTGTTCCGTTGATTCGAGAGGTGTCGGGAAACTTAGAGGAGGCCCAGTGGGGGAACGGCTTGGGGTCTCTGGGGGAGCACGTTCCCAGCAATGTACCAAGGAACTCCCGAAAGGAACAGACTCTATTCCTGAAGGCTTAGAGGGGCCACGCGCACAGGTGTTGTTACGGATGGATGGAAGTCAAGTTAAAGCCATCCTCGGCAACGGGGCGCCGGTTAAGTTGCTGTACAGTTTGTTTCATAACCGTTATTGGAAGCATTTACCCTTGACGACATTGAGAACACTGGAGATTCGGGGTACCAGTGCCGGTGATTATCCAGACGACGGTTGTTGGTCAGTGAAAATGGAGTTCTTGGAGGCAAATGTGGAGGAGACTGAGGTTCAGGAATCGTTAATGCTGATGTGTCTGGACCCTGTTGAGACGGGCAACGTTTCTGTTCTAGCGAGAACCAATATCCTGCTGGTGCGCTTGAGGGCCTGCCCGGAGGAGGCAGGTGAGCATTGTTTGGAGGCATTGTCGATGCACCCAGAGTTTCGAGCTGCTTGTGTGGACGTGTGTAGCAGCATTGGGTTGATACCGAATTCAAACAAGAGCCAGTGGCGGTACAGCCTGGGGGAAGTATCTGAGGGTGAGACCCTCTTAGTGGACGCTGCGAAATACCACGAGAGAGGGGAGTTGACTGCTGAAGACACCTCGGAGAGAGAGAGGTTGCAGCGACTGGCCCCTGAAGCCATGGAAGACGTAGGCAGCGTGTGTGTGGATTGTATTGCGTTGAAGAGGCGCACTGTCAGTGACCAGAATATGGCCCTGAGGGCCGGAGAGGCGATGGCCTGTCTGAATGGTGCGATGTGGTTTAAGGTGCTCGATCTGAGGAGTGGATGTTGCCAGATCCCGATGAGTGGGGCCGACAAGGACAAGACGGCCGTTATAAATTCCCTAGGAGTCTTCGGGTCTGAAAAGATGCCACAGGGCATATCTGGAGCCCTTGCAACCTTCCTGCGGGGCAGGTGGAAGACCATAGAGGATATGGAGGCATTTGGAGTTTTGGTGTATGTGGATGATCTCTTGGTATTTGGATTTGCCTCAGGAGAATATGAAGTGAGGTCGTTGCAGGAGCAGCTGAGAACTACCGAGTTAAAGTGTTTTCGGGACACGTGCCAGGGCTGGCGAAGGTCGCAGCTCATGAGTGACTGTCTCTACGGAACCAAGTTTGAAATGAAGACGGAGAGACTGGAGAAAGTGATCTGGAACCATTCGGAAGACTTACAAGTTGGAGAGAATGAAGAAAGTTGTCTGACTGAGGGTAATAGCAAACTGAGAACCCAGAGAGGGGAGTTTGCGGAGGTGAAGAAATTACAGACGAATCTCAGAAGAGAGAAGCGGAAGCTTGAAGGGAACCTGAAGATGACCATCGACAGTTCAAATGAAGTGCAAAACCTGAAAGTTGATCTGGAAGAAGTCATGAGGAAGAAAAAGCTGGAGAGAAGTGCAGTGAATACTGAACAGGAGGCTGAAGAGACTGTGGGAGCAGTGCAGGCCACGTGTTTCCGTTTGGAGAAGATCAAACAGCAGCTACCGATCACAGGAATGAGGAAGAATACAGATTCGATGGATGATGTGCTGGATGTGCGGTACATGCTGCCTTTTGCTGACTTTCCCTCGATTGAGGAAGAGACCTTTGGCCCTTCTCCCATTGAGTCAGGTGTAGCGGGGAGGGTTAGCTGTGTGCAGTGTGGGGCATGAGTGAGAGGTTGAGAGAGGAGTTGGTGGTGGGCCCAAGGTATCCCCAGTTGTGTCCGAGCCTGAAGGGTTTAGGTGAGGGGGTACGGAGGCCTCAGAAGGGTTAGGGAACTCCCAGATAGTTGGCCTAAGTAGCGCCTGAAAAACAGGGCGTGAGGGTTACTGTGTGGGGAGGAGATGTCACTGTTTGTGCTCGGGTTATGGTGTGTTGGCAGGAAAGGTGGCGAGTTATTTAGTAGTCATGAGGACATGACTTTTATTTGGTGGAGGGAGAGTGTAAAGAGGGTTTCTTCTTTTTGTTAACTAGCAGGAATGCTAATTTACTGATAACGAGAATGGTATTCCTTTGTAAACCAAATGGGGATTAATGTTCTTTCTTCTGAGTCTGTAAGCTTTTGTTGACGGGCTTTTGGCAGATCGGCGCGAGGGGGTCGAGAGAGAGGACGCAATGCTCTAAGCTGGGCGAGGATCGGACCCCAAAGGGGGGTCCGAGGCTGGGAGATTCTCCGAGGACGGAGGGGGGGATGAAGCTAGATGTGCTTGGTTGACCACTCGGAGGGTCCTGAGCTGTTTGGAGAGTCAAGGAGATCGGAGGGTCCTGAGCTGCGAGTCGAGGAGTTCGGAGGGGATCGAATGGTGGCCAGAAGACTTCAGTAATTGAGCTCCAATGGTTGTGCATGAAGTGGTTTGGACTTTGATAAGTTTGGCGCCTTTTCTTTAATTTTCTCTTCATATATACTGTATCATTATTAATCACTTAGTTATAGTAACCTTTATAAATTGTACATTTAATTGCCTATGGTGTACTGTCTGTTTTTGGGCGAGGCGGGGACATCACACAGCATCCACACCAGCTGATTACTCAGTTTGGCGGGGCCGAAGGCTGCTCCCCCTAGACAAGAACGAGCTGAGCCAGCCTGGGGCGACCCAGGGGGTTACATTAAAAATAAGTTGCTTCATTGTGTTATGTAAAAAATGCATTTTGGCCAGCTCCTCCTTCATAGTTCCATAGTTCCCTTTGTTCAACCATAATACTGACACATCCGATTTTCCCTTCTCCTTCTCAAATTGTAGGTTAAAACATATATTATTATGGTCACTACCTCCTAATGGTTCCTTTACCTCGAGGTCCCTGATCAAATCTAGTTCATTGCACAACATTAAATCTAGAATTGCCTTCTCCCTGGTAAGCTTCAGTACAAGCTGGTCTAAGAATCCATCTTGGAGGCACTCCACAAACTCCCTTTCTTGGGGTCCAGTACCATTCTGATTCTCCCAGTCTACTTGCATGTTGAAATCCCCCATGACAACTGTATCATTACCTTTGCGACATGTCAATTTTAACTCTTCATTCAACTTACACCCTACATGCGGACTGCTGTTTGGGGGCCTGTAGATAACTCCCATTAGGGTCTTTCTACCCTTAGAATTTCTCAGTTCTATCCATACTGACTCTACATCCCCAGATTCTATGTGCCCCCTCGCAAGGGACTGAATATTATTCCTCACCAACAGAGCCACCCCACCCCCTCTGCCAGTCAGTCTGTCCTTTTGATAAGATGTATATCCTTGAATATTCATTTCCCAGGCCCTGTCCGCTTGAAGCCATGTCTCACTTATTCCCACAACATCGTACTTGCCAATTTCCAACTGAGCCTCAAGCTCATCTACTTTATTCCTTATACTTCATGCATTCATATGTAATACTTTTAATTTGGTACTCCCCTCTCCTTTCATATCAATTCCTATTTCACTTGGCCATACTGTATGATCTTTTTTTGAGCTTTCTACTCCATTGCTTCTGTTGTCTTTTTTAAATTTTCTTATTTTCACTTTCCCTTTAACTCCATCCTTATATTTCCAGTTCATCTCCTCTCCCCACTACTTAGTTTAAACACATCCGTGTTGCAGTGGCAAACCTGTCTGCCAGAATGCAATGGCTACTTTTATCTGTAATTTGATAGCAGTGTTTACTCCAGTTCTTTTAAATTTATTTGAAGTTTAGATATTGCTAAATTTTGTCTGGTGACTTTTAATGCAATGTGAAGGAACACTTGCCATTTTTGTCAAGAAAAAATAAATTAAAAAATAATTACTTGCACAGGGACAGGCTCTTCAGCTCAAAGTATCCATACCAACCATCAAATATCTATCTATATTAATCCCATTTACCATCACTTGTACTATGCCTTTGTAATTCAAGTGCTCAGATAGCTAAACTTCTGTGCCATTGTGGGGTAAGGATCAGTGAATGGATAGCACAAATTAAGTGCAATGGAATTCCATCAAAATCATGGTCCACATTGAAAACCACACAGGGTAACCAATAGTAACCGATTTGCTGTAAATTTGTGCAGCAAGTTCTGGATTATTGTGTACCAACGTTCCGTACCCTCGAAGAGGACCACAACTTTGTCATGGTTTGGAGGCTTGTGAACCTCAATGATCCAGAGAGCTATGTTGACTAGAGTCAGGGCTTTAGGCCTTGGCACCTGGAAGGTTCACCCATGCCTGACAGGTCAAATGATAAAGCCCAGACTAAGAGTGGTCCACTGATCCTCCAGGTTCAGTGGGGTGGGGAGTGGCGAGGTTCAGCTCAGTGTTAACAACCCAGAATCGAAAAACAGAATTGTTTTACAGAAACAGTAAACAATTTGATTCTACATCTGAGTGCCATGGTATTCCTGAGTCTCCACTCAGAATTTGCATGACTGACTCTAGCGAAAACCAAGCTACTGACATGATGAAGGAAGCCCTGAACACTGCTAGAGAAGGAAGACCTTCAGTGCTGCCCTAAACACCAACAGCATAATGGGCAGTCGAGAATGTTCTATAAGCTTAAGTTTGCCAGTGTTTGTATAGATAAATACATGTCATTCATTGTGGAGCTTCCTGAAAAACTCAGCAGAAATTAAGTTTCCCCAGAGGTATCAAGTCCTTATATAGGGTTAAACAAAATGAAGTGTAAAAGGGAGATCAGAAGATAAAATTTAATAACAAGCAACATCTAACAAATAACAAGAGATAACACAATTCTGTTGTGAGACAGAACAGAATATGCTAGAAATACTCAGCACAATTTATAATGAGAAAAACAGTTAACATTTTTTGGTTCATAACCTTTCATCGCAATTGGTTTGCTGAAATATCAAGCTGTCTTATTTTTAGTGCTACTAGCCTCTTACTAGCCTCAGTACTCTACAGCTTCCTTCTTTCAGTGTTCTTCCAAAAATTCCACTGATTATTTTGGCTTTCTTCCAATAATATTTCTGTGTTATAAGGTGCCAAATAAAGCCACCACCAGACTGTAGCAATTTATTGGTCTGAGGTACATTCATTTCTGATAAGGAACTGTCTTCATTTGGCATTAACATTATCAGAGCATGAAGATTCAATTCCAGTGTCAGTCAGGATATTGCAACTTTCAAAAGTTAAAGGAGAGTCTTTCTCTTGGAAGTTTCACTATTAGTTATCACAAGTATTTTGATTAATATCAAACTGTTTTTAAGCAAAAAGATAATAAGAGTCCTTGTTACAATTAAGAATAAATGGATTCAGAACTAGCAAACTAATAAAAGCCATAATTTGAATGGACTTACAAAAGTGTTGCCAGTCCACAATACACTTGATCTGTCCTCTGCTGCCTCCAATAAGTTTAAAAGCCTGAAAAACTTTGCACAGAGTTTTTCATAATTTGCAAAGAATACCATGATGGTTCTCCATATACAGGAGGTCTTAGTGACCGTTCCTACCTACAAGACAACCATGCTCCTTTTGATAATTCCTCTTTAGTTATAAACTATTATCCTGAGATGTCTTCCTGGGGTAAGTCCATCTTGTATCTGCAAGTGTGAAGGTATCTGCAATAATCATGCAGTCATGAAAATTAGCATTCTAGAATCTTATATGAAGATAATAATACTTGTTATTATACTTACATCATTTTCAAATCTTTCTGCAACCTTTTTATTTAGTTTTGCAAGGATGCCCAAGAAAGATAATGGAACCAATTGATTCAGCAAATTCAAAAACGAGACAGATCAGTAATAAAGATGGTAAACATTTAGAAATCATCCAAAGGAGCCTCACAGCTTCTAAAGTATTTCTGAACTGGATGCTCTTTTCAAATAACCTGGTGAAAATTAAACTGTAATGTATGAGACATACCATTGTGCTCAGCCAGCCTTTATTCACTGCACTAATGCTTTCAAAATCTGTCCATTATTTTGCTCCTCTGGGAGGGAATATGTTTTGTTCTGGTTAGAGGGTGATTTTCAGAGTGCCATGTAATTTTCTTAAAATGCTATTTCCGATCACATTGTTGCTTGTGAAAGAGTAGAATGATAATTTGTAATTGGCTTATTAATGTCACATGTACCAAGAAACAGTGAAAAAACTTTGTTTTGTATGCCATCCAGAGAGATCATTCCAAACTCTAATTTCTTGGTGGAATGCAAAATGCATTAAGTATAATGTACTGGCATCCCATCTGGTGCATGTGAATGGGAACAGCTTTGAATGGAAACTGGCTTGGAGTACTGTGCACAGTTCTGCTCCTCCAGCTGTAGGAAGGATGTAATTAAGCTGGAAATTGGGCAGAAAATATTCATAACTATGTCATCAGGACTGCAGGGATTGAGTCATTAGGAGATGCTGGATAGGCTAGGACTTGTTTTTCCCCTAGAGCATAGGGAGCTGAAGGGTGACCTTGCAGAGGTATATAAAATCATGAGGGGTCAATTGCATAGTCTTTATCCCAGGGTCAGGGAGTCTAAAACTAGAAGGCAAAAATTATGGCCATGGTCTATAAGGACTTTGTATGTACTCCCCGTGACTGTGTCGGTTTTCTCCCACCATCTAAAGATATACTGGTTAGTAGATAAATTGGTAATGGTATATTGTCCCATGATTAGGCTAGGGTTAAAATAGGTGTGTTGCTGAGAGCACAGCTCGAAGGGCTAGGAAGGCCTAGTCTGTACTACATCTCAATAAATAAATGAATGCATAAATTTAAGGTGAAAAGAGAAAGATTTAAAAGGGACCTGAGGGAAAACTTCTTCATAAAGAGGGTAAATTAGCTAATTGCTGTCAGGTGCGGTGAAATTCGTATTCATACAGCTCGTGTCATCGTATCAGTGTATTGAGGGTAGTGCAAGGGAAAACAAGAACAGAACACAGGACAGGTACTACCATCACAGAGAAAGACAATAAGGTGCACTGTCATCATAAGATAGATCATAAGGTCAAGATTCATCTTATCATACTAGAGCACAGATCAGTTGTCTTATAACAGTGGGACAGAAGTTGGGTGGGTAGGTTGAATGAACTGCCAAAGGAACATATGGGATGGGTAAGATTAAAATGTTTAGGAGACATTTGGACACATGAATAGAAAACAAATAGGTAGATATGATCCAAAAACCAGCAAATGAGACTAGCTTGGATAGGTATCTGGTCATATGAATAAGTTGGGCAGTAAAGCTGTTTCTTTAAAGTATGCTCAAATTCAAGTTTAATTATCATTCAACCATACATGAATACAGCCTTAATTGTACAGTGTTCCCCTGGGGCCAAGGTACAAAACATACACACCACATTCAAAATAGCAAGGAAAAAAAACAGTCATGCAAAAAAAAAACATATATATAGCTTAAGTCCCGGAGCAACATGTCACACAAATTGAAGGTAGTTTCTGGCAGTGTTCAGACACATCCACCGATTGAGCACTGGAGAGCAGCACTGATGGGCGAAGCCTGCCCCAACCAAGCAAGCATGCCATGTTACACTGCCTCCGGCATTTTCTCTCCCGGACTGCAGCAGCAGGCAAGCCCGCAGCTTGAAGCCTAGTGCTTGCTACAACCAAGGCCACACAACTCCCCCACCGTCTGCCAAACAAACAAACAAGAGAAACAGGCCTGCAGTATCTTGCTTTATCGATATCCAACACGTCCTTGTGATCCAATGAGAAATGCTGCAGTCAATCACCCATAGTTACACTGTATGCCACCTTTGCGCACCAACTCCTATGCCTTCAATGTCATTCTGTAGCAGGCAGCAACGCGGTCTTCACCCAGTCCGGCAACTATGCCTCAAGCAACTCAGTGATGGAGTAGACCTGCAGTATCAAAAGTTCTTGGAGTCCAGTATTGCCTTGCTATCATAAAAAAAAAGTCATTTTACACAGAAAAAAAAAACGAATTTGGTTGGTCCACAAGAGGCCATTGCATCTGAACACACCACCATCTTACCCGACGATGATGATGATAAGTATATTAAAGTAATACAAAAGGGAAAGAAACAATTAACTGCAGAAAATAATGTTAGAATTACACAGAAAACATAATGTAGATCAACAAATAATATGCAAGACCAATGCAAGGTAGATCAAGAGTTTATCTTTATTGTACAAGAAATCCATTGAAGAATCTTATAACAGTGGGATGGAAGCTATGTAGTGGTGTATCTTCTGCCTGATGGAAAGGAGAGAAGAAAGAATGACGAGGGTGAAAGATTGTTTTGATCGTATTTTCCTATTTTCCTATTGCAGTGGGATGCGTAGATAAAGTCCATGGAGGAGTGTATAGTTTTTTTGTGATGGACTGGTCTGTGTTCACAACTCTGTAGTTTCTTGCAGTCTTGCACAAAGCAATTGTGCACAAACCATACTCTGATGTATCTGGGTAGGATGCTCCCTATGGTGCATCCAAAAACTTGGTGAAGCTCATCGGGGATATGCTGAATGTCCTTAGGCTCCTGAGGAAGTAGAGGGGCTGATTTTCTTTCTGACCCTGACATATATGTGGTTATACCAGGACTGGCTACTGATGATATTTGCACCTAGGAACCTGCATTGATTGACAACAGAGTTAACAGAGCTTTTGCCTCATGGTGTCAGTGACCTGGGTTCATTCCTGAAGTTTTGTTCTTTCTGTGTGAAGTATTGATGGTCTCCCTGTTAGCACACGAGTTTCCTTTAGGTGTTATAGTCCTGCACCCAAAGGTGTGGTGGTTGGTAGATTAATTGCTCGTAATGTGTTGCTGAGTATTAGAATATGAAAGAGTTGAGGGGAATCAGGGGAGAATAAAAAATATGATTCATCTAAGATTAGTGTAAATGGGTACTTAGTGGTCAGCATAGGCTCTGTGGGTTGAACAATCTGTTTCTGTACTTTGTCTCAGTGACAGACTGGAATCTGAAACTTGCATTGTCAAAAATAATCTTTTTCCAAATGAGTAGTGCATCAAGCAAAACCAATTATGCATATGGAAAAATATTGTGACATTTTGTTCTGTGAAATCTGATCACTGCCAACTTGAAACCTCCAGGGAAAGAGAATATCACTAATAATGTCAAAAACAATCACAATGTTAGCAGGTTTACCAGTGCAGAGAAATGTAAGGCAAGTACTCTTTCCCTGACTGATCGAGTTTGATTAATGCAGGCTTACTGGTGATGGGATGTGTTGTTAGAATATGAGCATTTAGCCACACTCCCTTATGTAATACTGTTTTAATGAAGAAGAATTTGTCAGACTCACCATCTGAACTACAGAATTTGTTAGCCAAGGTCGAAATACTGCATATAGAAAGAAAGATTTCCAGCTATCACCTCTTCAATATGCGCCAAGATCACACAGCATATGAGATGAGTCATTGATTATCCAATCCCTTAGCTGTTGTAACATGAGGGGGTGTATTATCTTAGACAGTAGATGTCTTTCAGCTAACATTGAGAGCTTCTGCATTCTCAACTATGAAAGAATGGTGCCTGCTGCAGTATTGAATTGAACTGCCATTGCAGATTATGTGATATGGTAAGGCTTGAGCCCACAAGCTCCTGCTTAGGAGAGCTTTCTACCAGCAGGACCAGGCAATCATTGGAAATAAGCAAATTTGGCTGAATTATTGGAAATTTCTAGTACTTAGAATTGGCCTGTATATTTAGTACCTTAAAAATGTTACACTTTTTTTCATGAATTTTAAGTGAAGATTTAAAACAAATATTCTGACAGCAAAATTTGCTTAGTCTCATATTTCTGGTATTTTTTTTTCGAATTTGATGTCACATATTTTAGTGTATCCTTTGACAACAAAACACAATTTCAATTAGTGTTATAAATCTCATTTAAATATTTCAAAATTTAATAATTTAAAAAATAAAAACTGCTAGTATATTATAACAGTTTTTATATCAATATGCACATTCCAGTCTTTATTTAGTCTTGACAAATTAAATAAGAATCATAATTTTCCTTCCTGATTTGCTTGTCTGAGATAATCTTTATTGTCTTAGGCTGTTCATCCAGCTTATTCCATTAAAGACCTGGATGCAATAGATCACCTTGAAATGACATTGACTGAAGTTGGAAAAGGCATACAATGTTACAGAGATTGCAAGGAATTTGCGGTTAGTATTTGTCAAGATAAAAAAAAAGGTGCAAGAGATTTATTTTTGACTGCAGAAATATATTTCACTCATGGTTCCAATCAAGTCAGGATGACTAAGTGCTATATGACATCTGTATCAACAGGCAATTCCCTCTCCAGAGAGAAATCAAAGCATTACAGTCTGTTCCTGGTTACGAACACCCAAATGTATAAATAAGCTCCCATAAATATTATTAATTTCAAAAGTCCAATGAACATAGTTCCTCTCTTTCACTCTTACTTTATTAATTGCTCTTTCTTATTAGCCTTATGTGCTACTGATGCCATTCATTATATTTTTTGGAATTTTTCTTTATCTTCTGACATATGGACAAAATCAACATGGACGTCTTTAAAAATGGAACTAGGTTGATACCCAGGGATGTTGTATACTGATCTCCAGTGCAGCCAACCTGCATTTTCCCGTTTATAAATCTGTGTATCCTCACTGCTTGTGTTCATAACATTGTACTATTGTCCAATCCAAGAAATAATGGAGCTTCAAATGATGGTAGAGACATGTGATCACCCATTGGATGGAGTGCTTTGTTGCTTTTCCTGGTTTCTGACTCTTCCCATGCTACACTGATGACTGCATGGGTTCTGCTGTCATGGTACACTCTTGGGGGTCTGGACCCAGGTGCGGAGGAACAGCAGGGTCCCAGACAATAGACAGAAACAAGATGTTTAACATCTGAATCAGAACCTCAGAGTGACAGAGTGACCATCCAAGGTAATTCATCTTCTCCAACATAATGACCTCTCTGAGGCACTGAATGGGAGTCCTCTTTAAATAATCATAGAATTTGGGAAACATGTACCAGCTACAATTAACTTGACAAGATTAACCTGAAAGCACAAGGGCTTAACAGCTCTAGTTAAGATATTGATTAGTAAATACAAGTGCTCAAAAACCCAAGAAGCTCAATGCTCCATGGCAAGCCACAGGGCTCATGACAGCTGCTTCATGCACCCGAGCTGAGCTTGTCAATTTCATCAACTTCCACTCTGCCCTTAAATTCACTTGGTTCATTTCTGACATCTGCCTCCCCTTTATTGATCTCTCTCTCTCCATCTCTGGAGACAAATTGCTGTCCGTCAGCTTTTATAAACCCACTAACTTTCACAGTTACCTTGACAATGTCTCCTGTAAAAATGCTATTTCTTTTTCCTAGTTCCTTCGAACCACTGCATCCATTCCCAGGATGATACATTCCTTTCCAGGGCACTCAGTAGGTTTGCCAGCATTGGAAGGATATGTACAGATGATGCCTTGGCTATTCACTCTTCATCTGAACTCAAAGCTAGAAAGGAGATAGTATAAAAAAGCAAAGGGGAGTGGTAAAGCAAATTCTAGTAACCAATAGATGGATCCAGGTGAGGAGGAATGATTGATGGATGGAGTAGGGAAGAGCAAAAATAGCAAAACAAGCTTGGAGGTGGAGGCAACAGAGAACTAAAGATGATGGCATCTGGTAAGAAAGGAAAGTCGAGCATGGAACAAAGTAACAGAGGTGTAGAGGGCAGCTGTGAATAGAGGGAGGAATCAACTGGTGATGTGTAGATAATGTGTGGATATAGTGGGTGGAGGAGGGGAAAGAAATCAAATGACGGGGGTTGTAAGATAAATTGCATAGATCAGGATGAGGGTGAAAATGGACAGGGGGGAGCAGTTCACCACAAATAAGAGAATTCAATGTTATACGAATGTACCACTTGCTTCACCTAGTGGCTAAATATAGGGGGTGATAACCCCCTGCCCGGCCAAACTTAAGAAATCTCGTTTGGGTGGATGCTGCACGATGTGTTCCCTGTTACAAATTAGTACCCCAAAATAACAAACAGTACACAATTTACAATTAAATGATTAAGCTTTATAACTCTTACTTTGGCTGTAGGGTTAGCAGGGAAACAAAATAGAAAAGAAAAAGGGCCCAAATCTTATTAAACAGTCTGTGCACAATGTTGGAGGTCACTGTTTCCCCTTTGCCGATCCTCCTTCGATTGTCGCTGTCCTTCAGACCCTTGCTCCAAGTCTACCCCGTCCGGCGGTCTACCAAATCTCTCCATTCGCGTCTTCTCTCTTCATCCCTCTCCCTCCTGCAAAAGCCCGCAAAATAAACTGCTTCCAGAATCACAAGACAGGGCAACAAAATCCTGATTGGCTAAAATGCATCCATCTCCTGTTAATTCCAGCCATAACCCAAACATTGTTGCTACAGAGAAACCATTATATTAGCAGCGAAACCTTACAGTGCATTACACATATATTTTAAAATCTTTCTCCATTTCCCTTTAATAAAATAACACAATTGATTTAAAATCAGCACAGTGAGGATGCCAAGGTCCTCTCTGTTGTTGAACAATATAATATTTTTTAAGATAAAATTTGATCCTTGAAGACAAAGCAATTGCGCAGGTGTTGAAGCCCACTGAATTAAGAGAATAAAACACACACACAATCAGCTTTATATATAAAACCAATCCATGAAATGGAAGCCTTTCCTGAAGTATATTTCATCAGTCTTGTTCTGCTGTCAGTACAAGTATGTTACAGAGATAAATAAAGCTCCTTCTCAATCTTTCTCCTTGAAAATAGATGAGAATATAAAAGCTTCACATAATAGGATTAAAGGAAAGGAGTTTTTTGGGAAATAAAGAACTTAATTTTGCTCTTGATTTAACAAGCCAGATCAGACAGCTGATGAATGGACACACTGAAGAAATCCAAGCAGTGATGGCTGACCAGACCTGCCTGTGAGATAACCAGCCATTAGCTTCAAATCTGCCACTGAATCTTTCAAACATGGGCACATGTAGAGAAGGACTCTGACAACTCCCACTTATTCCTCAATCCTACTTTATTTTACTTGTGCACAAGGAGAACAGCATGGCCCCTGTCACTCACACTCTTCTGAGCTCTGAACAGGGATATGTCATTTTTATACATAATTGATAGCAGTTACCAATATTGACTGTTTGGTAAACTGTGTATGTTTGAAGTCTTTACTTGCAAGATCAATCACCATTGACAATATGTGTTAAAATTCAATAGAAGCTACAATCTAGCAACTGCTATTAGTAATTAGTAAAGTACTTGTCCCTTAGTTGGTGTATGTTCCTTGAATTCTTCCATTACATTCTTATCTTGTCTCCAGTAAGCCAAAATGGCTCGTGTTTCCTGCAGTCAAAATGGAAGCTCCATTCATCAAATACCTCACTTTCCAGGGCTGTGTGTACTTTATCGCTGATCCATCTTTGCCCGGATAAGAATTAACCTTTCCCTTGCCACAATTTCCAGAGTCAGCTGCTCATTTGCTTTCTCTGAAACCACTTCCATCCCGACAGTTCCATAGCTCTAACCTTTTAGAGAATCATGAAGCTGTAGAACTGTAAAATCAAAAGTGATGACACAGAAGTAGGCTACTCTGCCCATCATATGAGTGCTTTTAAACAGGAGCTACTTCACTTAATTTATTTAACACTTACAGCACTAGAGCAAAGGCCTTAAAGGTCACAGCACTTAAAGTCCACAACCCCCTTTTTTTGACATGAGATGAGGGCTTCCACCCCTACCACACTCTCAGGCAGTGAATCCCATACCACAGCAAACCTCTGAGTGGAAAAACTCCTTACTTCCTGTCTAATTCTTCTACTGAGTGCATAAGTCTATGTCCCCCTTGATTTTGATCCTACATTTAAGGGAAATAGGTCTTCCTTATTCACCTTCTGCAGACTCCTTTTAATTTGGAACTTCTGTTAGTTCTTTCCTTAGCCTCCTCTGTTGCAATGGAAGTGACCCTAGCTAATACAATGTATTTTTTCAGTAATTAAACGTCCCATTTCTGATAACATCCACGTAAATCTCCTCTGCAGTGGAATCGTGTTTCCTGCAAAGTGGTGTACGACTGTGCACTGAAATCAAGCTGTGCCTTAATCCTTGGTATTACATTTTCCAACATGCTGCGACCTCCCTGTTCTGAAACTTTATGCTGCTTTTGGCAAAGGAAAGCATCCTCACTGCCTTGGTAGCCAGTTTATCTTCTTCCTGTTCTGCTATGTTTAATGATTTGTAGACATGAATTTCAAGGCCACTCTCATGAATTGTATCATCCTTTGCCTTGTTGCAGCTGCTCATATTTCACATTCCTCTGGATTAAATTCTGAGATAAGATTTTGACCTGAAGCATCGACAATTTATTCCCTGCCCCCACAGGTTCTGCTTGACCTGATAAAGTCCTCCAATGGAATGCTTGCTGCTTAACATTATGTAAGTTGCATTAATTGTTGATTGATATATGCCACATGGTAGACTTTATTTACTAATTTATATGTGAGGCCCCTTGAAATATTTTACACAATGAATGACAAAGTCTGGAAATAATCTGTCAGTTTTGTAGGGCATGGGCAGGTTGAGTAGAGAAAACTATGGCAGATGGAATTTAATGTGAGAAAATGTAACTTTAGGCCCAAGGGAGATGGAGCTATGAGCTAACTGAATCATGGGACCAGCCTGAAGGAGAGAATGTTTTATTTTCCCCCCAAATGCCATCAAAAACACATGGTGGCACATGGCACAGGTTCCCTTGAGCCGTGTATTGTTATTGGTGCTCACTGGTTAAACACTTGGCTCATCTTTTCTTGACATGACTTGCGTTATTCCGAACAGTCATGTTGTTCACAGTACTCACCTCTAGATCTTCACAGCATACCCTCTTCCCAGTCTTACAACTGATACTGGCCCTCAGAAATCAGGATATAGTTAATGTCCAAACATTCAAACATAAACAATGAAATAAGCTACTTTCAAAAAGTTTGATAAAGTTGGACAGGTTCTACACATCCATTAGGGCTTCAGAGATGGATCTGAGGATCTGAGAGTAATTAAGGTGCAGAACCTCTCTAAGTGGAGACCAATTGCAATGGATTCAGTACTTTGGAATTCAGAACAAAAGTAATGAGTGTTGCAGGAACAGATTGACAAAATTACCATGGCAAGTCAGCTCATATGGAACTATTAACAATTTAATGTATGTATCAGTTTTTATTCAAGTGGAATGAAATGTTAGGATTATAATGGATTAGAAAGGGACATGGAAAACTGGTAAACACACTGCACAAGAAAATTTGCAGACACACACAAAATGCTGGAGGAACTCAGCAGTATCTATGGAAAAGAGTGAATTGTCACTGTTTCGGGCCAAGACACTTCGTCAGGACTGGAAAAGAAGGGGAGAAGACAGTGGTGGGGGGGAGGGGAGGAAGATGTATAAGCTAGCAGGTGATAGATGAGACCGGGAGAGGGGGAGTGGGTGAAGTAAGGAGCTGGAAAGTTGATTGGTGAAAGAGATAAAGGACTGGAGAAGGTGGGAATATGATAGAAGAGGGTAGAAAGCAAAGGGAGAGTAGCACCAGAAGGAGCTGCTGGGCAGGTAAGGAGATAAGGTGAGAGAGGGAAACAGGAATGGGGAATGGTGAAGGAGAGGAGGGACAATTACCAGAAGTTCAATAAATCTATGTTCATGCCAGTATACATAATGTTCACTAGGTACACATGCACCTAGTTCACTGCTTTCTGGCCTTGCGAGACCTGTGTCATATGACAAGTGCTTTCACCTTTTTTTTAAAAGAATGGTCCATATATTCTATGAAAGGGAGATGGAGGCAGAGTTAAGATGGCACAACTCCTTTGCTTGCATCTTTGGAAATGGCTCTGTTTCCATCTTTAATATCTTTATTATTCCTTTTCAGGGTTCTTTTGAAGACCCTGACCTGGAGTTACATGCTGACTCTGGTTCTTTGTGGAAATGGGACCTGTTCTCAGGGTTTCGGGACTGGCTGTTGTTCAGCACACCAAGGGTTCAGGCTGAGAGTACGGATTGTACTTGGAAGCCTAAGATCTCAGGGCTCTAGAGACGGGCAGATCGAAGGTCAGTGTCACAACAGAAGATCAGTGTGTCGTTGCGGGAGTTGGAAAATCTACTGCTGTGGGCCCAAAGACCCAAGATCTTTGTGATCTTCAGGCACAGAGCTCAGAAAAAGGGATGTAATGGACTTTTAACATCATAAACCAGCGAGTTGTTTGTTATGTCTCCCTGCTCGCTGGGAAAATGGAGACACCTCCTTCTCCCTTATTAGGGAGAGAGAGACCTGTGGGATGTTGAATGCTGGATGAAACAAAAAGTCTTTGTGGGTAACTGCAAGTCTGTGTCTTTACTATTGCCGTGCTCACGCCTGAGTGCTTGGTGGTGGTGCAGATGCTTGCTTTTTCTTAGCTGATGGAGGGAGGGAGGGATTGTCTCTCGCTGCTGCTTACACGCGGGAGGGGGAATTGGGGTTCTCACTTTTAAATGTCATTCATTCATTCATTGGAGCACTTCTCTATTTTCATGGATGTTTATGAAGAAAAACTATTTCAGGATGTAGATCGTATACATTTCTCTGACATTAAATTGGACCTTTGAACCTTTGAACCTTTCATATTATTAACAAATTGTTGAGTTCCTCCAGCATCTTGTTTTGATTTTTGCTCCAGATTCCAGAATCTGCAGTCTCCCGTGTGCCCATTTCTCCTTTTCCCATTTTGAATCTCTTTGATCTTCTCATAGAACTTGTGTCATTGACATTGTAGCAACTTATTGGTGAAGATAACCCCACTTCAGCTTTGTGGAACCTTGCTTATTCACACCAATCTCCATTGGATCAGCACTCATGATCTTATAACTTCTCAAAATTCTGATGTATGTGTCTTGCTAGAATTAAATGATTCATATACACACATTTAATGTCTCCTGTTTTCACAAGAGATCTTTTTGTATTGTATTACTATTACTCCACAATTTCTGAAGGTTAAGATTATTGGATGTTACGAACACATTAATTCTATCAGGCCATTTGTCCCCATGAATAGAGTTGTAATTTCATTTGGTCCTCTGTTGCTTCACTTCTACTCCTCCCAGGATCTGAATGAACTAAAACTCAAGTATACAGTGACTTTATCATGCATTACTGACTCAAAAGGAGAAAAAAACCATTGTGAAAATTGATGTTGTTCTGTAGTTTAGCAAAGCATATGTTAGTAAATGTTTCATTATCAGAATTGAACACTTTTGAAGTATTTGTTGCTTCTGTGTTTCTTTGACATTTTTCATTCATCTCTCTATAACATCATTTCATGCTGGCTAATGTGGTGAAATATTTTGATTCACAAATTACTTAGATCCTGTAGCAATGAACAGAACAGAGGAATATTATCTAAAGTCAACTCTTCTCATAAGCTATGCCATAGGCACCAGATTTAAATTATTTGATAGCATATCTTTAATAATAGATAAAGGCATATGCCATCAGTGGCCACTTTATTAGATATACATGTACACCTGCTCGTTAATGCAAATATCTAATTAGCTAATCATGTGGCAGCAACTCAACGCATAAAACTATGCAGACATGGTCAAGAGATTCAGTTGTTGTTCAGACAAGACATCAGAATGGATAAGTAATGTGACTAATTGACTTTGACTGTGGAATGATTGCTGGCGCCAGACAGGATGGCTTGAGTATCTCAGAAACTGATGATCTCCTGGGATTTTTGCACACCAATCTCTAGAGTTTTCAGAGAAAGGTATGAGAAATAACAGAAACATCCAGTGAATGGCAGTTCTGTGGAGGAAAATGCCTCGTTCATGAAAGGGGTCAGAGGAGAATTACCAGGGGTTCAAACCGACAGGAAGGCAATAGTAGCTAAAATAACCATGTGTTATAACAGCGGTGTGTAGCAAAGCATCTCTGAATACACTATGTTTGAAACTTAAAGTGGATGGGCTACAGCAACAGAGGAGCATGGGCGTACACTCAAGGGCCACTTTGTTGGGTACAGGAGGTTCCTCATAACGTGACCACTGACTATATTTCATCGATTTATTACAAGCTGCCCTTGTTTTTAGCATTTGTCATATGTTTCATTTTGTTCCTTATCCACTTTGACTGGAAATGGTTCTAGTCTGCTGAAACTTAGCTTCTCTAGAGTTTGGCCAATGACCTGTGAAGTGGGTAGTAAATTATTAATTTGATTCTAAAAGTATAATCCTGAAGTGGGGATCATTGTCTGAAACAGAGTCTTCAGCTGGCAGAATAGAGGAACCAAAGAGTGAGAGTCATTGGACATTGGAAGTGCTATATCAGGTTTTGCCTTGAAATGTTGACAATTCCTTTCCTTCCATAGATGCTATTCTGCCTAGTGTAAAAATGTAATTATCTCGTAGTTAGACAGTTTTGTCTGCTTCCCCTGCCAGACATTTTAATAATCAGTCACTCTGGCTTGAGTTTCTCAGAACTCCATTGCATTCTCAGTTACCTATTCTGCCTTCCATCTGGTTTGTTAACATTAACGGGGCAGTCCAAGGTTTAGAGCAGATTGGACATGCATTGGCTTGATATGGCTATGGGCACAGGGAGAATATGCAAACTCCACATAGATAATGCCTGAGGTCAAAATTGAACCAAGTCACTGAGAACTTTCAGTGAATAGTAGCTGCACCATTGTTTGCAAAATATTCATGTGAGTAAATGCCGCAGTGTAAAATGAAGTAAAGATAAGGTACTTAACCATTAAAAACATATTGAGTACCAAAGGAGTGAACCACTGATTTATTAAGTTAACCAAGTTATTAGGTCAGGGTAGCTGTTATAACTGAGATAAATATCTCTAGGCTCTGAGTGTGGAGTTGGTGGGGAAGTGACTGCACACTCTCATTTCTGATCACACAGTGTGCTCAGCCCACCATCAACTCTTTTGAGGGTGTGTGGTACTTTGTGAATGAAGAGCATGTATTTTTTCCTGTCATATTTCAATACTACTTTTGATATCAAATAATTTGCAGTTATAAAGACCCTCCTATGACCTCAAATTATCCCAATGTGGTTTGCGGGCAATGAGGTCTCCATGAAGTACTTCTTCCTATTTCAAGCTTCTCGCTCCGTTGAAATGGGTGGCCTCTTGAAAAGTAAGACTTGTAGATCTAAGAGAGAAGAACAAAGGAAATTGATTCAGTAAGTATAGTCTTGAAGATAGGATCATCGTCTGAAACGTTATCTTCAGCTAACAGAATAGAGGGACCAAGGACTCAGTGTTATTGGAGATTGCAAATGCTGCATTAGGTTTTGATCTGAAATGCTAAAAAATCCTTTCCCTCCACAGATATTGCTTATCAAATGACTTTTTCCAGCAGATTATTGTTCCTGATTCTCGCAGCTGATGTCTCCTGTATCTCCATAAAAAGAAAGAATTAAGGAGTTGTTAAATGCAGTAGCAGATTTCATACCCGGTACATTGGTCTGGACTTGCACAGTCTTGATTTGCTGTCAAGATGATGCCAAAGTTTGGTCTCTGTTTTTTTTTTAGGTTTGTAGGTATGGTTTTGGGAGTTATGGGTCAGGTCAGGGTTTAAGGACAGGGATGTGGGGGGAGTTAGAGGACAGACTGGATTCTGTTCCACCTGCATTGCAAGGCTAGGAATATGGTCGGATGTTGGGATGGCAGATGACTGGGTCTGAGGAAAGGTGCCCTCTCACCTCCTGGGACAGCGAGTCATGTTCTGGGATAGGAATTCCATGCCGGCAGCAGGCATGAGGCCAGGTGACCACCTAGGTATACGAATCGGTGAGACAGGAATATTAGATTTATGTCACATGTACCACAAAAAAGACTTTGAGAAGTGTCACTTTGAAGACACTGTAAAGATGTGGAAGAAAGTCTTGTGGAATTTTGCAGCCACAGCAGTAAGCGGGTATGTGTGGTTGAAATCCAGCACTGTGCATCAGCCAGTTAACCTACTGCAAAAGATAGAAGAGGTAGCATCATGCTCTGGGGATGCTATTTAGCAGCAGGGACTGGAAATCTGGTTAGAATTGATGGGAAGATGAATGCCCTAAATACAGAGTGCTCCTGGATAAAAAACCTCCAAGCTTCTGCCAGAAAGTTTAAACTGGGGAGGAAGGTCATCCTCTAGTGGGACAATGATCCGAAGCACACCACCAGAGCAACCATGGAGTGGCTTCAAGTGAAGAAAATGGCTCTCTTTGAGTGGCCCAGTCAGAGTTCCGACTTTGCCCTGATCGAACAACTCTGGCAAGACCTCTGCTGTCCATTGCTATTCCCCAACTAACCTACAGCTTGAGCAGTTTTGCAAGGAGAAATGAGCAAATAGTACTCCATCATGTTGTGCAAACTAGTGGAGACTTATCAAAAAAGACCTCTGCGAGAAGTGGTTTGAAGAAAGGGGGATGATTACTTTTGAAATGTTGACATTTCAGCTTTTGAATTTTTAGGTTTTCATGCTTTACAATTTCCCTGTGTTTTGGGCTCCACTGTGAAAAAAGAAGCACATGATTCACAAATAAAAACCCCCACTTGTAATACACGTTTATGTGAACAAAGGGTTGAGGGGCTGAATATTTTTCCCAAGGCACCATACACCTACTGTCTATAAAGCAATATTAAGGATGCACAAAATATATACCAGAATGTTGCTTTGGATGAACCACTCCAGCTTTGAGGGAGACTGGACAGGCAGGAACTCTTCTCCTTGGACCAGAGAGAACTGAGGGGAGACCTAACTGAATTGTACAAAATAACAAAGGGCATTGATAAAATATAGGCAACAGTTCCCTTTAACAAAAATTACAATACTTGTGTCATAGGTTTAAGATAAATTTGAGGATGTATTTTCCCCTCAAAATCGGGTTGAAGTCAGAAACATAAGGCCCAAGAGGATGGTAGGCAACATTTAAGAAGTATTTAAATAAGTAGTTAATATATCAAACTGAGGAAGGCTACAGGTAGAGTGCCAGAAACAAGGAGTTAGAATAGAAGTGGTAGGACTAACACACACTAACACTAACTAACACTAACATACACCTAACTTAGGTCTTACACAGTGAATGGTAGGGCACTGAGGAGTGCAGTAGAACAAAGGGTTCTGGGAATACAGGTCCATAATTCATTAAAAGTGGTGTCACAGGTAGATAGGGTCATAAAGAAAGCTTTTGGCACATTGGCCTTCATAAATCAAAGTTTTGAGTACAGGAGATGGGATGTTATGTCAAAGCTGCATAAGACCTTGGTGAGACCTAATGTGGAGTATTGTGTGCAGTTTTGGTCATCTACCTAGAGGAAAGATATAAGTAAGGTTGAAAGCGTACAGAGAAAAATTACAAGGATGTTACTGGCACTGGAGGACTAGGGTTAGAAGGGAAGATTGAATAGGTTAGGAGATTGAGGGGAGGTTTGATAGAGGTATACAAAATCATGAAGGGTAGATAAGGTAAATGCAAGCAGACTTTTTCTATTGAGGTTGGGTGGGACAACAACTAGATGTCTTGGGTTAAGAGTGAAAGAAGAAAAGGTTAAACGTGAAGAGAAGTGTCTTCACTCAGAGGGTTGTGAGAGTGTAGAATGAGTTGCTAGAGCAAGTGCTGCATGTGAGCTCAATTTCAATGTTTAAGAGAAGTTTGGATAGGTACATGGATGCTAGGGGTATGGAGCACTATAGTTTGCGTGCAAGTTGGTGGGACTAGGAAATTTAAGTGATTTAGCATGGACTAGATGGGCTGAATGGCCTGTTTCTATGCTGTATTATAGATGAAGTAGACAGTTAAAACCATTTTTTTTAGCAAAAATTACAATGCCAGTGGGAATAGGTTTAAGGTAAATTTGAGGAAGTATTCTTCTCTCAGAATAGGGTTGAAGTCAGAAACATAAGAGGGTGGTAGATGACATTTAAGAAGTATTTAAATAAGCACTTAAAATACTAAGATGAAGAAGGCTATAGGTAGACAGCCAGGAAAAAAAGGGGTTAGAATAGATATTGTGAGTGAAAGAGTTTCTTTTCATGCAGCATGACTCAATGACTATTTTCTTCAGTGCTGTATTATCTTCTGATTTTATGGGCAGATAAATTGATAAAGCTCAGAGAACAAGATACTGAAAAAAACACAGAAGACAGGGATTTGGGCAATTGTGAAGAACTGCAACTGGTTTTCAAAAGACAAAGCTATATTAACAGAATGTGCAAGTAAATGACAGATTCAATTTAGTACAGCGAATTTTGTAGTTCTCACCAGTGTAAAGTAATAGCTTTTTGGAGAAGAACAAGGAATGGGAACAAAACACTCATTAGAAAGAAGCTGAAGTGTGTAGAACAAAAGGAAGACCTGGGATTAAGGAAAAAAAATCTATTCTCAAAAGTGTGAAGGAAGATGAGTAAGCTTATAAGTACCTTTTGGATTTAAGAAATACAGTAAAGGAATGATATCAGATTTGTTCTGTGAATAGTTATGCCATAGTTCTATGTTTCTCAGGAATAGTTTGCCTTAGTGAATGGTTGAGACAGACATGACCACCTATGATAATGAGGAATTTATACACCTTTGAATTAGCGCAAAATACATGAGTGGAGATCTAGGCAGTAATGAAGCGTATTGTTGTAACTCTCTATTTTTCTAAAATATCCACTAGCTTGATCCACTACGGTGAGTGGTGAACACATATGTAGAGGGAAAAACTGATAAAGGATCTTCAACAACACTGATGTTGTTTATCTTTTCAAAGATGCTGAGTGCTGCCAGCACTTTCCATTTTTGTTTCTGCTTTGCACATCTCTTTCATTGGCATAACCTCCATCTTTGTTTTCTCATTAAATACAGATCTAGTTTCTTTGATAATATGTCTCTGCTATTTGAATTTACTCTTTCTTGAGAGCAACTGCAGGTCTATGCACCTCTGGTGTGGTGTTGGTACTGCTGGATCTTCTGTTGATTGTGACTAGTATTCCTAGTAACACAACACAAGCTGCACCCATACTGATCTGATCAATCGAAGAATCAAAGGGGATCCTCACAGTTTTCATACTAATCTCTCAGTGGAAGCACTGTGAGTGAAGTCCTCCACAGAAGCAGCCAAGAAAATATCTGTGAGTTGCTGATGATTACGTAACATACTGTCATGTTTTCAAGACTTCGGGTGTCAATGTGGCTTGATCTTATTCCTGTTGGAGAGCTTCAAGAATATGAAGGAGCCATAGAGCCACACAGTTGGACAGACCTTCAGCACATCATATTATGCCAAACATTGTACTCATCTCCTTATAACTGAAATGCTGAAAGATCATGATGAATCTCTTCTATTTTCTCCAGAGCAGTCCTTCCTGTAATATGGTGACTGGACACTCACAATACTTAAGTAGACCATGGTCACAATCTCGCTAGTCTCTGGGTAAAGATGCTCTGGTTCTTTACAAAGTACATATTTTTGACATTATGGATATATTTTTGGATATGCAGAAACAATTTCATTCTTCCTTAAAGTGTAGATGTACGAAAATTGACGATTAACCTCTGGTTAAATCTAGCGTAATCTGGGAATATTCAGATCAAGCAGCATCTGTACAGAGAACAATGAATTTTTCATCAGATTTCTTTTTTAATTCATTTTTCCTACCCATGTTTCATACTCTTTGCTTTTCAATGGACACATGATTAACTAACATAATGGCAAGGTGCTTAGACCTTGCATCCCCGCACAGCCTCTGGAATGCTCACTGTGTCCAATTCATTTGCTCTCCCAGGAGCATTTTCAGGATTAATCCCCTGCAACCAGCTTCTCTCCAGAATCAAAATTTAGAAACATCAGGTGTCAGGCAAAAGCAGAGAGTTAGCCATGAGCACGATGAAAATGAGTGAACGATAACAGTTCTTCTTCAAGCAACACATGAAAAATGCTGGTGGAACACAGCAGGCCAGGCAGCATCTATAGGGAGAAGCGCTGTCGACGTTTCAGGCCAAGACGCTGCATCAGGACTAACTGAAAGGAAGGATAATAAGAGATTTGAAAGTAGGAGGGGGTGGGGGAAATCCGAAATGATAGGAGAAGATGGGAGGGGGTGGGGAGAAGCTGAGAGCTGGAAAGGTCATTGGCAAAAAGGTTACAGAGCTGGAGAAGGGAAAGGATCGTGGGATGGGAGGCCTAGGGAGAAAGAAACGGAGAGGGGAGCACCAGAGGCAGATGGAGAACAGGCAGAGTGATGGGCAGAGAGAGAGAAAAAAATGGGGAGGGGAAAAACTAAATGTATTAGGGATGGGGTAAGAGGGGAGAAGGGGCATTAACAGAAGTTAAAGAAGTCAATGTTCATGCCATCAGGTTGGAGGCTACCCAGACGGTATATAAGGTGTTGTTCCTCCAACCTGATTGTGGCTTCATTTTGACAGCAGAGGAGGCCATGGATAGACATATCAGGATGGGAATGGGACATGGAATTAAAATGTGTGGCACTTCATTAAGGGTTAATTTTTAATAGGTAAAGTTGAAATATACATATGTGCAATTGTTATCAGAAGCATTTCCGCCTCAGAAATTTAAAAAAAAACAGAAAATTCTCAAAACACTCAGAGGTCAGTCTACATCCATGGGAAAAGAAAAAGAGGTAGCATTTCAGGCCAAAGATTCTTTGTTAAGTTCTGTTTCTTTTCTCAGTCTTAGTATTTCCAGCATTTTCTGTTTTATTTTGTATTTCTACAATCGTTTTCTTTTGTTGTTACTACTGAATTTGGCACTTCAGTTGTAACTGTGGTTACTGCAAAAGGGAACTCACAGTGAAGTCATAATTAGATTAGGATGCACAGGTGATCACTCAGCAAGTATGTGCTTCATGTTCTTTGATTGTACATGCCATATTTGGCACTTTGTTTTGCCTGGTTCTGGCTTTCTGTGTGTGTGTAGAAGGGGAAACAGATCTTTGGTTGTAGAGAGAGAGCAACCATAACCATGTCAATTAAAAATGGAAGTAAACAATTGCATCATTCCTTTTGGAACAATGAAGGGTCCTGAAGGAGGGTCTTGATCCTGAACATTTACTTCTGTAGATGCCGCTTGACCCACTAGATTCTTCTACTCCTTTGGGTGTAGCTCCAGATATCCAGCATCTGCAGTCTCTTCTGTCTCTGTGTCACTTAATTCATTGCCATGTGTGTTGATAGCTATTGCTGCATGTGTGCCATTTGTTGCTCCTCCCTATGTGTTGTTGACAGTGACACGGAACTCACACTCTGTGTGAGTGAGGATTATCTGCTGCTGCTGTTATGATGGCGGTTCCACAGTTAATGAGCAAGGAAGTGATTAATTACAAACTCTGATCTTGTGTAACTGAGGGTTGAAAGTGCTGCCCTTGACTTTTTTACTTAGCATATGACGATGCTTCTTGCAATGGGAGAGAGCTTCATAGGTTGCTGCGACTTTATTGGAAATGACACGTACAGACAATGCACCAGTGTTGGACTGGAGTGAAATGTTAGTCTGGTTAGGTTGAGCAAAGATTTGCGTTACGCGGAAAGAGATAGTACTACATTCATTTACTGTATCTCTCTGAAATGCATAATTAAAGGCAAATAAAGAGCATTCATTGTGCCTTTTGAGCTGTATCTGTTCCCATTTTCTTACTTAGTTCTTCGGATAATGGAACAGTTTTACCAATTAAGGAATTGGAGGATTTACATCCACTGACACACTCCTGCAGTGACAGTAACTCTCCCCTGCTTTAGGCATCATCCATAAGCTCAGCTACATTTCTTTTGGTGAGGGGTGGGGGTGGGATTGTAAATGTGGTGTGCTAGTACAGTTACCTATCACGGGGAAATCGCAAGACTTCCGCAGCGCAAACATTTGTTGCTTGACACTAATGTGGAGAGTGTTAGGTAACCTGCAACCTAACACTCCTTGTCTCTGTGCTCTTGAGGTTTTGCTGCTATTTTGAGGGTTGACAGGCTGTTGCTTGTGCCAGCCAAATGGAGCAAGGAACTCAGGCCTGTATGGTGACACATTGAAAACATGTTTAGTGAAGGTGTCTCTTCATCTTCCTGTTCATCTTTTCCTTCTTTTTGTTCTTCTTGGAAAGCCTCTGTGCTGTAAATTATTGACTACATGCAACTTGGAAGTGTACAAGATGTGTTCATTTTCAGGCCATTCACACAGATACTGCCATATTTCAGCTATCTTTTCAGACCGACAGACCAGGACTGTCAGCTCCATTCTGGGCTGCTTGTGATACTGGAGAGCACAATTATAGTTACAGCCTGTGGGCCGCAAAGAGTTCAGGAGGGAATGCCAGTAGGAGTAATTAAGATCAGATTTCATTGTCTGGCTCATGAAGGAGTTAAACCTCATGCAAGCCTTTCTCCTTTGCTTTCTGGAAGTTAATCTGAATCTTATTTTCTCTTGTCCAGCTCTTCCAGAGAGCCCACCAAAGCTCCCATTACAAACATCAATATGAGGCAAATTATAGTTCCACCTTCACCACAACTCACAGCAGATTTTCTGACCACATCCTCCTACTCCCTGCAATGGACTGAGCTCAACTTTCACAAAATCCACAACAGAGATGTAAGTAATTGGCTGTCCTTTATACAGCACAAATGCAGCACAGACCATCACTGTTAAGAGTTGTCCCCTCACCCCCGATGTGGTCCATTCTTGATGTTGGAACAAAAATGTGATTTAGATTCAAAGAAGAGCCAGAAGTTGAATGTTTCACATCAATAGACATATAACCTGTGCTCCACACTTATCCTGTGATCGTGAATGTTTGCATAAAGCATTTTTGAGAATTAAAATCACAATGAGCTTTGTCAATGACTCATCATCAATTGATCATAAAGGATGCAATGCACATTTTAGCATATAGGCCGGTGAGTTTCAACCTAGAAGATGCAGAGAATAAAAAACAGTATTCAGAATAGCTCATATGGAACAAGCAATAGCAACATATTGATGAGATAGCAGGAATTGTGAAAACTCTTACTACCACAATTCAGAAACGTGTTGTGGCAATTAAAGGCCCAGCAGCAGGAAGCAAATGGGAAGACCTAGAAGTTCCGTGCTTACTTTCCCATTTAGAAAATTTTGCAGTAGGTCTTCAGTCCCACAACAGTTATGTATCATTGAAAGAGGAACTCAAAAGTTAATTGAAAATAAACATTATTCAGTTAGATTGTCAATTAGTTTGCAATGTAAGAAAGATAGATGGTATAGCATTTACCAGTGCTAATTACCTTCTGTTAGTTTAATTTATTGATTAAGTTACAGAGTCGTACAGCAGAGAAACAAGCACAGCCACGAGGGTATATATTTAAGGTGAGAGGGAAGAGATTTAATGAAAGCCTGAAAGGCAACTTTTCAACCTGAGCATTGGCAGAATGCAAAATGAGCTGCCAGAGGAAGTGGCTGAGGCAGGTACATTAACAACATTTAAAAGGCACTTGGACAAGTACATGGATTGGAAAGGCTTGGAAGGTTATTGACAAACACAGGCGAATGCTAGCATAGCTGGGCATTTTGGTTGGCATGGAGTGGTTTGGCCAAAGGACCTGTTTGACTCTATGACCATGACTAATGAAGAACATTTTCAATGACTTAGCCTATGACCATCTACACCTCAGACATTCAATTTCTCATCCATTGATGTATTAAATGTAAGGAGAATTTCTACCTCGACCTGCCTCACTTTATTTGCCTGCACTGTACATTCATACACTTGACCCAGAAAACTCCTGCCCCAATCACCACCCCCCCCCCCCCCCACCAACACAAGCGAGAGCTCCAGGCTGATTCTCCCAACTTTGACCTTGCTCTCCCACTCCACTGCCTCTGGAAATATCTTCGAGGCCAACTTCAGCAAACCCTTCCTTCCCATGCTTTGGTCAGTGGTACATATACCTCAACCTTGGAAGCTGAAAGTTAAAGGAAAAGACAAAGAGGACTTCTGAACTGAAGTTGACCTCAGCCCAAATCCCAGAGGATGCCAAGGGGCTTGTCAACTTTAATGTCAAGCTTGGAAGAGATACGATGATCCAGAACAGTATGATTGGCTTGGAGTGAGGAATGAATCAGGAATGCTCCTCCTGATAATATACATGCAGCATGGTTTTGTCACAACTAACACCTCATTTGCCAAAAAGAAAAGCGTAGAGTCTTGTAGCAGCAATCCTATTCCAAGTGAGATACTGTGAGGATGACTGCATCACCCACAAAGTGATAAGTATGGAGGCATCTCCTAGCCTGCCCTGTCATCTCCAACATAACAATGATAGCATAAATACCACAGAAGGAAAATCCAACATCTCATGGGACCTGCAAAGATAGGTCTCCTCGGATTGCATTTGTTATGCAATCAGAAGCTACAGAGTTTTCGTGCGATCTGAACTACCTTAAAATTCCCCACCAATGAATACTGTCAGCTTTACCAGCAGAATGATAAGGAGCTAAGTTCTCTCAAACATAAGGCATTTTGCAATCGGAATCTGTGCCATGACACAAGCAAACAGAAATAACCATACAAGCAGATGAAGCCAGCAATGCATTAGAAAATCTGTGACCCGAAGTACAGATAGTGACAGGCCAAGGGTAGGAGGTCCCGAAACTCCAGAGACATGATGACCAAGATGTGCAAATCCTTCAGTCTCCTTATTCTGAGGCTGGGCCCCTGATCCTAGATTCTCCTACTAATGGAAATATCTGCTCCAACTCCATTATATCTAGCCCTTTCAGTATTCAGTATGTTTCAATACAATTTCCACCCCCATCCTTCTGAAATTCAGGATGAGGACACGCGTGACCTCACATGGACACATTATCAATCCCAGGGAAGTTCCACTAAGGACTGAAGAGAGGAATTGGAAATGCTTCCCTTCTGACCCTCTACTTTCCACCAGCCTCAGTTAAACCATTCTGCAAGACCACTTGAATGTGTTGAGTAACCTATGTGAAAATGATAAGAAAAGATAGGTTTTTGACATCAGTGTTACTATTTTAATGAATTAATAAAATATAAATTAATTGATTATTTTGAAGTATTTAAAATGGTTGTTCAGATATCTGAAGATTGGAGATATAAGTGGGAAATGTCTTCTGATAATTCATATCATCTGAATTCTTCTCAGAAGTTGAGTCTAAGAGTCTGAATTCTGGCAAGAATTGCAAAGATATTGAGAGCGAGGACTGCAACAGGTCAGTGACACTTCAAGCACCGAAAGCGGGCAAATATAAAACATGCATTGAGTGTGATCAGGCTCATTGGTTGTCTCGCTGCAAAGTCAGAGGTTACTCTGAGGCCAAAACATGATCAGAAGAGGTAGACATCTAAAGACACCAGCTTCAAGGCAGAAGAAGAGAAATAAATAAATTTTATATAATCCTTGGGATGTATCAATGTGTTTCAAAACCATTGAATCATGTTGAGAGTCACAGATCTTATGTAGAAAAAAATATTGATTGTCAATTTGTGTGCAAGACAGTCCTAAAAATAACAAACAAGACTTTCCTTAAGTGCTTTTTAAGTGCTGGTCATATTCAGGTTTCCATTTTTCCCTCAGTATCTTTGCCATTTCTCCAAATTCTTGCCCTATATAACATCAGGTCTGGAAACTATCACCTTTCCTGCACACCCCCTCCTCCCCCCACTCTGCACAGGAGTCATTGGCGTGAACGTGATGACTAGTGCTGTGATGGACTGGATGGGCAGAATGGTTGAGAATGAAGTGGATGTCACTTAACCAGCAGTAGACTGGGTTGAGAAGGAAGGAGGTGGAACAATGTGGTATGATAGCATAGCTGTTAGCACAATGCTTTACAGTACCAGTGACCTGGGTTCAATTCCCACTGCTTTCAGTAAGGAGTTTGCATGTTCTCTCCATAACCACATGGGTTTCTTCTGGGTACCCTGCTTTCCTTCCACAGTACAAGGACCTACCAGTCAGTAGGTTAATTGTTCACTGTTAGTTGTCCCATGATCAGGTTAGAGTTAAATAGGGGGTAGCTGAGTGACTTAGTTCAAAGGGTCAGAAGGGCCTATTCTGTGCAGTATCTCAAAAATAAATAGCTTCAGTTGTTTGATTAAACAGGATTCATCTGCAGGGAGACCTTCCTGCCTTCTTGTGAATTATTTCTTCCTAAAGAGGAAGATAATTTAAACTGATATGACAAAAACCAGGTTACAAGAAATAAAAGATATGTTAATATTCTGTCAGAGCCAGTGTTGGCTGAATCCCATAAATGTCATTTTCTCTTGTCATCTAAGAGTGCTCCTTTTAATCTCTGCACCTCCCTTGTCCACTGTGCAGCATAAACACAGCTTACTGCTTGCTTAATGTTCTTTTGCCGCTTCTCATTCCAGTGCAACTAACTTTCTTCCTTGCTGTTTTTGCTTACTTGTGAGTCATTGCAATACAACACCTCTGGGACTCTCTCAAGATTGAATTTTGCACCATAATACCAATTACCATTCTGGGCAACATCAATTTTCCGGTGCAATGTAAGACTGGCTCTGTTATTTTTGCCTTCAGATATCATGATTTTTGCAAACAATTGGTAATTAATTGTATCAATATATTAAGTGAGACACTGAATGGGAAGTTGACGGTGGACATAGGCTAAATGGGCTGAGTGTATGTTCACGGTCTTCTGCTGCTGTAGCTTGTCCACTTTAAGCTTTAACATGCTGTGTGTTCAAAGATGCTCTCCTGCACACCACTGTTGTAACATGTAGTTATTTGAGCTACTGTCACATTTCAGCTTGAACCTGTCTGGCAATTCTGCTTTGATCATTAATGAAGTGTTTTCTTCCACAAAATTGTGGTTCACTGCATGATGTTGCTTTTGCACTACTCTCTGTACACTCTAAAGGATTTGTGCGTGAAAATCCCAGGAGATCAGCAGCTTCTGAGATACTCAAACCACCCCATCTAGTTCCAACAATCATTCCATAGTCAAAGTCATTTAGATCATATTTCTTCCCCATTCTGATGTTTGGTCTGAATAACAACTAAATCTCTTGACCATGTCTGCATGTTTGTATGCACCGAGATGCTGCCACATGATTGGCTGATTTGATATTCATATTAAAGAGCAGCTGTACAGATGTACCTAATAAAGTGCACATTGAGTGCATGATTCAATGGTTTTGTGACTCCGTTCTTTCAAATAAAATCACATCTCTATTTCAGCCTTGCTTGTTAAATTAGCTCCTTTCTTTCAACAATTTGCCATGTTGAAAATTCTGGTCTTAAACAGAAAATATTGGAGATATTTAACAGGTCAGGCAGCATCCACAGACTGTAAAACAGAGTTAACTTTCAACTTTTGCCCTGTTGCTCATTCATTGATGCTGCAGACCCATTGAGCATTGTTAGCATTTTAAAGAGAGGTTTCCACAAAATGGTCTCCACATTTAACAGATCATTCTCTGTAGTTTCTGCAATTGCACTTACCTTCTAGTGATCTGCATTTGTTGTTCTGAAAGTGATTGCCTCTCTAACAGTGAAACAAAGCACAAATTGGATGATCACTTTACTGAGAGTCCAAATTCAGTCCACAAGAACAATCTTGAGGTTCCCATTACCTGCCCCTTAAATATTCCATCCATTCCCACTCCAACCTATTGGTTTGTGGCCTCCTTTACTGTTCCAATGAGGCGCAACATCAGCTTGAAAAACAGAACCTCCAGTTCTGTATGGATATATTGCAGCCTACTGGACTTAAAAATGACTTGCTAAATTGATATCTCCCTGTATCAGTCCCCCATTTGTGATATTGGCTCAGTTAGTATGGTATTTTTTCACTTTTTTTCCCCTCTGAGACTGGAGGACATGCCCAACCTGACCTGCAAGGTATGACTGCTTGCTCTTGTATTTTGTAACTCCTGCATTCTGCTGTCAAAGGTCTCACTCGTTCACTGCTCCAGTCACTCATTGACAAGATAACCTTGTTTTTAACCTAATCCCATGGTCACCCCCTTTATACCCTCTCCTAGATACTTCCTGTCCACAACTCTCCTTGCAGCTAAGCAAGCTTTTTTATCTTCACCCCAGTTCTGATAAAAGGTCCTAGACCTGAAATGATAACCCTGTTTCTTTTCCCACTGACCACTGATGTGGTCTAACCTGCTGAGTTCTTTATCCAGCATTTTGTTTTCCTTTCTATTTTTAGTTTTTATACAGGATTTGTAACATCGGTAATATATTGCTTTCTAAAGGCAGGACAGTTTGATCAGTCTTCACTGATGAACTGTGGGAATCTTCCTTGTTGTATCCATGGTGCAAGGTTAGAAAGTGAGTTAGCTCTTGTTTAAAAGGCGTGAAACTGGTTTTTCTCCAAATTCCGTGTGCTGACACCGCTTTAGGTCCACTGTAAAAAAAACATCATAAAATAGTATAGAGTTTAATTTGAAATAGTGTTCGGAAAGTTTATGTGCTGAAACAGGCACCAAACCAGAACATGTAGGTGTCCCAATGTTACCTTAGAGATTCTTTTCAAAAATTATTCCCATATTATGGTATCCTTTGTATCGCATGTGGCCAATGAATGTTCCTCTCCTCAGCTGAGGCTGTTGATGCTGGAGTAAGATCACAACTCATGTCAGCAGAATTAGGGTATTCAGCCCATTGATTCTGCTATGCCATTTCATCATGGTTTAACCATTTCCTTCCCAACCCCATTCTCCTGCCTTCTCCCTGAACCCTTTCACACCTGGACTGATCAAAAACATATCAACCTCCTCGTTAAATGCGCCAAATAACTTGGCCTCTACAGCTACCATTGACAATGAATTACAGAGTTTCACCACCCTCTGGCTAAAGAAATTCCTTATCTCCATTCTAAATGGAGCCTGACTGTTCTGAAGCTTTGCTCTCTGTTACTAGACTCCCCCATCTGAGGAAACAACCATTTTATCTAGGACTATCAACAATTCATAGGTTTCAATGAGGACCTCCTTCATTCTACTAAGTTCCAGCGATTAAAGGCCCAGAGCCATTAATTGCTCTTCATACAATAAGCCTTTCACTCCCGGAACCACTCACATGAACCTCCTCTAAAGCCTCTTCAATATCATCACATCCTTTCTTAAATAAGGGGCCCAAAGCTTCTCACAATACTCCAAGAGAGGCCTCACCAGTGCCTTATAAAGCCTCAGCATTACATCCTTATTTTTATCTTCTAGTCCTCTCGAAGTGAATGCTAACACTGAATTTTCTTCCCTCACCACCCATTCGATCTGCAAATTAACCTTTTAGGAATCCTGCACAAAGAACTCCCAAGTCCCTTTGATTTTTGAATTTTCACCCCATTTAGAAACTTGTCTATGCTTTTATTCTTTCTACCAAAGTGGATGTCCATACACTTCCCAACACTGTATGCCATGTGTTACTTCTTGCCCATACTTATACTCTGTCTGAGTGCTTCTGCATTCTCCCTGCTTTCTTAACAGTATTTGTCCCTTCACCTATCTTTGTATTGTCCACAAACTTGGCCACAAAGCCTACAATTCTGTCATCCAAATTATTGACATACCACGTAAAAAAAAAGTGGTCCCAAGGACTGACCCCTATGGAACATGACTAGTCACTGGCAGCCAATCAGTAAAGGCCCCCTATATTCTCACTCTACCTCTTGCCAATCAGCCAATGCTCTATCCACAGTACTACCTTTTCTGTAATACCATGGGCTCTTAAATTGTTATGCAGCACTTTGTTATAGCCCTTCTGAAAATCCATGTACACATGTACACTGATTCTCCTTTGTTGATCCTGCTTGTTATTTCCTCAAAGAATTCTAACAGATCTGTCAGGCAAGATTTTCCCTTCAGGAAACCATGCTGACTTTGGCTAATTTTATCATGTGCTCCCAAGTACCCCAAACTACATCCTTTACAATTGGCTCCAATGTCTTTCCAGCCACCACGGTCAGGATAACTGGCCTATAATTTCCTTTCTTCTGCCTCTCTCCTTTTCTGTCAATTGGAATAACATTTGTAATGTTCCAGTCCTCCAGGGCCATGCCAGGATGTAGTGATTCTTGAATGATCATTACTAACGCCTTCACAATCTCGTCACATACATCCATCAGAACCCTGATCTGATCCAGGCACTTATCTACATTCAGACATTTCAGTTTCCTAATCACCTTCTCCCTAGTAATAGCAATTGCACTCGCCTGCTCCCTGACACTCTCAAACGTCTGGCATACTACTAAAGTCTTTCACAGTGATGACTGATGTAAAGTACTTCAGTTCATCCAGCATTTCCTCGTCCCCAATTACTACCTCTCTGGCATCATTTTCCAATGGTCCAAGATTTACTTTTGCCTCCCTTTTACTCTTCATATATCTGAAAAAGCTTTTGGTATCCACTTTGATAATTTTGGCTAACTGTATTCTATCTTTATGACTTTTTTATTTGCCTTTTGATTTTTAAAAGCTTCCCAGTTCTTTCACTTCCCACTAAATGTTGCTTTATTATAAGCCCACTCTTTTGCTTTTATGTTGGCTTTGACTTCCCTAGTCAGCCATGGTTGTATCATCCTGCATGTTGAATACTTCTTCTTCTTTGTGATGTATCTATCCTGGGCCTTCCAACTTGCTTCCAGAAACTCCAGCCATTACTGCTGTCCATCATCCTTGATCTTCCCATGGCAACTTCTTCTTCCTGATCTAAAGATGGTGCAAGTACATAGAGTGAATTTCCAAAACATCCTTAAACCTTGGGCCAGCAATGTTGAACAAGTAAAATGGAGGCTGCTCAAGAGGGCAGCATCAAAGCAACACACTCAGGAATTGTACAGATGGCTGGGAAATGGAAGGCTTATGCATGAGGATGAGAATTTTTGCATCAAAGTGCTGGTAAACCATAGGTCAATGAGCAAAGTAGTGACAAATAAATGGCATCATGTTCCCAAGTTCCATCACGTAACTGAACATAGAAACATTTAACTGTTGTTTTTATAGCTCTCAGGTTCACCAGTGCCACATTTTATGTGGATGATTTTATAAAGAGCAAAGCGACCTACTACATTATTATATACTCATCTGTTACAAAAAGATTAGCCTTTTTTAATAAGAGAAAAGCTGAATTCCCATTAATCATGTGAATTACTTGTATCTACGGACTGATTATGATCTGATTATATTTACTGTTCTTTATTGGATGTCATTTTCCAGAAGATAAATCTACTGTGAATTTATGAAGATGTGGGTCTGGTCTCATAAGAACAGCTGCGAAGAATCTTTCAATTTACTTCGTTCATCCCAGCACATATTAAATACTGTGCAAAATACTCCGGTCTAAATGGAAGGTGGTCAGGGCAATGCACAATGGCTATAGTAATAAAAGCACATTTGTTCTGGTTGATAGGCCATGAGACAGAGACCCCAATTCCACAAACATTTTCAGTCAATTCAGTTTATTCAGTCTGAGATCATGAAACAGCAGATAGCTCTGGAAGAAGCAAGGTACAGGGACTAGACAACATTACAGCAGATGTATCGTGCTGGTACACTAATGTCACATATACTAAGCTACAATGCAAAGCATCTTATTGAGATAATGCAATGGAATATGCCTTTCCAGCCCTTTAAGCCTTCTAAGCCTGTGATGTAACTCAAGCCTAATGATGGGACGATTTACAATGGCCAATTAACCAACCAGCTGGAACATCATTGGACTGTGCTGGTATGTCTTTGGACTGTGGAAGGAAACCAAGATCACCAGAAGAAAACCCACACAGTCTCAGAGAACACATACAGGCAGTGGCAGGTATCGAACCTGTGTCACCTGTACTATAAAGCATTGTGGTAACCACAAAGCTGAGTGTTACCACATTGAAGAGTCATTTACATTGAAGACTTCTACACTGGAACGAGCCAGGCATTTTACCAAACTGTTCAAGTGCAATTACAACAATAGTGTCTAGCCAAGCATGGACAATTGTTCAGGTATGTCAAAGAAGAAGGTGAAATTCAATTCAGCTAATTACCACTCTGCTAGTCTGTTCTCAAACCTCAGTAAAGTGACATTAGCTGGCTGTGCTATTAAGCTGCAGTTACTACTCTATAATCTACTCACCAGGATTAATTTGAATTTTGTCAGGAGCATTCAGCTCCAGACATCTTCATGGTCTTGTTTCTAAGCTGGAATGTAAGAGATGATGTGAGAGTGCCTGCTCGTAAACCAGGGTACCAGGTATACCAGGGTAAAACCCAAGTCAATAGGTATCATGAGGAAATCACGCCAATGCTTGGAGTCATAATTTGCACAAAGGAAGATGGTTGTTGTAGTGTATAGATCTACATTTTTTTTTAGTGCAATGACTCCCCTTAGCACTAATTATTGACTGATAACATACTCATGCACATTGCTTTGTTGCTCTCTCTGTAAAGTGAATATACAAGTTTACTTGACCTCTGAGTACGTGCCTTTATTCACTTGACTCATAGTTGTACAGACATAGCAAACTGGCAATGAGTATGAACCTGAATGTCAGCGAATATCACCAAGTGTACCAACAGTTATGAGATGACAGATCTCAGAGGAAGAAGGAGAGACAGCAAGCGGAAAGAGTAAACCAGTACAGAGAAGGCAAAAAGAGATGCTAGCACAGCAATGCATGAGTGGCAGTGTACAGTGAGAGACACGCTTCTAGAAAAGCTGAAGTGAGAATAACATGACAACGGCATTAGTTGGGAAAATTGACAAATTTGAATGTGCTAATGAGGATTGGGAATCATATATCGAGAGAGTTGAACGATATTGTAATACTAATGATGTGGATGAGGAAAAGGGAGTCTCCACACTTCTTAGATTAATGGGTGTACGGATGTACAGTCTCTTACACAACTTAGAACCTCCTGAAAAGCCAGTGAACAGGATGTTCGACAAAATTGTTGCAATTTTACAAAGTCACTTAAACCCAAGTCTGCTAGTAATAGCTAAGAGGCTTAGCATTCACAAAAGGAACCAGTCAAAGGGTGAATACATTGCAGAACTGTGCAAGCTTTTCCAATACTGTGATTTTGGAGTTGAACTTATGAATTAAGGGACAGACTTATATGTGACATGCATTGTCAAAGCACTCAGAAAAGATTACTGCCAGAAAGAGACCTAATCTTAGAACAGGCATTGACCATTGCAATACCAATGGAGACAGCAGCAAAGAATGTGAAATGCACAAAATATCCCTGAATGGTGCAAAAAGCCAAAAATGTTATCAAGGTGGCAAATTCTTCCATGATGCAAATGACTGTTGCTTCAAAGAAAATGTTTTCAGGTAGTGTCACAGACAAGGTCACATAGAGTGTGTGTGCAAGTCAGACTAAAAGCAAAACCAAAGAGAAAAACCACACCGAGTGAAAAGTTTCAAACACAAAACTAAACAAATACATAAAGTGACTGAATGTGAAACTGAATTAGACAACATAGAGTCTCACAAAGGTGAGCTGTCATGCCTAGAATTGCATAGCATTATTGAAGCAGACTGCAAAATCATTTGGATCACAACAGAATTGACGCATGTAAAACTGATAAAGGAACTGAATACATTGTCAGCTTTCTTTGTAACTTCAGAGGCTACCTAGAACAGACTGTTTTCTAAGCAACTTTAGAAAAGATCTCAGTGATGCTGAAGACCTACACGGCCAAAAAGGTGTCTCCCAAAAGCAAACAGAACAAAAATGTGATGTACAGAGGAAAAACTCAGCTGTTAAGGATTTATGTGTTGAAAAGTAGAGGGACAACACTTTTTGGATGTGAATGGTTGAGAAAAATCAAGCTACACTGCACACTTTCAAAGCTCTTAATGGGTCTTCAACAGGTAACTCCATCTAAATGGTAGCAAGAAACAGAGACTGTCACAGCTGCTTAAGGCTTATGAGAAAGTGTTTGAGAAGGATATTGGTAATCACAAATGCTTAAAGGACAGAACTGAATGAAGCAGCAATACCAAGATTCCATAAAGCACATCCAGTGCCTAATCCATTATGTCCTAGTGTGGATGCTGAACTTCAGAGCTTGGAGGCATCTGGCATTCTCTCCAAGGTTGACTGGAGTGATTGGGCCATGCCCATTGTGTCGGTGATAAAGAAGGGGAAGGCTGGAGCTGTTTGCATACGCAGGGACATAAAAGTGGGCATCAACCCTGTGTTGTGTATATACAGTATCCCCTGAAGTGAATAGATATTTTGCATCTTTGGCAGATGGGAGTATGTTTTCAAAGACTGATTTGTTACAAGCCTAACTACAAATGGAGATTGAAGAGTCAAGCAGAAAACTTCTCACAATCAACACTCACCAGGGACTGTTCCAGTATTATCATCTCATCTTTGGCGTTACATCAGCTCCAGCAATTTGGCTAAAAGCAATGGACCAACTGCTCTGAGATGTCCCAGGAACACAATATTACCTTGATGGCATCATTGTGACTGGCAAGAATGATGAAGAGCACCACCAGAACATTGGTAAAGTGCTTACCAGTCTGAGTGAATGTGGACTGTGTGCAAAGTGCAAATATTCTCTAATGACTGAATGAGTACAGTTCCAACACAAGTCAAGAAACATCTCATCATCCAAGACAAAGCAATCACTAGTCTGTCGTCCTTTCCACTAGTCCATGCATTCATTCCCTCCACCACCAGTCCACATTAACTAAAAATATTCACTGCAATTCCCCACCTTGGCTATCCTGACAGCACCTCCCAAAGTCATAATCTCTGCCACTAAGAAGGACAAGGGCACCAGATGTGTGGGAATGCCACCCTTTCAAGAGCCCTTCCAAGATGTACATCTCACTGACTTGGAGATATATCAGCATTCCTTCATAATCATCCATTCCAAATCCTGGAACTACTTAATAATGCTGTGGGAGTATCTTCAACAGCAAGACCTGTAACAGCTTAAAGTAGCACTGTTTGGGTCCAGTCCGGAGCCCGCCTTCCAGGTCTTGCTCCAGTCCGCAGACTCTGGACTCCGGGCCTTGTAGCCAGCCCTCCTGTCACACGGAACCATTGGATCAACTTGGCTTAAGGAGGTGCACCTGTTGTGGGGGTTGTCCTGCTCTGAAGCCGGTTTAACCCGCTCTGTACCTGGACTGCCGGCTCTGAATCCTGTCTGTACCTGTTTCACCCGCTCTGGATCTGGTTCTACCCTGGTTGCCACCCTGCTTGGAAACCGGTTCTGCCCTGGTTGCCGGCCTGTTCTGTATATGCTCTATCTGGTTGGTCTTGTTCCCCTGCATCTCTCCTGTGCGGTGGTCCAGCTGTTCCGCCTTATTTGCCTTGCCTGCACTGTCAGTTGCCTTTTACCAATGTACCCGGTGTATCACGGTAGTCCTGCTGCTCACCCTGGACCCAGCTTCCTTCTGATCCCTTGCCTCCGTTGGACAGATCCGGCCAGACTGCCGCTGCCTGGCAGGGGTTCTGCCTTTTCCTACCCGTTGCCTCTGTCGGGCAGGTCCGGCCGGACTGCTGCTGCTTGGTGGGGGTTCTGCCCCTTCCTACCCATTGTTCGTTAAGGGTTGTGCCCCACACCTGCCCATGTTTCCGTGCCTTTCCCAGGCCTCCCTGTTTCTGCCTGGAAGGCGACCCTGCCCAGGATCCATGCGGCCCGCCATGAGGACTCCTACCCTTTCCTCCCCTCGTTTCCCATGGGTTGTGCCCCGCACCTGCCCAGGTGTCCGCGACTTGCCCAGGCCTCTGTGTTCCTGCCTGAGAGGTGGCCCTGCCCAGGATCCATGCAGCCCGCCATGAGGAATCCTCCTGCCTGCCACAAACTCTGGGACGCTCTGGCCTCGTCCGAGCTCTGGGATCCAGCCCCACCTGCCTTACCCCTTGCATGCCATGGCATCCCCATCCTGTCCTACCCCTAGTACTTCGGTGTCTGCGTCCTGCATTTGGGTCCATTACTGCCCCCTTTCCTGACAAGCACCCAGTTGAAGGCACATTGTGGTAGATAGTAAATACTGGCCTTTTCAGTGACATTCACAGCCTGAAAAATTTATAAATAACAATATTTAAATACATGAGCTAGACGTATATTCAGTATTCCTTCACTTTCAATGAGATGGGAATGTCAATATTAAAAAAAAGTAACTTCAAATTTTTACAGAACTTTCAAATGTCAAAGCACTCCAATGAGCAACTTCATGACATGTTTTTGTAGAACCCAGGCTCTTATTACTCCTTGCTGATTGTCTATTGAGACAATTCTGGTGAATTACTTCTTTGAATCTCTGTAGAACTTTTATCGAAGCTAGTTCATCAGATCATTGGAGAGGGACTGCAAAGTTTAGATCAGTGAAGACAAAAGGATGGCTATGCATTTCCAATTTAAGTGGGTGTACAATTTGGAGGGTAAATTCCAGATGGTGTTAATCACAGGATCGTGTGCTGTCCAAAAGGACCAACTTGAGTAAGGAGGCATCAGAGGTGATTACTGATCATACTTCAGTATAAAAATAATTTAAAGATGTCTGGCATTGGGCTCAAGAGCTTTAGGTACATATAACTAATGTACATCTAACAATGATATGAAAGTGCACAAGAGACCAGAGTCTGAGGCAGCACCATCATTAGCACTAGCCACCCCACTGTTAAGGAGATCTTCAAAAGGCGATGCCTCAAAAAGGGGGCATCCATTATTAAGGATTTCCTCCAACCAGGTTATGCCCTCTTCTCATTGCTATCATCAGAGAGGAGGTACTGGAGCCTGAAGACTCACACTCAATATTTTAGGTACAGCTTCTTCTCCTCCAACATCAGATTGTTAAATGGACAATGAACCCTTGAACAATACCATACAATTTTTTGTTCTTTTTTTGCACTATTAGTTCATTTTTTCTTTGATATACTGTAAACATTTCTTATTATAATTTATAACATATTTATGTATTGCACTATATTGCAGATGCAAAACAACAAATTTCATGACATATGTCGGTGATAATAGACCTGATTCTGGTTCTAATATGAATGACTGAAAGCTGAAGGAGATTCCAGAGAAAGGGAGACCAAGGAGACGCTTGAAAGTAAACATGTGAAATTCATATTATAGTAACTAGGGGAATGGAATGGAATGGAATGGAATACAAGTTCAGATAGTGATAGTAAACATGAAGTGACTTTGTTTAAATCAAAGTTTAAGCTGAATTAATTAGGTTCAGAAGCTTCAGGTTATCAAGAACCACAAGACAGCATTGTCACAAGTTTACCTTGTAGCCCTTAGCCATTTGTGGCATACAGATTTATATTTTAACAATCATCAATATACAACCTTAACTATAGCAACAGGCCCCATAGTGTGAAAGAAGACTACAGCTCTCAAACAGACCCTTCAGCCATCAATTCTAAACATTCTATCGATCCCATCCTGGACCATAGACCTCCATATACCACCGACCCATGGATTTGTCGAATTTGCTCTTAAATGTTGAAATCAAACCCACATCTAGCACCTCTACTCACAACCTGTTCCAGAACCCTCATCACCCTCTAAGTGAAGAAGCTCATGCTCAGGCTTTCCTTAAATATTTCACTCTTCACCCTTAATCCATGAACTCTGGTTGTAGATAGGTGACCAGAACTGCACTCAGTGCTCCAGATTTGTCCTCATCAACATCTTATCCAATGAAATATAACACCCCAACACCCAGTACTCTGATTTATGAAGGCCAACTTGCCAAAAGCTCGCCTTATGACTTGATCTACCTGTGACACCACTTTCAAGGAATTATGGATCTGTATTCCCTGATAGTTCTGTTCAACAACACACGTCAATGCCCTAATCTCATCCTAAAGCACAAAACCTCACATTTGTCTGCATTACATTCAATCTTCCATTGTTCAGCCCGACGTTCCAGCTGGTCCAGATCCCACTGCAAGATTCGATAGCTTTCCTCGTTGTCAGCTCTGCTCAAATCTTGAAGTCATCTAGTTTACCACATTGTCATCCAGATCATTGATGTAAATGACTAAACAATGGACCCAACACTGGCCCCTGCAAGGCATTACTATTCACTAGCCTCTAGCTAGAGACAACCATCTACTACCAGTCTGTGAGTTCTTCTGAAAAGCCAATGTTGTATCAGTTTAATAATCTCATCCCGAAAACCAAGTGACTGAACTTTCTTGACCAGCCTCCCATGTAGGATTTTGTCAAAGTCCATGTAGACAACATCCACTTCCTTTCCTGGTAATCTCTTGAAATAAAGCTCTATAAAATTGGTTAAACATGACCTACCATGCGCAAAGCCATGCTCACTATCCCTAAACTTTTCACCTGTGGTTAAGGGCTTTTTAAATACCTCTGCTAGGGCATCTGCAATTTCTGTACTATCCTCCCACTAGGTCCAAGAGACACTTTGTCAGCTTCTGAGGACATATTTACTTTAATTTGCCTCAAGACAGCTCCTGGGGATTTCAAACATGAGAAAATCTGCTGATGCTGGAAATCCAAAACAAATAGATGGAGGAACTTAACAGGCCAGACAACATCTATGGAAAAGAGTAAACAGTCAATATTTTGGGCCAAGGCCCTTCATTAGGTCTTTTCTGTAGATGCTGGCTGGAGTGCTGAGTTCCTCCAGCATTTTTTGTGCGTTGTCGGGATTTGTCCACCCTATTTTGCCTCAAGACAACATAAATTCCAATCACTTGCAAAAGACTTTTTCCTATCCATTGTATGTAAAGTTTTGCTATTTCATTTTTGGATTTGAGATTTTAAATGGTTTTCTGCTTATAAATCCAGTATAAATTAGCTGAGGGTATCAGAAAGATAATTTTAGCAATAAAATAGTAACACATACAAAAAAAATCATATTAAATAGGTACAGGAGTGAAGATGACAGATTTTATAGGTTAGTTTTCCAAATTCCATTGGTAGACCACAAGCCATTTTTTATGAAACCTTTTTAGTGATTGTCATCCTATTTGAAGATAGCTCAGTTTGACTCAAAGGCATGAAGTAATGTTGGATTTGGAAGCTACAAGTACACTGCTCCTAGGAACTAGTATCTCTTTTTATGGTGCTGGTTAAGTTAATAATTCCAAACCATTTCCCTGAAAATATTGTGTTGTATTGTGTTTTATTACTATTTCCTAGTGAATTTTCTGTCATGGTCCTGAATGTTAATTCCTCTTATTCTCCTAGTTCCCTTTTCCCTGTGTTCTCCTGGGCTCCTTGATTGTGACACCTGATTCTCACCTAAACCTGCAGCATAAAAACCCTGGCTTTGCATTCACTCATTGCCAGATCATTGTTTCCGCCAGTGTGGTAATTCACATTCCCAGCTGTTTAGAATGGTGTATTCTAAGTTTCACTTCATTATCGAGGTTCACCTGTGTAACTCTGTCTCTCCATGTCAAGATAAGTATTGCCTGCTGTTTGTCTTTCCATTTAACGCACCGTGTCAAAATAAGTGTTGCCTGCAGCCTGTCTCCTGTTTGCCATTCAGCTCCGGCAATGCCCTGTGTCAAGAAAGGTTTTGCCTGCTTCCTGCTATCCATTCATCCGCACTGTTTGCCAGTGTTAACCCTGTCTCTCGGATGCTTAGAGCTGTGTATTCTAAGTTCTGCTTCTGTGCTGTTGTTTGCCTGTATTAGCTCTGTCTCTCTGTGTTAACAGGAGCATAGCATGCTGCCTGCCGTTCCCCCTCAGCCACACTCATCCACTTGTCCGCATCCCTGCTCTGCCTCATCCTGCCATCTGTCTACGCTCTCCGCTGGTTAAGTGCTGCATTCTCACCATAGTGACCTGGGTTTGATCTCCGGTCCAGCCTCGCTCACTCCTCAGCTTTCCACTGCCTAATCTTTGCTCCCCGGCCTTTCCTGCAACCATTAATAAACACTCTTCTGATTATGCTACCTCCGTGTCAGTGTCCTGTGTTTGGGTTCACCTGTTCTCCATGCAACAAAACGATCTGGCCAAATTGGACCCAGCAGACACAAACACTATTGTACAAGCCCTCGCCAGCCGAAGTTCCCTACTGAAACCCCACGCAAAGAGCAACTTGAAGAACGTGATTCAGAGCTCCCAGGTATCAAATGAGAAAACTGTGCAGTTACAAAGGCAATTAGAAGAAGCCAATGTCTTGTCATGAATTGAATCATACTTCAGAGCAAGGATTAAGGGACTGTCGCCATTTGACAAGGTAGGGGTTAGTATGACATGGTGTATTACAACATTCAACTTTGATATTGATGTTGATTTGCTTTTTCAAGAAAATTCTACAATTGGTCTGAAGATAGCCTTGGCTGAGAAAATTGTTTGTGTTGCCAAATATGAAGTGCCTGCACCATTTGGAACTACATCAAATTCAGGGTCTGGATTTCATACACATAATCCCTGTTGCACAATGATTGGTTAAATGTGCAATTGAAACCAGTAAACTGACAAACCTTCTTAAGGATGGTGAAGATTTGATGGATGAAAGTGCTTTGAAATTTTATACCCAGCAGTGGGAAGATAACTGGTTTTCTAGTAAAAGTGTTGAATGGAATCTGTGCCTACCTGGGTTGACAATGCGTCCACCGTGAATGTGATGAAAGTACCCAGGATTAGCTGGCTTGTAAATGTGAACAAGTACTGATTGAAAAACATCTAGAAATTTTTTTCATACAGAATTCCAGAACTTATTAGAAGCAGATAGAAATGAGGACTTGGATAAAAGTATAACTTAGTGTCTCAAATCCAAGATGGCCTTGGGGAGCTGAAGAAACTTCTAGAAACACATATCCATAACCAAGGCTTAGCTACCATTGAGAAGTGTGGAGAAGTTGCTCTGAATGATCCCAAGGTGTATGTACAGACAATTCTGGATGTTCATAAGAAGCATAATGCAGTAGTGATGTCAGCTTTCAACGATGATGCTGGTTTTGTGGCTGCCTTAGATAAGGCTTGTGGCCGTTTCCTAAATAACAATGCAGTCACAAAAAATGGCTCAGTCATCAAGTAAATCTCCAGAATTATAGGAACAATACTGTGACTCTTTTACTGAAGAAAAGCTCCAAGAATCCTGACGAAGCTGAGCTTGAAGACACACTTAATCAAGTGATAGTGGTATTTAAGTATATTGAAGCTATATCAGTTCAAGCACAAGAGGGAGGAAAGTTGAACACAATTATGAGGAAAGACTACAAAGGCTGAAGATAAAGCAAGAAGCCTGACCAGTGATGTAAGTAGCCAGAACAAACCAACCACTCGAACCACCAAACCAACACTAAGTAAGCAGTCCTGAGTACTTGTCTGTAACTAAACAAGAAATGTGTTCACCGACTTCCACAAAAGAGGAATCAACAACTGATTTAAAGTCAAGAAAATCTCCAGCACCAGTATCAGTAACAAGATCAAGAAATCAACCATCTCCTGTGATTTTTAAAAAAGGGGGCATAAAAGAGAACGCAAAAGATTACAACATAAAACTCAAGTTATCCAGATCCAGGTGCATTCATCCCATGTTCCACGTCTCCCAACTGAAACCTGTGTTTGTCCGCCCGTTGTGTCCTCCTGCTGAACTCCCTCCACCTGCCCAGGTGGTCGACAATCTGGGCCAGCTTGGTGGATCACCTGGAGGCTCCCATTGGGGGAAGGTACTGTCACGGTCCCGACTGTTAATTCCTCTTATTCTCCTAAGTCTCTTTTCCCCATGTATTCCTGGAGTCCTTGGTTGTGGCACCTTATTCTCATCTAATCCTGCAGCATAAAAAACCACTTGCATCCACTTGTTGCCAGATTGTTGCCTCAGTCAGTGTGATAATTCACGTTCCCGGTCGTCTAGAATGGTGTATTCTAAGTTTTACTTCAGTATCGACCTTTACCTGCGTAACTCTGTCTCTCTGTGTCCAGATAGGTATTGCCTGCTGTTTGCCTTTCCATTCAATGCTCCATGTCAAGATAAGTGTTGCTTACTGCCTGTCTCCCATTTGCCATTCAGCTCCAGCAATCCCGTGTCAAGAAAAGTATTGTCTGCCGTTTGTCTTTCCATTTAGCACTCTGTATCAAGATAAGTGTTGTCTGCCGCCTGTCTCCTGTTTGCCGTTCAGCTCCAGCAGCGCCCTGTGTCAGGAAAAGTTTTGCTGCCTCCTGCTCTTCTGTTCATCCATGGTGTTTGCCAGTGTTAACTCTGTCTTTCGGTGGCTTAGGACTGTGTATTCTGTTTCCGCGCTGTTGTTTGCTTGTGTTAACTCTGTCTGTCCATATTAACAGGAGCATGGCATGCCACCCTCCGTTCTCCCATAGCCACACTCATCCCCTCGTCGGCATCACTGCTCTGCCTTGTCCCGCTGTCCATCTGCACTCTCCATTGGCTCTGTGGTTTAACACGACGTTCTCACCGTAGCGACCCAGGTTCGATCCCCAGTCCAGCCTCACTCACACCTCAGCTTTCCTCTGCCTAATCCTCGCTCCCTGGCCTTCTCTGCAGCCATTAATAAACACTCCTCTGATTATGCTACCTCCATGTCGGTGTCCTGCATTTGGATTTGCCCGTTCTCCATGCAACATCTTCAGTGATGATTATCATAGAGTACATGGCTCATGAATATTCCAACTGGATCTCACCACATTATCCATAGCCAGTGGAAAGAAAAATCCTTAATTTGTTCATGGATTTTTGCCTGTTGTTTTGAAATTCAACCCCCTGTCAGAATTCTCCTAAAATCTCATTTTGCTTTACTCTTCACTCGGAGTATGTTCCCAACATTGCTCTTTCCTTCACATTGCTGAATCTACTCAAACTTGTGAACATTCAGGAAAATCTCTTCAAAGTTCTGATATCCTTATACAGCCCATATGTTATTCTTCAAAAGGTCTTGACTAGCTTTTGTTGAATCACTGCCACCCCTTTGGGGAAGGTTTGCCCATTGTGTTACACAAGCAAACATAGATAATGCAATCTGGATTTCTGATGCAGTGTTTCAATCTGATACGTTGACAGTTCATTCCCCACACCATCACAGATGCTGCTGTACTGTCTGAGTTCTCCAAGCAGATTTATTTTTTGTTTTATGCCCATAAAGTTTTTGGTATGTGTGTTCCAGGATTTAGTCTCAACTATTATGGGGGAACAACAATATACTGTATTTTCAAGTCAAAATGGTGTATGGCCTGCAAGGAGTTCACAAATGATGGTATTTTTTTGTTATTTTAATCTTAGATTTGGATTACAATCAAATGTACGTGAGTATTAGCTGAACTCTATTTACTAACTGTATGGGGTGGCACGGTAGAGTAGCGGTTAGTACATTGGTTTACAGCACCAACTGTAAGATCAGGGTTCAATTCCTCCAGTCTGTAAGGAGCTTGTACATTCTCCCTGTGACCTCATGGGTTTCCTCTGGTGTTTTGGTTTCCTCTCAAAGTTCAAAGACATACAGCTGGGATTAGTTACTGAGTTGTGGATCTTCTATGAGAGTAGTGAAGTGTAGCAACACTTGCAGACTGCTCAGCATAATACTCGCTGATCTGATTTGACGCAAATGACAAATTTCACTGCATGTTTGGATGTACATGTGACAACTAACGCTAATCTCTTTTTAACTCTGTTGTGATGACTTTCAGATTTGATAGTGAGAACCAAACTGATTGCCTAGTTTTACTCATGGGTGGAATATTTCCAAACTGCAGTCAGCCTCGAACATCAGTATGAAGAATGACTACCTGAAGATAAAAATATCAGTAGATCAACCTTTGGTTCTCTGCTTTTAGAAATAGGCAAATCATTTACCTCTTCTTTCTAAGGCCACAAACTACAAACAACGTTTCTGAAGATATACTGTGGACAGCATTCTAGCTAGCTACATCACTGTCTGGTATAGTGTATGGGCTACTGCACAGGTTCGAAGTAAGCTGCAGAGAGTTGTAACATTAGTCAGCTCCATCATGGGTACTAGCCTTCAATGAACAGTGCCTCAGAAAAGCAACATCCATCATTAAGGACCCCCACCACCCAGGACATTCTCTTTTCTCATTGTTAATCAGGGAGGTGGAACAGAAGTGTGAAGACTCATATTCAGTGATTCAGGACCAGCTTCTTCTCCTCTGCTATCTGCTTACTGAATGGACATTAAATCCATGAGCACTACCTCACTACTTTTTTATTTCTATTTTGGCACTACTTATTAATTTTACTTTTAAATATATATCACTGCAATTTACAGTTTTTTTTCTATACTATCATGCGTTGCATTGTACTGCTGTTGCAAAGTTAACAGATGTCACAACATATGCCAGTAATATTGAACCTGAATCTGATTCTGGTCTGTTTTATAATTGTGAATCTACATCTGAAAGAACACTACAGAAGGGTAAGCATGCCAACTTGTGGCTTTAATCTACAAACATTGCAATAGTACTTCGGTTTAAATCCGGTCATTCACCTCAGAAAGTTAATCCAATACACTTTAGCACTTACTTCATTCAATTCAAAGATTCACAATGCAATCATATTAGTATTTTCCCTGTGCTTAACCATGAAAAAATGCTAAAATCTGTTACCATGATCCTCCCAAATGTAATACATAATGGCCATACATACTACTTCCCCTCAGAATGAGAACCATGTAGAAAGTTGCCCTGATTGCTTTCTATCAAGATAAAACCACATTGTACACCGACAGGAAAATGACATATTAATAGAACCTTAATTAACCTGCAAAAACACTTCTGATGAAAGTCATCAAGCAAAAACATATATTCTCTTTTTCTCTTCACCACCTACTCAATAGTTCCAGCATGTTTTAAATGAATTGAAACAGAAATTAATCTAATACACCTGAAAAAATTACTGCTGCTTTCATAAGCATTGATGGAAGACAAATTGATTTAGTGTGATTGGTTTAGTGTGATCAAGACAGCAGGCATTAATGTACATGATTTTATATGTCTTATACACTGGATATATCAATTAGATGATGGTTATGGAGAGGAATGACAAAAGACCATTACTGAATGATCTGAATGATATAAGACAATACTGAATTATCACAAGTCAGCTGTAAATATTGCCACATGCAACCTATGGAGAACCTATAAAGCTTATGGGTGTAAATTATATCTATCATGTCTATGTGCAGTACAGTTGAAAATATGTTAATTTTGAATAGTGTAATAGTGCAATATTTATAAAATTGGCACTTTTAGCAAGCATGAACATAATAGGCAGAAGCAGGTGGAGGCCATTTGGTTCCTTGAGACAATTCCTCTAATCTCATGGGATCGTCTACCTCTGTGCCAGTTCCCTGCAGTGAACCCACATCCTTTGATTTCCTCAGATACATAAATCTAAAGATTTTCCTCAGACTTAAGCAACATGAAAGTTAAAATGAGCAATCGTTGTGGAAATTAAAGAAGGAGACAGCTTGATCTGAAATTTATTTCAATGATTGGCTGCATGAGCTTTTGACGCTGTTGTTAAGGCTTTGGAGCCTTTGCTCTGATCATCTCCAAGCAAGTCAATGGACAGTTGTGGCTGGATCAATAGAGAAGTGCAGACGTTTAATGATATTTGACAGATCAATGATTAAGTTATACAGTTTACTTCAGATAATTTAGCATGACCTAATGATAGCAGAAGATAGATTTTAACTATTGGGTTTCCACATAGCTGGCTGACTAATCATGCAGAAAATCAATCCATTTTGTGATTTGGGCTTTGAGAAGTACATTAGGAAGATATGTGCCATCAATAGGCACTCCAGAACAGCTCACCAGATGCAAACCCATACAATGACACTGTAGATATTTTAGATATGTCAGGACTTTAATCCCTTCTTTCTATAGGAACAATTTTATGGACATCTGAAAAACATACAAAATGCTGGAGGAACTGAGCAAGTTAGCTAGCATGTATGGAAAGGGTTAAACAGTCAATCTTTTGGTCTGAGGCCCTTCACGTGGACTCAAAGAGCCTCTTCCATGATATCACTTTAGAATCCTGGACATTTTAAGAGTACATGCAGTAGACAGTTAAAATTTCATACTGCTCTGATATATCTGTTGGGAGGCTCATCTGCAAATATCAATCAAGCAAGTTCATAAGCTACTCATCAGAAAGTTTGGAGACTTTGATGTTCAGGAAGAACTAGAGACTTTCCAACAACTCCATTTCATGTCTGTTTTAGCTCGGTGGAGGGGTTAAAATCTTTCCAGTAAGTCATTAATAATTTTTTTCTGATTCAATACTTCAGAATTCAATTTTAGAAATGAATTATTTCACCATAGTAAAATCACTTCTCTGTTTTATTTTGATAATTCCAAATGACTGAACAATGCTTCCTGACTTCATTGTTCATGGTTCTGTGTGTTTGTCATGTTTAGCCTTTTCATTTTCAATGCTTGTTGTCCTTTTGCAAGTGTCTTCCTTCTCGATGGAATCAAGTGTCACCACCTGGAAAGAGGAATCAATTGCAAAAAAAAACTACTATTGAATCTCAGAGCAACCCAAGCTCAGGGCATCTGTGGAAGGGGAAATCAAATTAGCATTTTCAAGACATTTCAGCTGAACTGTTTCAGATTCAGATTCAGATTCACTTTGTTGTCATTTAGAAACCACAAATGCAATGCAGTTAAAAAATGAGACAACGTTCCTCCAGAATGATATCACAAGAGCATATGACAAAACAGACTACACCAGAAAGTCCACATAACGTTTGGCAATCCCCAATCCAGAGTCCGGAGAGGCTGCTGCGTATTAATATCGCGCTACCGTCTTAGCGCGTTCCCCGGAAAGGAGCTCAAAATCCACCAGACTAAAACAAGACCAAAAACTAAAGCTACAAGACCTGCACAAAACCACATAGTTACAACATATAGTTACAACAGTGCAAACAATAGCATAATTGATAAAAAACAGACCATGAACATAGTAAAAATAGTCCAAAGATATTAAAGGACTGGGTAGGAGAACAGGACAAAGGCTCTCAGAAATGAAATGTTAACTTGATTTATCTTTCTACAGATGCTGCCTGTCTTGCTGAGTTTCCAGATTTTCTATTTTTATTTCAAAGTTCCAGCATCTGAAGTTCTTTTCGATTTTCATGCTGAGGTCATTATGCTCCTTCAATAGACCTGTGAAACAACTTTGTTGCAGGTAAATATTATATACTTTTCATGCTTGTAACTCTGGGAAGGTTGTTTACAGAGTCGGGTGATAAAAGAACAAGAGAATGACATTATTCAGAGTGGGAAGCTGCTTTCACAGAAGATTGGTGTCATGTTGAGGGAGTGTACTGGTGTAATTCTGTTAACAGAGTTGATAATTGTGGCTAAAAAGCTATATTCAGAACATTGTAATAATCACTTGCTTCATTCATTAAGTTGGTACAATGTAAGCAGAATGGATAGCTTTTAAAAAGATCTCACTACAAAAGTGTTAATTGGGCAGATGGAGAAGCTTGATAAGTTTTAGGTAATTTTGTGAGGCTGTTTTCCTCAAATGTTTTTGTGGCAGGGAGAGTCAGAAATTAGCTTCAATTTGTCAGGGTCTTAAAGTTGATATCATATTCACTGCTGGTGCATGTTTAAATCTGGAACTGGAACTAAACACTAATGTGAGTACACATTCTAGGACTAATTTCCGTCAGATTCACACCCTATTTCTGCTTCACACGCCTCTCAGGTTGTTGTAGACTGCTCTATGTGTTCCTAAAAGAGGAACTTTATTTTTCATTAAACAAGTCATGTCTTCTCATTGTAGTCCCTGTCATATTTGTCCTTTTTCATCACTCATACTTCCAAAACTAAGATTCTTAATGCTAAATTTAAATGCTGGGAATGTTTCAAGAGGCAGGTATTGCAATGGTCTAAGAAGCAAAGTTCACATGAAAGGAGAACACTTCCTTCAACAATCATAATGATTTACCTTCAGTGAAAGTGTTGTTGATGAAAGAAAATGGAAGTGATTCCACAAGCTCCTATGATTTACATGAGGCAGATGATCTATGCTTATACTTCATATTCCCCATTGCATTACACCATTACCCTACCTTTGAAATGTGGCCTGGCCAAACAGAGCTAGCAAATGCCTTTTATCACCAGGCAGTAGATCTTTTACCTCTTCTCACCTGCCTATCACTTCCCCCTGGATCCCCTCCTTCCCTTTCTCGTGTGGCCAACTCTCCTTTCCTATCAGATTCTTTCTTCTCCAATTCTTGTCCTTTCCCACACACCTAGCTTCACCTATCACCTTCCAGCTAGTCTCCTTCCCTTCCCTCCACCTTTTTATTCTGACATCTTAGCATCTCCCTTCTCTGCCCTGAAGAGGTGTCTTGGTCCAAAACTTTCACTGTTTATTCATTTCCATAGATGCTGCCTGATTTGCTGAGTTCCCCTAGTATTTTGTATCTGTTGCTTTGGATTTCCAGTATCTGCAGACTTTCTATAACTTTTAGTCTGGTGTGCTAGATCAAACAATATGACCTTAACAGATTGTTTCAAGGCCAGGGAACTGTGGCTGTCCGAAGCAATATTGATTTAACCATTACAGTTACCATAGTCATACATCAACAGCACCTTCATTGAGGGCAAATTTTTGTGATTGCTGAATTAAAAGGAAGTGTTTTGAAAGCAACTTAGTCATGATCTATTGTGCTCTGGCCAGGACAAAGCCTGCTGTCCTTCCAAAACCATTTAAACTCATTGACTACTTCTCTCTTCTTTTCAATATGAACAGCCCCAAGACTTCTTTAATGACTGGTGCGTAGCAAATTATACCTGTAGCAACAACTGAGAGGATTGCTGACAAGGAAACATAGGGCCTGTGTCATGTGTCTTCCGAATATTCTTGTATAATGATTTATTATTGAGTGGTAGTTTATGAACACAGTGTTCCCTTTTTTAATTTATTTTCCTTCATTTTTCTTCTCTCAGGCAGCCAAAGGCTCTATGCCTTGAAAACAAGGGTGAATTTTATCACTGGTGCCAGCCTTATCAGAGAAGTGGTTCCTAAGATGTGATAAGCAGTCCCCATTTTCCCGACTCTTGTACAGAGGGCAGTTTGTACGATGGATATAGATTGGTAGTAGAGTTGTTTATTGTAAGACTGACAAAAAAAACCTAGTTGGTTAGAGTCACTGTGTTTTTTTTTTGTTTACTGGTCCTCTTCTTATTCTCATTGTCTTCAGCTACTAAAACTAAAACAGCCTACAAGGTTCCAATAAATTACTTTAGAAACATAGAAACATAGAAAACCTACAGCACAATACAGGCCCTTCAGCCGAACATATACTTACTTTAGAAATTACCTAGGGTTACCCACAGCCCTCTATTTTTCTAAGCTCCACGCACCTATCCAGGACTCTTTTAGAATATCCTATTGTATCTGCCTCCACCACCATCATCGGCAGCCCATTCCATGCACTCATTACTCTCTGCGTAAAAATCTTAGCCCTGACATCACCTCTGTACCTACTTACAAGCAGCTTAAAACTGTACCCTCTCGTGCTGGCCAGTTCAGCCCTGGGAAAAAGCTTCTGACTATCTACACGATCAATACCACTCATCGTCTTATACACCTCTATCAGGTCACCTCTTGTCCTCCGTCACTCTAAGGAGAAGAGGCCGAGTTCTCTCAACCTATTTTCAAAAGGCATACTCTCCAATCCAGTCAACATCCTTGTAAATCTCCTCTGCACCTTTTCTATAGTTTCCACATCTTTCCTGCAGTGAGGTGACCAAAAGTGAACACAGTACTCCAAGTGGGGTCTGACCAGGGTCCTATATAGCTGTAACATTACCTCTCGGCTCTAAACTCAATTCCGTGGTTGATGAAAGCGAATGCATTGTATGCCTTCTTAACCACAGAGTCAACCTGCATAACAGCTTTGAGTGTCCTATGGACTTGGACTTCAAGATTCCTCTGATTCTCCATACTGCCAAGAGTCTTACCATTAATACTATATTCTGCCGTCATATTTGACCTACCAAAATGAATCACCTCACGCTTATCTGGTTTGAACTCAATCTGCCACTCATAAGCACAGTTTTGCATCCTATCGAGATCCTGCTGTAACCTCTGACAACCCTTCACACTATCCACAACGCCCCAAATTTTTGTGTCATCAACAAATTTACTAACCCATCCCTCCACTTCCTCATTCAGGCCTTTTATAAAAATCACGAAGAGTAGGGGTCCCAGAACAGATCCCTGAGTCACAACACTGGTCACCGATCTCCATGCAGAATATCACCTGTCTACAAACACTCTTTGCCTTCTACGGGCAAGCAAATTCTGGATCCACAAAGACCCCTTACTTTCTCAATAAACCTTGCTTGGGGTACATTATCAAATGCCTTGCTGAAATCCATATGCACTACATCTAATGCTCTACTTTCATCAATGTATTTAGTCTCATCCTCAAAAACTTCAATCAGGTTCGTAAGGCACAAACTGCCTTTGACAAAGCCATGCTGACTATTCCTAATCATGTTATGCCTCTCAAAATGTTCATAAATCCTGCCTCTCAGAATCTTCTCCATCAACTTACCAGCCACTGAAGTAAGACTCACTGGTCTATAATTTCCTGGGCTATCTCTACTCCCTTTCTTGAATAAGGGAAAACATCTGCAACCCTCCAGTCCTCCGTAACCTCTCCCATCCCCATTGATGATGCAAAGATCATTGCCAGAGGCTCAGCAATCTCCTCCCTCACCTCCCACATTAGCATGGGGTACATCTCGTCTGGTCCAGGTGATGTATCCAACTTGATGCTTTCCAAAAACTCCAGCACATTCTCTTTCTTAATGTCTATATGCTCAAGCTTTTTAGTCTGCTGTAAGTGATCCTTACAATCGCAAAAATCCTTTTCCATAATGAATACTGAAGCAAACTATTTATTAAGTATCCCTGCTATCTCATCCGGTTCCATTCACACTTTTTCACTCTCCCACTTGATTGGTCCTTTTCTCTCATGTCTTATCCTCTTGCTTTTCACATACTTGTAGAATGCTTTGGGGTTTTCCTTAATCCTGCTCACCAAGGCCTTCTCATGGCCCCTTCTGGCTCTCCTAATTTCATACTTAAGCTCCTTCCTGCTAGTCTTATAATCTTCTAGCTCTCTATTATTACTTAGTTTTTTGAACCTTTTATTAGCTTTTCTTTTCTTTTTGACTAGATTTTCAACAGCCTTTGTACACCACAGTTCCTTTACACTACCATCCCTTCCCTGTCTCATTGGTACGTACATATGCAGAAAGCCACACAAGTATCCCCTGAACGTTTGCCAAATTTCTGCCATACATTTCCCTGAGAACATTTGTACCCAATTTATGCTTCCAAGTTCCTGCTTGATAGCCTCATGTTTCTCCGTACTCAAATTAAACACTTTCCTAACTTGTCTGTTCTTATCCCTCTCCAATGCTATGATAAAGAAGATACAATTGTGATCACTGTCTCCAAACTGCTCTCCCACTGAGAGATCTGATACCTGACCATGTCCATTTCCCAATACCAGATCAAGAACAGCCTCTCCTCTTATAGGCTAATCTACATATTGTGCTAGAATCCTTCCTGAACACACCTACCAAACTCCACCTCATCTAAACCCCTTGTTCTAAGGTAGGGTTCACCAACCTTTTTTGCACTGTGAACAGGTTTAATATTGACAATATTCTTGCGTACCAGCCTACAGTGGGGGGGGGGGGGAGTGTTGTTAATCACGACCAGAATATAGGTGATAAGTCAACTATCAGTCACTTATAAATGGCTAATACACTCAATTTCATTTCTAAAAGGTTTTATCTAACAAATTTAATATTAAACACACATCACATATTTTCCTCGCATGAATATAGTGGTAAGTCACTTATAAGTCAATAACATCATAACACTTTAAGTAATGTTTGGATATTAAACACACAGTGCATATTTTCCCCGTATGAACATATAAAATCATTGAAACACACCAATATTGCTGAATCAGTGGGAACCCTGGGTTTGTTTCCCTGCAACAAGAGAGTCCCATCGAGGGGTGATGAGAGACAGCGATACTCGAAGGGGGTTCCTTATGTCCAGTCTATTCCGCAATTTAGTTTTTGTTGCATTCATTGCAGAAAATCCCGCTTCGCAGAGATATAATGTTGGAAATGGAAGCAACGTTTTCAGTGCTTTCATGGCTATCTCAGGATATTCAGCCATGACTTTGATCCAGAATCCCAGCAGAGATATTATGTCAAACATACTTTTCAGCCTACCGTCATTTGCAAGCTCAAGGAGTTGATCTTCTTCCCACACTGATGTTGATGATTCACCAGGGACATTCACAAATGGGTCACAGTCCCATTCCTTTGCATGTCTTGGGTTATTTGCAGTTGGGAATTAACGCTCAAACTCTGTCGACAGCGAAGATAGCTGATCGCGCACCAGCTGTGAGAAGGAGGGTGCAGCCTCAGTCTCTCCTAAAATCCCAGCTAATGTTGGGAACCTGTCAAATGTGTCCCTTTCCACTTGCCATCCCTACAGTTCCAGTTTGGCTTTAAAAGCAGACACTTTATCTGCCAACTTGAAGACAGTTGTCATTCTCTCCTGAAGTGACAAATTGAGTTCACTGAGCATGTTGAAGATGTCACACAGATAAGCGAGTTTTGCTATCCACTCCTCGTCACTAAAGTGTGCTGCCAATGGTGACATTTTTCCTGAAAGAAATCTCTGTAGCGGCTCTCTTAACTCAAAAACCCTGGCCAGGGCTTTCCCCCTTGATAGCCACCTGACTTCAGTGTGTAAGAGAAGGCGTTTGTGCTCTGCATCCATTTCCTCACAAAGATGCTCAAACAAACGTGAGTTAAGGGTTTTTGCTTTGATGTGATTGATGACTTCAACAACATCACTCAATACGCTGTTAAGATCAGGTGACATTTTTCGGCTAGCCAGCATTTCCCTGTGTATGACACAGTGTGTAGACTGACATTCAGGAGCAACCTCTTTGACTTGGGTAGTGAAACCAGACAGCCGTCCAGTCATAGCTGCAGCCCAGACTGTGCATATTCCAACACAGAATGACTAGTCCAGTTTGCCTGACATGTAGTCATTCACAGACTTGAATAGTTCTCCCCCAGTTGTGTTAGTTGGCAGTGGCAGTGCGCACAACATATCCTCATGCACATCGTTTTGAAGTATATATCGCACATAAACCAGCAGTATTGCCTTGTTGTCGACATTGGTAGACTCGTTGACCTGGACAGCCTACCATGGAGACTTATTAAGCCGTTCCAACAGCTGTGCTTCGATGTCCTCCGCTATCTCATCAATTCTCCTTGAAACTGTGGTAGCTGAAAGAGAAACCTGTGCCATCTTGTTAGCCGCAGCTTCTCCCAACAGTTCAGGGCACATGTCTTTGGCAACAGGCAGAATCAATTCTTCACCAACAGTGAAAGGCTTCTTAGCCTTAGCTATACGGCTAGCCACTAAGTACGATGCTCTCAGAGCAGCATCATTTGTGGAGGTGGTGGCTCCCAGCACTTGCTTCTGTCCCGCTTGCTCACGTTTTTTCTGCTCAAAAAATTCATCAGGTTTGGCTTTGAGTGCAGGGTGCTTGGACTCAAGGTGTCGAAGCAGTTTTGAGGCTTCATTGCCTCATTAGACAGCTTGTCTCCACATATCACAAACAGGGAACGTGCGAGTCACCGGTCACATTAAAGCCTTATTTTATGCACAACTTGTCATATTTTCTGTTGGAGAAAGCTTTCTTTTTTCTGCAGTCTCAGCCTCACTGTCTCTATGTTATCATCATCATTAGGCCTTTTATGTCCTCTACCACCTCTTCAAAAGAAACTCTCAAGTGACATCTGTTTTTTATTCATTGAGAACTTGTAGATTAATGACCGACTGATGACCACGCGTGCATTTGAGTTCAACAATGGGCGTGACAGGGAATGAGGAAAGGTGCAGCTGATTCATATCATTTCATATCACCAAATCATATCGTTTCCTTGTGGCCCAGTAGCACGTACCTTGCAGCCCGGTACCAGTCCGCGGCCCGGTGGTTGGGGACCTCTGCTCTAGGGAGATGCCAATCAATATTTGGGAAATTAGAATCTCCCAACACAACACAACACAACCCTGCTATTATTACACCTTTCCAGAATCTGTCTTCCTATCTGCTCCTCGATGTCCCTGCTATGATTGGGTGGTCTATAAAAATCACACAGTAGAGTTATTGACCCCTTCCTGTTCCTAACTTCCACAGAGACTCAGTAGGCAACCCCTCCATGACTTCCTTGTTTTCTGTAGCTGTGATACTATTTCTGATCAGCAGTGCTATGCCTTCACCTCCATTGCCTCCCTCCCTGTCCTTTCTGAAACATCTAAAGCCTGGCACTCTAAGTAACCATTCCTGCCCTTGAGCCATTCAAGTCTAAGTAATGGCCACAACATCATAGTACCAAGTACTGATCCATGCTCTAAGCTCATCTGCTTTATTCATAATACACCTTGCATTAAAATAGACACATCCCAAATCATCGGTCTGAGCGCATCCCTTCTTTATCACCTGCCTCACACTATCTACAAGCTTTTTTTTATTTGTGAACCAACTGTCCCTTCGTCTGTCTGTTCAGTTTGGTTCCCACCTCCCTGGCAATTCTAGTTTAAACTTCTCCAATAGTCTTACCAAACCTCCCTGCCAGGATATCGGTTCCCCTTGGATTCAAGTGCAACCCATCATTTTGTACAGGTCATACCTGCCCCAAAAGAAGTTCCAATGATCCAGAAATCTCAGTCCCTGCCCCCTGCTCCAATCCCTCAGCCACGCATTTATCCTCCACCTGACTCTATTCCTATACTCATTGTTGCGTGGCACAGGCAGTAATCCAGAGATTACTGCCTTTGAGGTCCTGCTTCTCAACTTCCTTCCTAACTCCCTGTAGTCTGTTTTCAGGACCTCCTCCCTTTTCCTACCTATGTCGTTAGTACCATATGTACCACAGCCTCTGTCTGTTCTCCTTCCCACTTCAGGATATCATGGACACGATCAGAAACATCCTGGATCCTGGCACCTGGGAGGCAAACTACCATCCATGTTTCTTTCCTGAGTCCAGAGAATCACCTGTCTGACCCCCTAACTAACTAGGGTCTGATCCCCTATTGCTCTGCCATCCTCTTCAATTCCCTACCCTTCTGAGCCACAGGGCCAGACTCTGTGCCAGTGAAGTGACTCACTGTTGCTTTCCCCAGGAAGGCCTCCCACCTCAACAGTACTCAAACAGGAGTGCTTACTGTTAAGGCGGGCAGCCATTGGGGTACCCTTTAGTGTCTGAATCTTGCCCTTCCTTCTCCTTTGTATTTGTTAATAGTCAAATGTACATCTTTCCACATGCAGCATAATTTAGGCCCCAGCAAACTCCATCATATGAAAGGCAAGCCATGCAACTTTGCTGCAGTAATAGAAAGGATTCATGAAGAAAGTTTGTTTGATATGGATTTGCAAAATTCACAGTATAACATATGTCATCAAAATAGAAGAACATGAGTAAGTGGGATATAACAGGGTTTGGACACAATCACAGTTTGATTAGGTTAAATGGATACAATTTCCAAATTAGTATTTAAACTGGTAATACAGTGAACCACTAAAGGATAGTAGTAAACTTAAAGGTAAAATAAACAAGCTGGTGGAATAGATGGATGGGGAGAGAAGTGCATTGTCTTTAAAAAGCACCAACGTCATGACAAATATGAGATCAGAATTAAGTAACTGAGGATCACTTCCATTGGATTTGGTTGAATGCTGCTAAATTTCAGGTTCAATGGGAGCTTAATGAAGTATATTGGTTGGATATATATCACATGATTTGGATAGATGTTGTCAAATTTCTGTGGTCCTAACATCAAGCAAGTATGTACATAGCATTCTTACTAAGTATACCCTTCAGCATAATCAAATTTTTTTGGATTTTAGGTTTTGCATTTAAGTGCAGACTCACAAATACGGATGTTATAAAGACAGGTGGAAGGACAGGAGGAGTTGACAAGCAGGGAGTCTGCAGAAGGACTTGGACTAGCTTGGAGAATGGGCAAAGAAGTGGCAGATGGAATACAAGGCTGGAAAACTTACAGTCATGCACTTTGGCAGAGGAATAAAGGCATAGTGTACTGATGTGCTACACACAGCGCTGAAATAACGACACGCAGTCGGTAAGTCGTTTCGAGACTAGTTTATTCAAACTTCACGGCACTGGCATTTAAATCCCTAGCGCCCGCCATGAGAGCCAACTTCAAGTGACGGTGGAAGCGTTCCACTACTCCGTTCGACTGTGGGTGGTAGGCAGTACTGTGGTGTAGCTGCGTTCCCGACAGGCTGGCCACAGCTGACCACAGGCAGGAGGTGAACTGGGCGCCTCTGTAGGAGGTAATGTGGGCCGGTACCCCAAAACGTGCTACCCAGGTTGCAATCAGTGCTCGGGCGCAGGAATCGGCAGATGTGTCGGTGAGCGGGACCACCTCTGGCCACCTCGTGAACCGGTCTACCATAGTTAGGAGGTACCGTGCTCCTCGGGACACTGGTAGGGGGCCCACGATATTCACATGAATGTGGTCGAACCTCCGGTAGGTGGGTTCGAACTGCTGTAGCGGGGCTCTAATGCGCTGCACCTTGGCTGTTTGGCACTGCACGCACGTTCTGGCCCATCCACTGACCTGCTTGCAAAGTCCATGCCATGCGTCCATTAGCCGCTGGAACGTCTTTGCGGCATTCTTCAGGCCGAACAGCATTCAGAGGAGCTCAAACAGGCGGAATGGGGTGATTAGTGCCGTTTTGGGGATGACTTCAGGGTGCACTGGGATTTGATGGTATCCCTGGACAAGGTCTATTTTGGAAAATATTCTTGCCCCATGCAGGTTTGCTGCAAAGTCCTGTATGTGTGTCATGGGGTAGTGGTCTGGAGTTGTAGCCTCGTTCAGTCTGCGGTAGTCGCCGCATGGTCTCCAACCCCCGGCTGCTTTGGGCACCATGTGCAGGGGGAGGCCCATGGGCTATTGGACCTGCGTACGACCCCCAATTCCTCCATACTCTTGAACTCCTCCTTTGCCAGGCAGAGCTTTTCCGAAGGGGTGCCTTCGAGCGCGGGCATGGAAGGGTGGTCCCTTGGTTGGGATGTGGTGCTGAACCCCATGTCTGGGCATGGCTGCCGTGAACTGCGGTGCCTGAATCGATGGAAAGTCCACCAGGATTCTGATGAATTCATTGTCTGACAGCGTGATGGAGTCCAGGTGTGGGGCTTCACCCAGGAAGAACGTTTGCAAAGTCTCGGCATGTACCAGTCTTTTCCCTTGCAAGTCGACCAGCAGGCTGTGAGCTCACAAGAAGTCCGCCCCCAGGAGTGGTTGGGTCACCGCGGCCAGTGTGAAGTCCCACGTGAACCAGCTGGCGCCGAAATGCAGCTGCACTGTGCGGGTGCCATAGGTCCATATCGTGCTGCCATTTGCGGCCCTCAGGGTGGGTCCTGGCTTCCTGTTGCAGGTGTTGTACCCCATCAGGGGTAAGATGCTGATTTCCGCTCCGGTGTTAACCAAGAAGTGGCGTCCCGACTGTTTGTCCCAGACGTACAAGAGGCTGTCCTGGTGGCCAGCCACCATAGTCATTAATGGCAGCTGGCCCTGGCCCTGGCCCTTGCAGGGCGGGCGACAACAGTGGGCTTTTGTGCCCCACTGCTGGTGGTAGAAACACCACTGTTCACTGGCCTCCTCACTCCTGTCTCTGTGTTGTGTGCGCCCCCCTGCCAGGCCTGGTCTGATCTGCTGTTGGGCATGGCCTGGTGATCTGACTGACAGACGCCACGCTCTCCCTCTTGGCTTTCCACAGCACGTCTGCCCGGGCCGCCACCTTCCGGGGGTCGTTGCAATCTGCGTCAGCCAGCAGCAGATGTATGTCCTCGGGCAGTTGCTCTAGGAATGCTTGCCCGAACATGAGGCAGGGCTTGTGTCCGTCAGCCAGGGCCAGCATCTCGTTCATCAATACTGACGGCAGTCTGTCTCCCAAACCATCCAGATGAAGCAGGTGGGCACCCGGCTCATGCTGTGAGAGGCCAAAGGTCCCAATGAGCAGCGCTTTGAATGCTTCATACTTGCCTTCTTCCGGGGACGACTGTATGAAATCCGCAACCTGGTTGACCGTCTCCTGGTCAAGGGTGCTCACCACGTGGTAGTAACGCGTCGAATCAGAAGAGATCTGCCAAACCTGGAACTGGGCTTCTGCTTGGCTAAACCACATGCGTGGTCGCAGCGTCCAGAAAGTAGGAAGTTTTAGTGAAACTGCATGAACAGATGAAGAGTCGGGTTTAGAGGGAAAATAAATCAGCCATGACTGAATGAATATTTGTTGTTATTGGTTGAATAGCCTAATTCGGCTCCTATGTCTTCTGCACTTAAAGCCTAAGTCATGCTAGAATTTGGAAAAATTTACCACTCAGAGCTCTGAAGGAAGTATTAGTGATGCTAATTTCTCAAATTGAATCCAATAGACTTTGAATCACTGAGGGAATCAAGGAATGCAGGGATGGAGCAGGGAAGTTAAGCTGACAACAACATGTATCTATTGTCCATAGGACATGTATTGACAGACAGACACACTTTATTGATCCCGAGGGAAATTGGGTTTCATTACAGCCGCACCAAGAATAGTGAAGAAATATAGCAATATAAAACCATAAATAATTAAATAATAATAAGTTAATCATGCCAAGTGGAAATAAGTCCAGGACCAGCCTATTGGCTCAGAGTGTCTGACACTCCAAGGGAGGAGTTGTAAACTTTGATGGCCACAGGTAGACTTGCTATGGCGCTCAGTGTTACATCTCGATGGAATGAGTCTCTGGCTGAATGTACTCCTGTGCCTAACCAGTACATTATTGAGTGGATGGGAGACATTGTCCAAGATGGCATGCAACTTGGACAGCATCTTCTTTTCAGACACCACCGTCAGAGAGTCCAGTTCAACCCCCACAACATCACTGGCCTTATGAATGAATCTGTTGATTCTGTTGGTGTCTGCTACCCTCAGCCTGCTGCCCCAGCACACAACAGCAAACATGATAGCACTGGCCACCACAGACTCATAGAACATCCTCAGCATTGTCCGGCAGATGTTAAAGGACCTCAGTCTCCTCAGGAAGTAGAGACGGCTCTGACCCTTCTTATAGACAGCCTCAGTGTTCTCTGACCAGTTCAGTTTATTGTCAATTCGTATCCCCAGGTACTTGTAATCTTCCACCATGTCCACACTGACCCCTTGGATGGAACAGTGGTCACCGGTACCTTAGCCCTCCTCCAGCTCCTCCACCACCAGCTCCTTAGTCTTTTTCACATTATGCTGCAGATGATTCTGCTCACACCATGTGACAAAGTTTCCTACCGTAGCCCTGTACTCAGCCTCATCTCCCTTGCTGATGCATCCAACTATGGCAGAGCCATCAGAAAACTTCTGAAGATGGCAAGACCCTGTGTTGTAGTTGAAGTCCGAGGTGTAGATGGTGAAAAGAAAGGGAGACAGGACAGTCCCCTGTATTGATGAGCCATTGATAAATCAAAATACGGAACATGTATTGATGGTTCCCTTTTGATTTTCCTATCTATTTTCTTGTGGTTTAATATGCCAACATCCTTAACATCTCACTTCTTCTTTACAGCTTTTCCTTGATATATGCAAAGTCTTCTTTCCTGGAAAGCATTTCTTCAGTGAAATTTGATAAAAGAAAAGTCTGGGCAAAATGCATTGGTATAGTATGTTGGCCTTTAACGCACTGACTTAGGTTAGGTAAACTACCACACAGATTTAATCAGAAACCACACTTGAATTGAACTGAATTGAATTGACTTTATTACAGTTGGCCCTCCATATCCGTGGGTTCTGCATCCATGGATTCAACCAACCGCAGATTGAAAATATTCGAAAAAAATTCCAAAAGGTTCCAAAAAGCAAAACTTGAATTTGCCATGCGCCGAGCATTACGCTGAATCCACACGAATGAAGTGATGTGTAGGCATACCCTGCTGTAGCCTCCCGCCATTTCACAGATTCTCAGTCTCTCTCCAGCACTCGTTTGAGCATTGTGCACCTCATGTCTCGTTCACTCGTTATTTGTGTTGTGAGCGAGAGGAAGGAGTTTAAGGCTAGTAAGGGATGGCTGGTTAGCTATGTAAAGTGCTCCAGCCTCCAAAATTTAAAGATCACAGGAGAATTGGCATCGGCTGATGCCAAGGCAGCATCAGTGTTCCCAGAAAAGCTACGATGGTTGCATCTGTACTGAACATGTACAGACTTTTTTTTCTTGTCATTATTCCCTAAACAATACAGTATAACAACTATTTACATAACAGTTGCATTGTATTAGGTATTATAAGTAATCTAGCAATGATTTGAAGTATACGAGAGGACATGCATAGGTCATATGCAAATACTACGCAATTTTATATAAAGGACTTGAGTATCCATGGATTTTGGTATCCGCAGGGGATCCTGGAACAAATCCCCTCCAGATACTGAGGGACAACTGTGCTTACATCCTTCATATACATAAGAAGTAAAAATCTTTATGTTACATCTCCGTCTAAATGTGCAATTTATAGCAATTTATAATAAAAACTATGTACAACAGGACAGTCAATATAACATAGAAATACAATTGTATCAGCATAAATTAATCAGTCTGATGGCCTGGTGGAAGAAGCTGTCCAGGAGCCTGTTGGTCCTGGCTTTTTTGCCACAGTACTTTTTTCCAGATGGTAGTAACTGAAACAGTTTGTGGTTGGGGTGACACAGGTCCTCAATGATACTTCAGATCCTTTTTGCACACCTGTCTTTGTAAATGTCCTGAATGATGGGAATTTCACATCTACAGATGTGCTTAGCTGTCCACACCACTCTCTGCAGAGTCCTATGATTGAGGGAAGTACAGTTCCCATACTAGACAGTGATGCAGACAATTATGCCCCTGTAGAAAGTTCTTAGGATTTGAGGGTCCATACCAAACTTGATTGATTTCCACAAATAACCACATAAATAAAGTAGATACCTGATCAATTACTTGAGATCCTAAATGTTATTGTTTCCTCTTACCAATTCTCACTCAGGCCCCACTCCAACTTTTAACACTGAAATAGGTTATCTCGCATTAGCCAAACAATTGCTCCTTTGTCTCCCTGCCCCTGGCATGGGTGCTTTCCTTGAGATAATTAACTTCCAGAGTTCTTAGTGCTTTGCATCCTCTGCCCCTCATTCCTATTCTCTTTCCTCACTAGTTCAAACTTGTGTCAGCTTCTCATTGGCTCTGGCCCAAGAATACAAGCAGTTTCACTTTATTGCTCTTCCACCAGACTTGTGCCTCATGTCCCTTATTTTGCTCTCTCTGAGAGAGAGTGTTTATCTAGGTCACCCAGTTGCTGGGGTCAGGTTACTTCAGGTCACAAACACATGCTGCCCTATGCATCTTCTATTGTACCAAAGAACTTTTTATTTAGAAGAGATTTCTAGTTCAGCAGATTATTTACAGGTGCCTCATTCTGTTCATTTTAAATTGCCTTGATTGAATGATTTCTGAGCAAAACCAGTTCATAATATTGTCCACAGAATGAAGGCTACAGAACAGTTTCACAAAATGGCAGTCTCCATTCCTTCCACCACTTGCAAGAGCGAAGGCATTTGCTTTGTTTACTTCCATGTACTTGCTTCATTCCAGTTAGATATATTTTTCATATTCTAATTCCTTCATGGCTGACAAGTAATTGGCAATTGACAATCTAATCCTTGCTGCAAAAAGTAGTATTACAAATTATAAACACTCTCATTAAGGAGTTAATTGAATCATGACAAAAATTTATAAACTGAATTTTATGAGTATTCCCAAGAGTAATACCTAAGCCACCATTAAGTTCAATAGCTCAACCCATTTATCATTCTCTGACACAAAATACACCATTCCAAGTAAGTAACTTCCCTTTTGAGCTCCTCCCTTCTCTACTCAGTCTACCAAGGCAACAATTGATTGATTGATTGATTGATTTATTTAATTATTAGGATTCAGTGCTGAATAGGCCCTTTGAGTGGTGAAGCCCAGCAATCCCCGATTTAACCATAGCCTAATAGGACAATTTACAATGACCAATTAACCTATCAACCAGTATGGCTTTGGACTGTGGGAGGAAGTTGGAGCACCAGGTAGGCACGGGGAGAATGTACAAACTCCTTAGTGAAGGGAATTAAACCGGGTTTGCTGGTACTGTAATGTGCTGTGCTAACCACTACACTACTGTACCACTGCCCACTCCAATTCCATCTTATAAGGGCATTATTAGTATACTTCTCCTACTACCCCTTAGAAGAGAGCACAAAGGGAGACCACCATAATTGTGCTGGTCAAAATAGACCCCCCCTTCCAGCATATGGTCAGCCTTTCTGAGCCTCTGCTCCTGATCAACTCACCCAATAAACGATTTTCTTTTTTTCCAATTCCTGGTGTGAAATGAAACATATTCCATGCCATTTCCCTTTGAATCTTCTTTAAAGGGAATATTAGACATAAAAAAACTGTCATGGAATTGAACAAGGAAGAATTGAGCCCAGCTCAAATACCATAAAAAATATTGATTTAATCATATCATTTGAACTGGGTGACCACTAACTAATAACAGAATCTGTAAAGAATGATGGATTTCAACCTATTAACAATGTTGTGCACCATTCATTTCATAATCAACAACATGGAAAAATTGGTAATTGTGGTAAATAATAGGTGTGAAGGGCACTGAGGTCCTTCTAGCCTTTAATCTATTACAATGTTTCCTAATTAAATATGTCATGTTTCATTTTTTGCATTGATGAAATTCTAAATACATATTTCTACCTAGGGGTTTGTCACATGTAATGTACTTTAAGAAAATATCTGATTGCTATCTCATCAGGGGAATTTTGCTATTCCATTGCACTTGGTTGTGTGAAATGGCGTCATTGCCTTTGGCTGACTTTGATTGACTGTCTTTGCTGATTATTTAAGTTCTCTGTCCCATGTGACCTGATGAAGTACTTAACACAAGTTTTAAAAGATTCAGTAAGGTAGAATGCTCCAGAATATACAGACCAAAACTCGGAGTGAAATCCCCTGGGAAATGAAAATAATCTCAGTGAAGATTTACCTGATAGAAACTAAATTACCTATTTACAATAGGCCATCAATACCTTGTTTCTGCCTCCCGTCTCTCTCCAATCCCCCAAGTGAAGGTAGCATGCACCGTAACTTTCAATGTAAACTTTCACTGTTATTTTACTTTCCTATCTGCTGAAGAAAATAGGAAGTTTTCATGTTCCATTTTAATTATAGCTTTTATTTTTGATAGTACAATTTGCTCAGCCTGTCAATTTTTGCTTACATTTGAAGACCACATTCAATGAGTTTACTGGGTTAGGTTGTTTATTGGTCCTTTCGACACCTTGTGGTGCATCAGGCAGTAACCTTGCCGTTTCTTGTAGCATTTTTGCCTGTTTTTTGATTAGGCTGAGTTGCTAGCTTGACATTCAACCCAAACACAGATGGAAAGCATGCAAGGAGCTGGCTGGATTCGATCCTGGGACCACTTGCTTCAAAGTCCGGTGCGAAAGAGTCGTATTGGGTTAGATTGGAAGCAAATGAAAGTCAGTTGTCAGATCGGAGTGCAGCTGAAAGATGACAAACATAAATTATTAACTCTTTTGTCTCTCTATGGAAGCAGCCTGACCTGTGTACAGTGTCATTTTGTCAGATAGCTAGATTCTTTTGTAAAGATAAAATATTTCAAAATTAGAATCAGAATGTTTATTATCACTGACCTACATCATGAAATTTATTGTGTTGCACCAAAATACACATAAAATTCCAAGAGGTTACAAAAACAAATAAATAATACAAAAGATGAACATAGACTGTTGGGAAATCTGATGATGGAAGGGTAGAAGCTGTTCCTAAAAAATTAGGATAGGTTTTCTAGCTCCTCTACTGCCTCACTTATGGTAGTAACAAGCAGAGGGCATATCCTGCATGGTGAGTGGCTTTAATGATGGCTGCTGACTTCTTGAGGTATCACCTCTTGAAGATGTCTTTGATACAAAGAGAGCAGTACTTGTGATAGATCTGGCTGAGTCTTAACCCTCTACAGCCTGTGCATTGAAGGTTTGATGCCACATAATGATGAAATTAGTCAGAATCCAAGGTATGTCTTCAAAAATTTACAGAAGTCAAACTCTGAATTAAGTCTATGGGCTGGCTTGCCTTCTTCAAAATCATATCAGTGTGTTTTCCCAATAAATTTCCTTTGAGGTGTTGATATTGTGGAACCAAAAGCTGTTCCCCATTTCCACTGCTGACCCCTCAATGAACACTGCTGCATGTTCTCCAAACTTCCCCTTCCTGAAGTCCACAATGAAGTCATTGGTCTTCCTGATGTCGAGTGTGAGTTTGTTGTTGTGATACCATTCAACCAGCCCATCCACCTCCTGTGTGCTTTCTCGTCACTATTTGAGATGCTACCAAAAATAGAGGTATCATCTGCAAATTTATAGACGGTACTTGAGCTGCGCCTAGCTACATAGTTATGAGTGTAGAGAGAGCAAAGTTCTGAGCACCATCCTTGAGATGTGCCTGTATTACCAGCAAGGAGGTGATATTATTACTGATCTTCAGTGACTGTGGTCTCCTGATAGGAAGTCAAGTATCAAGTTGTGGAGGGATGTATACAGGCTCAGGTTTTGAAGATTGTTGATTAATACTTAGGGAATGATGGCAATGATAATTGATAAACCGCATTCTGACATATGATTTGCTGTAGTACAGATTCAACAAAGTCTTCTGGACAGCCAGCAAAATTGTGACCAACTGCCGCGGTAGTAGGCAACTTGAAATGAATGCAGATCCTTGCTCAGGCAGGAGTTAATTCTACCGGTAACCAACTCACAAAGCATTTCATCACAATAGGTGTGAGTACTACAAGGTGACAGTTGTTAAGTCAGCTCATCCCACTCTTCTTGGGCATTGGTATGAGCGCTACTTGTTTGAAACAATTGAGAACCTTGGTGAGAGGATGAAAATGTCCTTGAATACTCTAAACAACAGCACACACAAAATGCTGGTGGAACGCAGCAGGCCAGGCAGCATCTATAGGGAGAAGCACTATCGATGTTTCGGGCCGAGACCCTGGGTCGACAGCGCTTCTCCCTTTATATGCTGCCTGGCCTGCTGTGTTCCACCAGCATTTTGTGTGTGTTGTTGTTTGAATTTCCAGCATCTGCAGATTTCCTCGTGTTTACTCTAAATAGTTGCTCAGCACAGATTTTCACCTTGCCATCAGGACCTGATACCTTGCAAGATTTCACCTTTTGAAGGATGTTGTTACATTGGCTCTGAGACAGAAATCACTGGATCGCCAGATGCTGTAGGGATTTGCATAGGAATAGTGTTACTCTCCCTGTCAAAGCATAAGAGATATTGGGATCATTGGCGTTGAGGAAGTAATAGTATGCTAACACTGCCAAAGCTGTTGTGTTCTGACGGTGTCTCTGACTATATATGGAATTGCTTTTTCTCCCACACAATGACTTTCCAGAGATCATATCCGGACTTTTTGCAGGGGTTGGATCATTGGTCTTAAACACCATGGATCTAGCCCTAAGTGGATTGTGAATCTCTTGATTCATTCACTGCTTTTGGATTGGAAAGACTTGGTATGTTTTCAAAGGCACATGCGCACATGCGCATCCGCACAGGTCTTGATGAAGTCAGTGACATGCTCATTCAGATCTGAATATGAATCCCTGAAACTGGTCCAGTCCACCAATTCAGAGCAATCCTGTAAATGCCCCTCTGCCTCCCTTGAAATTTGAAGTGTGTAATACATGCAAATTCTACTATATGTCAACTAAATCAGAAATGTTTTTCAATTTATTTAATGGGCTAAAATTTTGATATTGACTGCTAAGTAGTGATTTATTGGAATACATAAATGCCACACCTGATTGATTTCCAGTGTATTGGTTTCAGTGAATTAATCATGAATTCAGATCAAGCATAGTCAAACACCCTTGCCTGCCAGATCACCTCCTAGAAGTTGGATTTAGTCCCACCACTACACTGAAGGATTAGAAATTTAATCAAAGCAAAATGAGGCTTGGCAGGCAGGGACTTCCTCTGTGGCTAATTCCATTTCATAATCTCTTTCTCTTCTCGCCCTTAATTTTCTCACTTTTTCTTCCTTTGGTAATCATGTGTGTTTATCTCCAATCAAATTGTTAATTAACTTCTATTGGAGAAACTACCTTAAAGCTATTATCCCTGTGTCAAGTTTTAAAAATATTTGTGTTGCTTTAAAGCACTTGACAAAGTTTAATTAAAGTTGTATCTTTTTCAGAACCAGATAAGTTGGCAGACAACAATAAACTGCCTGGAATTCCTATAAAAAATACATTCATTTTCAGTGTTTGAACTTAACAATATTAATAGTTAAAACCAATTCCTTTACAATAATAACAGTATTTTTCTGTCAGCTATAATGAATACATAAGCTCCAAATATTCCCTCATATCAAGATTTAGGCTATAAATTGTTTGAATCATAGAAGCAGAGACATTATTTTGTCATGTGGTGATGTTTATGAATATTTAAGTTATAAATACTCAATTTCTTTTGCACTGTTTTCCGACTGAACTGTTCATCAGACAAAGCAATTTTTTCTGTCATTTGCAAACTATTTACCTTCCAATTTCATCTAACAGCATGAATTGTGTCAGAACAAAATGAAATTTAAAGACATATGGCTGAGTGAATAAATGCACCAGCTACTTAGCCAAATAGGCCACAGAGATCTCAGGTTCAGTGCCTTGTCTGTTCTGGTGTTGGGTAGTTCAATCATTGGAGACGGTGGCCTACCACAGTCTGACTCAACACTTCCCCATTACCAGCTGTTATCTTTTATTTCAGTAACTGAATGAAAGCCAAGGATAGAGAACAACATGGAGAGAATGACATTTCAATGATTCAAAGTACACTTATTATCGAAGTATTACCAAAGGATAAAAATATTGTTGATCCTGACATGTATATGAAGATACAGCAGGTATGATTGGACTGTGTGGTTTTCTAGCTCCACCCTTCTGAGGGAATAGCCATCTCTCTGAAGAATTAAGCTCTTACACTTTTTGTTACTCTTTTTAGGGTAGGTGGAGCTCATCAGCCTGGGAAGGTAGTCCTTCTAAGAGAGGGAAAACTCTGATTTCAAACCTCCGCTGCCTTGCAGCCATACCCACTCATGGGAAAGGCTTCAGGAGTAAACCCTGAGGACAATTCCAGAGCTGGGGTCCCTAAGGCAGTCCGACGTTGCCTTCAACCTCGTTCTGGCAACTCATGTGACGACACTGGTGCCAAGCTGTGTCAGCCTTTGCCCTTCCCTTGGACAACATTGGTGTAATGGAGAGGGGATACTTGCAGCATGGGCAACTGCTGGTCTTCCATACAACCTTGCCCAGGCCTATGCCCTAGAGAGGACACTCCAGTTGACTTCACAGGCACAGATCCATGGTCTCGCGTGACTAACGGATGCCATCACTCTTTTTGGCATCTTGACATATCTTTTTAAGACCCAAAATGCTGTCCATTTTGGATGATCATACCTTTGGAAATTGCATGCCACAGAGCCAATTGGAAAAGAGAATTCAATGTGTATATATGTAAGTCGGGCAGCTTGGATGCATAGTGGTTAGTCCAACGCTTTACAGTACAGACAACAGATTCAATTCCCACTGCCGCCTGTAAGGTGTTCGTAAGTTCTCCCTGTGACGGTATGGGTTTTCCTCCCACAATCCAAAGACATACCAGTTATCGGAAGGTAGGTAAATTTGTAAATTGTCCCGTGGTTAGGCTAGGATTAAATCGGGGAGAATTGCTGGGCGGCTTGGCTCGAAGGGCCACAAGGACCTAATCTGCGCTGTATCTTGATTAAAATGTTAGTGTAACACCCTGAGGAAAATTTCACTGCTAACGTAATGGTATTTCTGTAGAAGCAATGTTTGGGTTATGGTTAGAGATAACGGGTGCTTTGGAATGTGAGCCATCGAATGAAGGGAGTGTATTTTTGTGTCGTGTGCCTGACATCGCTGTGAGCTGGGTCTTTTGTTCAGTGGCAGATGAAGGGAGAAGACACCGGAGAGGAGAAGTCGTAGGATTCAACCTGGAGTGGGGTCATGATCCGATGAAGCCCAGGGAGATCGAAGGAAGATCAACGAAGGAGAAACCATGAGTAACAACTTGTGCATATTCGACTGTTTCATTAAAATGGGCCCTTTACTTTTTGTTTTTGCTTTTCCCTTACTAACCTTTTGGTCAAATTAAGAATTAGAAAGTTAAATTGTTTAATTGTAAGTGGCGTACTGTTCGTTATTTCATGGGACTTATTTGTAACAGGGTAACAGATCATGCAGCCTCCACACAAACAGGGGGCTTCGGGGTGGGCTCATGCCTCAATCTCACATGCTTGGCAGGGGCAGAGATTGTCTTCCCTAGACTTACACAGCCAACAGAACCAGAGTGTTTCATTAGTAAAATTGAAAAGAAAATAGCTTTCTTCCATGGCATACTCTATGGTTAGGGCAAAGGACAGGAAGAACAAATTTTGACTGTTTTCTCCATCGGTGAATTGAAACAATAATAACAGAAGTTTATCTTCACTGGCTTTTTGTTTTCTTAACCATTTAGAGAAACTTATTGTGAATTAAATGAAAATGAAATAAAGGATATACACTCATTGGCCACTTTATTAAGTATCTCCTGTATCTTATAAAGTGGCCATAGAGGGCATGTTGGTGGTCTTCTGCTGCTGTAGTACATCCGCCATAACCTTCAACATGTTGTGTGTTCCGAAACACTTTTCTGCACACCGCTGTTGTAAAGCATGGTTTGTTGAGTCACTGATGCCTTCTCGTTAGCTCAATCCAGTCTAGCCATTCTTCTCTAACCTCCTTCGGACAAGCTCTCTCAAACATTTCTTCTAGACAACCCAGCCATCATAAACATCAACTTGCTTCTTCGCTGATGAACAGGAAGGAATGATGTCAATGAAATTAACTCTTCTAAGTCTTTATACAATAAACCTGCCACCTATGACTTAATCTTGTAAACTCAGTGGCTGTACATCTTTAATAAGTATACACTTCCTTATATCAGGATACCAGACTCACACACAATATTCTAGATATAATCTTCACCATAACTGAAGCAAGATTTTCTTATATTGAACTAATCCTTGAAATAAGAAAGAACATACCTACCACACAAACTATTTGTCATTCTTACAATATAAATTCATTCATTCCTTCTCACAGTAAGTTTTTGAATATGAAACGCCTTGTGCCATACCTGAAGAATGTGATCATTTATTACAAATAGTAAATGGTGGATGCTTGGGAAAAAGTTACTTGCCATATTTATTACATTAAAAACTGGAAAATGTGACATCAAATTAAAAATGTTTCTCTCTTCCCTAGATGACTTAACTTTCCACCTCTATTTCTTGTATGATAAGATGGACTCTCGACCTCAGAACCTATCTTGTCAGGGCCTTGCACCTTATTATCTGTCTGCACTGTACTTGTAACGTTCTCCTTCGCGTGTACTAATAACGCCGAATTCAACGTCGAGATAAACCAGCCAATGAAACCAGATCGCAGTAAGATTAACCATTTACTGTTCACTCTTCAAATTAACATATGGTGAAAACTGTTGATAAAACAATACAAGATTGATACAGTATTTGTTCCTTCCTTAGTATCACATTTCAATTGTAAATACTTGTAAAGGTGACTATAACTACATTACACTAAGGTGCAGTATACAGGCAGAGTTTACCTGCTCCATTGACTACTTTAAATACACTTCCATGCAAACTATCCGCAACTCTTTAACTAACGAAAGCATAAACATTATCGACCGTCGTTACTTCTAACAGGATCGGCATTAACATCTTAGTTCAATATATCGATTATCTATTAACTTACAGCGTTGCTCTCACTGTGATTTCTCATGCCTGCAAAACAACTTCTGCTCAGGTGTGCCTCGTGGTGAGCCCCCACCCTCGCGTTAATTTCAAACCGGTACTTTCCCACAAGACGCGGCGAAACCGGATGTGACGTCATCGCATGCCGATATATTTTACATGCAATGAATATACTTTAAACACTTCTAATTCTAACTAGAAAATACTATAAAATGAATTACTAAGCGAAAATATTATAAACTAAATAACTGTCGTAAAGACAGCACACTCCCCGCTTGACCTTCGTAAGGTCATAATGAACAGAGTACAAACTTAGTCTCTCAATCAGTCATTAGGTAGAAGTAGAATAACTTCTGTAACTGGCCTTTGGTAAATTTTCACATCGCCTTGGTCGGTAGTCTTCAATTCGATCTTCCTGACATGTCCATCCCCACTAGGGAATGTAGCAGAGATTCTGGACATTGGCCAGCTGTTGCGGGTGATTTGCTTGTCCCTGAGCAGGACTAAGTCTCCAACTTGAAGATTCCTGCGGGGTTCTGTCCACTTTTGCCTCTGTTGCAACAAAGGTAGATATTTTTGTCTCCAGCGAGACCAGAGCTGATTTGCCAGAGCCTGGACTTGTCTCCATTGCTTTGTGTACGAATCCTTGTCTGAGAAGTCTCCTGGTGGAGGAGGTGTTCCTGCCTTCTGTGTAAGTAGCATTGATGGCGAAAGTATGAAGGGGTTTTCTGGGTCAGAAGACACAGGTAGGAGTGGTTGTGAGTTTATAATGGCTGTGACCTCTGCCATTAGGGTGCACAGTAATTAGAAGTGTTTAAAGTATATTCATTGCATGTAAAATATATCGGCATGTGATGACGTCACATCCGGTTTCGCCGCGTCTTGTGGGAAAGTACCGGTTTGAAATTAACGCGAGGGTGGGGGCTCACCACGAGGCACACCTGAGCAGAAGTTGTTTTGCAGGCATGAGAAATTACAGTGAGAGCAACGCTGTAAGTTAATAGATAATCGATATATTGAACTAAGATGTTAATGCCGATCCTGTTAGAAGTAACGATGGTCGATAATGTTTATGCTTTCGTTAGTTAAAGAGTTGCGGATAGTTTGCATGGAAGTGTATTTAAAGTAGTCAATGGAGCAGGTAAACTCTGCCTGTATACTGCACCTTAGTGTAATGTAGTTATAGTCACCTTTACAAGTATTTACAATTGAAATGTGATATTAAGGAAGGAACAAATACTGTATCAATCTTGTATTGTTTTATCAACAGTTTTCACCATATGTTAATGTGAAGAGTGAACAGTAAATGGTTAATCTTACTGCGATCTGGTTTCATTGACTGGTTTATCTCAACGTTGAATTTGGCGTTATTAGTACAAGCGAAGGAGAACGTTACAGTGAAAAAGCGTTGCTCTCACTGTGATTTCTCATGCCTGCAAAACAACTTCTGCTCAGGTGTGCCTCGTGGTCAGCCCCCACCCTCGCGTTAATTTCAAACCGGTACTTTCCCACAAGACGCGGCGAAACCGAATGTGACGTCATCGCATGCCGATATATTTTACATGCAATGAATATACTTTAAACACTTTAATTCTAACTAGAAAATACTATAAAATGAATTACTAAGCGAAAATATTATAAACTAAATAACTGTCGTAAAGACAGCACAGTACTTCTACTCTAATTGTTACACTTTATACTGTATTTTGTTATTGATTTTCCTCTGTACTATTTCGATGTACTAATATGACAATATAATCTACTGTATATGTATCTCAAAGTTTTCTACTGCACCTTGGTACATGTGACAAAGTGATATTCGGTAAGATGGTAGCCTGCTTGGCTGCAGCAGCCTCTCTGGGTCCAACAAATGATGCAAATTTTTCTTGTGATCATAAGACCCTGTTGGACATTGGTTAAGTACGGACTGCAAGTCCAGTTCATTGATGACTCCAGTGGTGGGGTAGCTGCTTAGCCTCAGTTGTTGTGTCGACCAGATCCTCATGCCGCCATATCATTTGTTGAAACCACCCAGAGGAGGTGGCACCAGGACCAGTGTGGGTAAGGACAGAGGCACGATGGCTGCACTGGAATTGTGCTGGGCTGATTCTGGCCTCTGCAGGCCGGCTCTCCCGTCGATGCTACTCTCTGGTGTTAGCTTACTGGAAGACGAGCTGGGTTGCCTTCATCTGCAGCTTGTATCTGGGAGGAGGGAGGTGGAGGCTTTGGGGTTTATGATGTTTCTATTATTCATTCTATGGGGTTTCTTGTTTCGTGGTTATCTGCAAAGAGTAAGAATTTCAGGTTGCATACTGTATACATTTTCTGATATTAAATTGAACCATTTGAACCTAGCACCAGATGAGGAACTGCTGCATTCTTGTTCCTCAAGAAAAATGGATCCAGGACAATACCCCATGCACCATCAATCTTCAGGCCATGCTCCTCAGGGACCTGTGCTAATATTAGTTTTCTGACTAAATGCGCTATCATAACTATATGTGCTGTGTACTCTGTGTGTGATTGTACTGTGTTTTACACCTTGGAACACTGTTTCATTTAGCTGTATACATGACAGATAATAAATTTGAACTTCAACCTGAACATAATAAACTTATTAATTGATTTCTAGAATCTTTCATGCAATAAGGTTCAGAATGAACTTTTTAGAAATAACTGTCTGAAAAATTTCCAAGAAAAAGGAGGACCATTGCAACTCCCCCAAGCCCAGCACTTGATGTTAACTTCTAATAAAGGTCTCATGTAATGACAGGACAAGAGACCAGTTTGCTTCCCAATCAGTGGAGCTCAGGCAATTCTGCATTGAGGACCTTACCTTTGCATGTATTTTTTGATGTGCAAAATTTACTGTTCTTGTCTCTGAGTTAGAATGCTGCTGGTACAGGACTTGGCTAATAAAGTGAGTGTTCAAGGTTAATGGTCCACTACTGCACTATCTGAATTGCTACATTTCCAATGATATACTAAACATGTGAAAATTCTCTTTGATATCGAGTTAACAATCTTGAGAACAATACAATTGACATCTTTTCTAAGTTATCAGAAATTGAGTTGAAAGTAAACATATCATGGATAATTGATGTAATTGTTGGATTTTGTTGAGTGATGTTAATGAAGCATTTTTCAAATCTTGTTTGCACTGCTTCTGGGCTATTGTTGAGCAATGCTAGTATGACACAAGGCCACAAGCACCATGTTTCCCATTATGTGAAAATACACTGATTACACATCAATTGTAGTCATGAGCTAGCATTAATTACTTTGCTGGATTTCATGCAGTAACAAGAAGGTTGGTTATGGCCAAATTATAAAGCACTAAACTCCTGAATAGTGCTATTAAAGAGATGATAAATCAAAATTGATCTGACCAGCAAATTTAACACTGCCACATTCAAACAAATGCATTTATCTATTTGAGAAATTAAATTTTAAATATGATTCATAGCAAACTCAGTACATAATTCTTCCTCACCACCCCCCACTTTCTTACTCTAACTTCTCATCTTTTTTTCCAGTCCTGAAGAAAGGTCTCAGACCGAAGCATCAACTATTTACTCTTTTCCAAACTTGCTGCCTGACCTGCTGAGATCCTCCAGCATTTTCTGGATGTTGCAATAATTAGATGGCTTAGTTTTGCTTGTGCACCTTAATGTAATGCACTCTCCTCTCCAATTAAACAGAACACTTTTTCAGATAGTCAACGGATTCAGCAGCACCTGCAAAAATAGGAACAACTTTAGTTTCTTTCATCCTGATGAAAGATTCTGTTGGACAGTGATGAATTTAAAATGTTCACTGTTTATATCTCCATCACCAGGTAAGTCAAGTCAAGTCACTTTTATTGTTATTTTGACCATAACTGCTGGTACAGTACACAGTAAAAATGAGGCAACATTTTTCAGGACCATGGTGCTACATGAAATAATACACTGAACTATGTAAAAACAATACAGAAAAAAACTACACTAGTCTACAGACCTACCCAGGACTGCATAAACTGCACAAAACAGTGCAGGCATTACAAACAATAATAAACAAGACAATAGGCACAGTAGAGGGCAGAAAGTTGGTGTCAGTCCAGGCTCTGGGAATTGAGGAGTCTGATAGCTTGGGGAAAGAAACTGTTACATGGTCTGGTCGTGAGAGCCCAAATGCTTTGCTACCTTTTCCCAGATGGTAGGTGGGAGAAGAGTTTGTATGAGGGGTACATGGGGTCCTTTATAATGCTGTTTGCTTTGCAGATGCAGCGTGTGGTGTAAATATCTATAATGGTGGGAAGAGACCCAGATGATCTTCTCAGTTGACCTCACAATCTGCTGGAGGGTCTTACGACCTGAGGTGGTGCAATTTCCTAGCCAGGCAGTGATGTAGCTGCTCAGGATGCTCTCAATACAACCTCTATAGAATGTAGTGAGGATGGGGGGGAGGTGGAAGATGGACTTTTCTCAGCCTTTGCAGAAAGTGGAGATGCTGCTGGGCTTTCCTTACTATGGAGCTGATGTTGAGGGACCAGGTGAGGTTCTCCACCAGGTGAACACCAAGAAATTTGGTGCTCTTAACGGTCTCTACTGAGGAGCCATCGATGATCAGTGGGGAGTGGTTGCTCCGTGCCCTCCTGAAGTCAACAACCATCGCTTTTGTTTTGCTCACATTCAGAGACAGGTTGTTGGCTCTGCACCAGTCTGTTAGCCGCTGCATCTCCTTTGTATGCTGACTCGTCATTCTTGCTAATAAGACCCATCATGGTGGTGTCATCGGCGAACTTGATAATGTGGTTTGAGCTGTGTGTTGCAGCACAGTCGTGGGTCAGCAGAATGAACAGAAGTGGACTGAGCACACAGCCCTGGGAAACCCCCCTGCTCAGTGTGATGGTGTTGGAGATGTTGCTTCCGATCTGGACTGACTGAGGTCTCCCAGTCATGAAGTCAAGGGAGTCTGCATTTTCTCTGGTCTGTTTCATTGACTCAAACAGAATCTATTCGAAGGTATAAGATCCCAGGTTTGAGTCGATTTTCTACTCTCTGCTAATCTTCAAGATTAAGCTTAGTATCATCTGTGTATTTCTTGGGTGCTTGGTTGCTCTTTGTTTTCTTGATGGAATACCAGCCTTTTTTCTGCAACCTATTTGACTTTCCATGTACAGTATAACATTCTACTGCCTTTTATGTGGTGATTTCTTCTCTGAGAGGTTGGTGAGTTTTTGGAATTTTTCTACTTGAAGTGGCTGTGAAGGCTCAGTCAATAGATATTTTCAATATAGATAGATTTTTGATATCAAGGGAACCAGGTGATATGGAGTCAGCACAGGAAGGAACATGTCCTGACGTGAAAGAAGTATGATGATCTTATTGAATGGCTGAGCAGGCAAGTGAGGCAGAATGATCTACATCTGCTTCCACTTACGTTCTCAACAAACCCATCATAATTCAGCAAGGAAATAAGCCAGCAAAGGACATTTTGTTTCCAAAAAAGAAGAAAAATAAAATCATTTCCATCATATTTCTTCTGGTCAAAGGGATAACTCCTAAGATTTTCACTCAGTACCAGGAATTTAAAAGAACAGTGTCAGCTAAGGTACAGGTTTGCTGATTGGTGATGTTTTATTTCAACAGATGAATGTCCAGAGGAACATCAGCTCACCTGTAAATGGTGACTGTGCATGTCTATTTGCAGCATTTATCCACAGACAGGCAACAAACTAGGAGGAAAAGGCGATTTAAAAGGCATTTCATACAGATTTTGTACAGGTTAAGAACAAGTCAAGTTAGACATAGCCTCTACATAAGCAACAATTGTGTTTTCCTGGAAGTAATCCCTTGGTACCATTTAGGCAAGGCTGCTCTATGAATCATTGCACTTACCTTGGATATGATAGAATTATCAACGAGGTCTATTTGCATGCAAGAGTCCATAAGATTCTTTCATTTCTTCAATACATGCCTTTCCAGCATCAGTGTAGCTTCTGCCACTGGAGGGGTTGAATAGATTTCTTCATCTTCACTGCCTGTCTGATTGAAAGGTAACCTGATCTTTACAGAGCCTGCATTTTTTCAAAGGGCTATTGCCAATTTACACAACTGATTGCTGACCAAAGGAGTCATCGTAAAAGCTTACCTTGTTAATGCAAAAGCCTGTCCCTCTTTTATGCAATGAAAAGACTGTGATGTGGCCTCCTCTACATTGGTGAGAACAAGTGAAATTTTGGCCACCATTTTGCAAAGTACCGGTGTTCTGTCTACATTGCCATGTTAACCTTATTGTTGCTTGCAATTTCAACTTTTCACACTGCCTGTTCTCAGATTTCTTCATTGCCAGAATGTGAACAAATGCAAAGTAGAAGGATAACATCTCACATTTCACTTTGTAGCTTACAGCCCAATGGAATAATGAATTTTCCAATTTCAGGTAACCCACTTCCCATTATCACCAGTCCCACTCCTACCAGTCCACCCAGTGTCTCTCACTCATAGTTTATCTTTCCAAATTACCCAGACAAATTACCCTCTCTTCCCTGGTTATATCTGCCTATCACCCATTTACATTTCTACTTGATGTAACAAACAATCTGTTGGAAGAACTCTATAGATTGAGCAATCTCTGTTGAGGGAAGAGAACAGTCAACATTTTAAGGTGAAAATTTTAAGGTGAAAATCACATACCATCCTCCACTCACCCTTCCCTTTCACTTCTATACTTTGAGGCTGATGCCCCTGTGCCTCCACAGATTCCATTTAACCTCTTGAAATCTTCGAGCAGTTTATCTTTGTCCCAGATTCCCTGCACCTGCAATCTCTTGGGTCTCCAGCCCTTCTTTTTTTCTCTTGATCCTCACTGGTGGGTGGATCTTAAATGAAGAAGCACAATTACAGGAAAAGGAGTTGGTCATTTAAAATTGAGAGTGGAATTCTCCAACCAGACTGTTGTGGAGACCAGATCACTAGAGAGATTAGGGTGGAAGTAGACATTATTTTAAAATTTTGGAATTTGAGGGCTAAACGGATTTAGTACAGAAGAACTGTTAAGGCCAATGTAGACTGATTGTTGTACTAGATGGTCACGTGAGCTGGTGGGGGTCAGGTATCCTGTACATTGATCGTTGTTCACCGACTCCAATCCATAGCCAACAACAACTCCATCCCACTCCACCTCATCAAGCATCTGATCACTCGTATAATTTGCACTCCGATCATTAACATCTCATATCTGTTGTCTCCTCTGAAGCCCAATTTTCAGTCTGTCAGTCCTCTCCACACTCACAACTTCTGACCTTCCTGATCTCTTTGTTCGTGAACAGTCTCTTCTTTTCCAACATTTTTCCTTCCCCTCGCACCTCAATATTAGTTGTGTGTTCACTTTCTTCTCTCCAAGTCTATTATATATGAAAAAATTCAATGAGGATCGTGTTTTAAAAGAAGCTCACTCAGTCTATACTGACTGGGCAACATTCTGTAACAATCCAAAACATCCCACTATCCTGCTGCTGTCATCACCCTCCAACTCCCCCTAATTCAAAAATGCACAAACCTCCTGAGCTATATCCAGTACATGAGTCAAAGATTTCACTTTCCAAAGACAGCCTTCAGAATTTGTCCACCTGAAGTAGTTCTAATACTGCTTGTCAGAGCAATTTCTGGGTTTTTGCACATTTACAGTTAGCAAATGGCTCTGGATACCAGAGTTCACATCTGAATATGTATTGTGGATTTAATTCGGAGTGCACCTCTGAAAAATGGGTTCCTAGAAACTGTGAATCCCAGACAAGTCAATGCTGATTAAAATTCATTTGTGTGTCTGTGGTGGAGGTGTGAATCGGGAGGTGTGAATTGTGTGTGTAGTTTCAAAGAAAGCATTGTCGATACCTTGTAAATATGGAATTGTCCTTTGTTGTTTAGCACATAAAATATCAAACTCCCCGTTGTGCTAGCCAGACTTTTCAACCAAAATAATCTCCAGATGATGCTTGCTGTACCTTGTTTTGCTGAATAAAGAAGCTGCTTTGTATCTACCAGTATTTTTCTACGGTGGCCTCATTCAATCAACAACATTTGGTGTCAGAAGTGGGACACCTTTGTGTGACTGCTCGTGTAGTCAGCAATCTTAGCAGTCTAATTGGGTGAGTATTTTTAAAATTATCACTCACTCTCGGGTCTGTTTGGGTACATTGGGAACATGAGACATCACAAACATGGAGCGCTGAACTGATATAAAAGTAGTGTGTGCGCACGCATGTGCACTTACGTAAGAGATGCAACTTTGTGTGTTAATTTGGTGAGATGGAGCCACCAACAGTGGTGGTTACCAACAGTTACCAACAGTTCTGGATGGCAGATTGCTCCGTATCGTATAGGGATAGCTCCCTACACGAGTGTATGCTCCTTCAGGGAGCTGCATTTTGCAAAGGTAATGCAAAAGAATGAAGCAGGCATCATGAGTTCAGGTGCTCAAAAGTGGCGGATTGCAGAGGACATAGCCAGCGGTTTTCACAACGGTGCCTTGTAAAAGTATTCAGCCCCCAACCCTTTGTTCACACAGGTGTGTGTTACAACCAGTGATTTTGATCAATTTAACCAAGAACTTTTACTTGTGAATCACATGCTCCTGGTTTCACAGTAGAGCTCCCGCAAAAAAAAAACAGGGAAAATTGTAAAGCATGAAAAACTAAAAATTCAAAACTGAAATGCCAGCTGTCCAAAAGTACTCATCCCTCTTTGTTCATTACCTAGTTGAACCTCCTTTCTATCTAGTTGAACCTATCTTTGAGATGGTGTTGTACCCTTCCCCAGATTTGTGCTTCTCTGTTATCATTTGCCTGACATGTCTGGAATGGTCATTTGTCTTCATTTTGGCTTGGTCCATTGAAACTCTACCATTCTGTATGATCTTACAAAAAGCAGAGGATTTATTCTTATGAATTCATTGAAATTAAGTGATCCTCCAATTTCTTACATCAATAAATTGGGTGAGTTGGTAAGGTAATACTGTGTATTGCACCTGAGGAGAGTTAGCGTAGTAATTACAACGGGGTGAATACTTATTCAGCCTCACAATTCTGGCTTTTAATTTTTGGTAAATTGATGACAGGTTTTGGAATTTCTCTTTTGATATCACATGATTGACAGTGTTTTGCAGATTAGCTCAAAATTCCTACTTCAATATATTTTAAAATTAGAAAATGAGACAGTAAAATGTTACAGTAGCTGGGGGGGGGGGGGCTGAATACTTTCTCAAGGCATTGTATGTACTGCTAAAGAAGTACTTTTCATTTATATTTTGCATAGTGTGGGAATTAGTGTGGAGATATTTCAGGGAGAGGTTTTACCCAGGTATATCTGTCATGATGGCACCTATTGAGGTAATCCAAAGTAGGGGTGAGAGCCCTGATGATCTGAGCCAGTCCTTTACTCAGAGAGCAACAAATACTGGACTGAAAGTGCTTTGTTTGAATGTATGCAGTGTAAGAAAAAAAAAGGACAATCTTGAAATTCAGCTACAGATTGGCAAATATGATGTTGTGGCCATCTGTGAAACATGGCTAAAGGATGACTGCCATTGGGAGCTTAACGATCAAGGATATACGGTATATCAGAAAGATAAGTTAGTAAGTAGAGCAGTAGGGTGGTTCTGTGTATAAGAAATAATATCAATTCATTATAAAGAGATGACATAGGATTGGAAGGTGTTGAGTCTCTATGGGTTGCATTAAGAAATGGCAAGGGCAAATGGGCCTAAATGGCAGTCGTATACAAGCCTCCAAACAGCAGCTGGGATATGGATTACAAATTACAGCAGGAGATAGAAAAGGCGTGTCAGAATGGCAATGTCATCATAATCGTTGGGGATTTTAACATGAAAGTGGATTGGGGAAAACCAGGTCAATACTGGACCTCAAGAGAGAGAATTTGTAGAAAGTCTAAGGGATGGCTTTTTAGAACAGATTGTTATTGAGCCCACAAGGGGATCAGCTGTGCTGGATTGGGTGTTGTGCAGTGATTTAGAGGTGGTAAGAGAACTTAAGGTTAAGGAAACCTTAGGGAACAATGATCACAATATGTTTGAGTTCACATTGAAATATGAAAGGAAAAAAATAAAATCCAATGTGTCGATATTTCAGTGGAATAAAAGAAATTACAATGGCATGAGAGGGGAACTGGCTGAAGTTGGGTGGAAAGGGACATTTGCAGGCAGGATAGCAGAGCAGCTATGGCTGGAGCTTCTGTGAAAAATGAGGGAAGTGCAAGGCAGATATATTCCAAATTGGAAGAAATGGGTTAGACAAAGGAGATGCAGTAGACGTGGAATACTTCAATTTTCAGAAGGCCTTTGACAAGATACTGCACATGAAGCTGCTTAGCAAGATAAGAGCCCAAGGGATTACAGGGAAGTTACTAGCATGGATGGAGCATTGGCTGATCGGCAGAAAACAGAGTGGGAATAAAGGGATCCTATTCTGGTTGGCTGCTGGTTACCAGTGGAGATCTATAGGGGTCGGTGTTGGGACCGCTACTTTTTATGATGTGTGGGCAGTCTAATATTTAGATGGGGCGAGAAATCAAAATGCAGACATGCAAAGGGTCCTCGAAGTCCTTGTGCAAGATATCCTAAAGGTTAACCTCCAGGTTGAATCGGTTGTGAAGAAGGTGAATGCAATGTTGGAATTCATTTATAGAGGTATAGAATATAAGAGCAGAGATGTGATGTTGAGGTTCTATAAGGCATTCGTGAGACCACACTTGGACTATTGTGTACAGTTTTGGGCTCCTTATTTTAGTAAGGATATACTAACATTGAAGAAGATTCAGAGAAGATTCATGAGAATGACTCCAGGAATGAAAGGGCTACCGTATGAGGAACTTCTGGCTACATTCTCTGGAGTTCAGGAGAATGAGGGGGAGATCACATAGAAACATTCTGAATGTTAAAAGGCCTGAACAATTAGATATGGTAAAGTTATTTCACATGGTAAGGGATTCTAGGACAAGAGGACATGACTTCAGGATTGAAGGACGTCCATTTAGAACTGAGGTGTAGAGAAATTACTTCAGTCAAAGGGTGGTTATTCTGTGGAACTTGTTGCCACGAGCAGATGTGGAGTCCGTCATTGGGCGTATTTAAGGCAGAGATAGATAGGTACTTGATTAGCCAAGGCAACATAGGCTATGGGGTGAAGGTAGGGGAGTGGCGATGACTGGAAGAAACAGAACAGCTCATGATTCAATGGCAGAGCAGACTTGATGGGCTGAATGTCCTGCTTCAGCTCCTATATCTTATGGTCTTATAGGTGTGGCCCATTGGGTCATGGTTGGAGGCAGTGTCCAAAAAAAGGAAAGAAAAACAGGTGAAAGTCACAGCAGACACGAAATCTCTCAGCCCTTTGACGCCCAGTCCAACTCTGATCATAGACCTGGCAAAAATTACTTCTAGGTCTGAAAAATGTGTAGCAGCGGTCCCCACTGCCAGCACTGGTGACCACAGAGTTAAACACCAGCATTATTAGGGGGCCGGCAATGTGATATGTTTGTTGACACAGGGGCATCGGTATCGATAACTGACGTACCCTTGCCAACAACCAGACAGGCTATTTATATTACAGGTGTAGAAGGGAAAACAGTGAAAGCAGAAAGAAATGAGTCGTAGATACTCAAAATTGACGGGGTGTAGCTTCCAATGTATTTCTGGGTATGTTCAAATAATGAGGATACTGTCCTTGAAATAGACATCTTAAAACCTAAGGGAAGCAGGGGCCATTATAGATTCCGAGAAGTGAGAAATAATATGGACAAGTCTGGGGCAGCGAATATGTACAGCCAATAGAATCTGGCTAGCACAGTCGCAGCTACCCCAATCATCAGAGACAGAAGCCAGTATGGTGTCTATGGGTTTCTTTGTCAGCAGTTCCCAGCTATATGGGGTGGACACAAGTAAGACAGTGCTCAAGTAAAATTAAACCCAGTTAAAATAGAGTAGGGCCTGCATAAACCCCATAAGCTGTACCCCATAAAACTGATGCACTGATAGATGTTCAGGGTAAAGTGAAGGGACTAAAACACTTTGAATCCAATCCCATCAGCTTTCCTCTATTGGAAGTAAACATGAATCCTTCCAATCCTGTCTGCATCCAAGTTGCACCAATGCATCCCCAACTGCAATTTCAGTACAAAACATGCAAGATGCTGGAAGAACTCAGCAGGTCAGGCAGCATCTATGGAAATGAGTAAACAATCGATGTTTCAAGCCAAATCACTTCTTCATTATTTCAGTAGCCACGCAAAACTTCCAATACAATCATCAACAATCTCAGTAAGGCCTGCCCTGATGCACTACTCAACGCACATCATCCACTCTGAGGCCCATATTCACTACCCCAACCCATAACATATCATTCATCACTCAAAATTAATTGCAGCACCTATTAACCAACAATTGCAACCCACTGTGTATTACATACCACCCACCATTCATAACCTGCCTGCCAGCATACTCTACCTTTCACCATTGTCACCTTTATCCCCATGCTCCCCTGATGATTTCATCTCAAACCGAGTCCGTTTCCAATCCTCCACCATACAACCCTCAACTCCATGAGCCTTGCCACGACACAGCCAACAATCATTCCGTGTTAGTTCCAAATATATTTCAATCTGTTACTGTTTTTCATATTGGGAAAACACAATAAGCTCACTTCCTTTTACATTGTTTGCAGGTTGGTTCCTTGTAATCAGTTGAGTAGTAGTTTCTTTGCCACATCTTGCATGCAGAACAGAATCAGGGCATCACACAATTGGAGTGAACATATAAGGTGCATCCCAAACTTGTGTTCAGTGCCTGCTAACTAATTTTTCAATTTTCTGTCTGGCTGCTACTTTTATGGCATAAAATCAGAATCTGGTTTAATATCACTGGTATATGTTGTGAAATTCGTAGCTTTGTGGCAGAAGTACAACGCAATACATAATAATAAAACACATGACTTACAGTAAGTATATATTATATTTATTAATAAATAGTTAAATTAAATAAGTAGTGCAAAAATAGAAATAAAAAAAACTAGTGAGGTAGTGTTCATGGGTTTATTGTCCATTTAGAAATTAGATGAAAAGGGGAAGAAGCTGCTCCTGAATCATTGAGTGCATGTCTTTGGGCTTTTGTACCTTCTTCCTGATGGTAGCAATGAGAAGAGGGCATAACCTGGGGTAATGATAGATGCCATCTTTTTGAGGCATCACTCCTTGAAAATGTTCTCTGGGTACCACAAGATTAGTGCCCATGATGGAGCTGATATCTTCACCCACACATTTTGAAAATACAATTTCTGATTCCAAGTTATCAATGAAAAATTTGACTGCATTGGTCCCAGCTCTGAGAATGCTCAGATAGTCAGTGCAGATAGAATTGATTGAAAGGTGTTCTTCTCTTTTATGAGATCATTAAAATGAAAATATCGGCATTACTCCCACTTTTCAAATGGAGGAATTGTACATTTGGCTTACTCTGTTTTCTATTTAGTGATCGATGTGCTATCAACAGAGAGAAGAGTTAAATATGGAAAGTTTAAAAAGTTAAAGCTAAATAATTTGGGTAACCAGGGTGTGACAACAAAGGAAAGAGTGCATCTATAATTAGTGCCTAAGTAGAAGCTGCTAAAGTAATAAATATAGATGTTCTTTATCTGAATACACATAGCATACACATTAAGATGGATGAGTTGGTGGCATAGATAGAAATAAATAGGTATGGTCTAATTGCTATTACAGGGGCTTGATTATGTAGGACTTGACTGAAAGGACAGACAGAATTGCTGTTTGAAATAATGGATGCTTTATTTACCTGAGAATGTGTTTGGTACAGCTTTTACATTCTCTGTTGGCGCGATTACTTGTAAAATTACATTTTGATAACAGAATGGTGGTTACAGGAAGATTTAATTAAGTAACAAACTAGGGTTCTGGTCACAGAATAAAATGACTTTCCACAGGTCCAACAGCAAAACCAATTTTCTGTTACAAATATTCTATTAAATACTCTTGCACCGTAGCAGCCAAACCAAAACAATTGTGGATGCCTGCAACCCTATGGATTTGTTACACTTACAGGACGCCCCCTCAGTCCAATGGTGGCTGCTCCACAATTCGAGGATATGTATTTGATCCTTTATTAACAATTAGCAGAGCTACAATCTTGAAGCAATGAAACTTACTTAAGCGTAATCAAGTGTAAGTTAAATGTAACTGAACGATCAGCAAAAGATACGACACCCGCCAACTACTATAAACTGCAACAAAGGACGAACATGTAACTTATTCCTTTCACTTTTACCTTACCCCCTTATGTGATTAGTTACTTTAATTAACATAATAAATGTGCAACACCAGAATACAATGCAAATAGAGAACAGATGCATTGCTCCTACAAACATAATTAATGAATTTCCTGAAGTTTGGGTGTTGTCACTGCTGTATTCCATGGTCTGCTTCTCAACTTTATCTGCAGTTGCCTGTTACCACATTAGCACAATCTACATCCCTATTTACTAGTTACTAGCTCTCACTATTCTTTTCCCTACAACAGTTACAAGGTAACCAAGGGTGAGTATTGAGTAGTATAAAGTGTTAGACTTTTCAGAAGTATAAGCAAAATGCAAAAGAAGGAGGAGTAACTCTGTTAACAAAAAATAAGATTAATATACGTAGCAGTGAGAAATTATTGCAGCTTGGTAGATCAAGATGTATATTCAGTTTGAATAGAAACTGCAGAAGTTCTTGGTGGGAGTATATAGAGGCCTCCTTGTGGCAATCACATTGCCAGGCAGCTTATACTTGAATCTCTTACAATCAAATTAGGGAAGAGAAGTAGTCTTGAGCATTGGTTAATGAAGTGTATTTGGGTCAACTGCTTAGAACCAACAAGGGAACAGGTTATTTCAGATTTGTTCATGCACAGTAAAGCAGGATTAATGACTCACATTAAAGGATCTTCTGGGAAAGAATGATCATATCATGACAACATTCATATTCAGTTTGAGAATGAGAAACTAAGACTGAAACTAATATATTACACACAAATGAAAGCAACCTTTAAAGGTATCAAAATGGAGTTGCCTAACTTTAACAGAAATAGATTAAAAAGGAAGATGGCTAATAAATAGTGGAAAAAAACTAAGAAAACATTTTATTTCTTAATGAAATTTACTCATTTGAGATATAATGAAATATAAGAAGGAGGTTTCAAATGCAGCTAACAAAAGAAAATAGCATCAAATTGAGGAAAAGACTTACAATATTGTGAAAGTTAATTACAGGTGAACTACTGGGAAAATTTGAGAAATCCATACAGCATGACTGAAAGGGGAGGGAGGAGGTGTAAAATAATAAAAAAAATCATAATGGTTGGTAAAGGTACAAGAAAAAATTGAAAATGAAAGAAGAGAAATATAGAATATAAAGAAAATGTAAGTAGGCCTGTAGAAGCAGATAAAGTTTCCGGAAGATTGTGGAACTGAGGGCTGTGAAGATCTGACACGAGAGGATTTGAGGCCAACATAGATCAACGTGATCATATTGAATGGTGGGGCACACCTGAAGGGCTAGGTGGCCTGTTTTCTTGTGTTCTTGTGGCTCCTTCAAGGATAACAATGGGGAATTAGTAATGAAAAATAAAGAAACAACATACAATTAAAAAACACGGCAACATAAGGTTGTTATAGTGGGTGATTTTAAATTTCCACATATTGACTGGGAATTCCATACTATAAAAGGACTAGGTGGAATAGAGTTTGTCAAATGCATCTGGGAAGTTTCCTTCATCAGTATATAGAAGTCCCAGTGAGAGAGAGTGTAATGATGGATCTAGTATTAGGGAATCAGACAGAGCAGGTGACAGAAGTTTGTGTAGGGGAACCGGTTGCAACTACTGAACACAATGCCATCAGTTTCAAAGTAGGTGTGCAAAAACATATGTTTGGACCAGGTTATGATTCTAAATTAGAGGAAGTCCTGGCAAAAGTGTACACAGTAAGTGTACTGAAACTTAACTGAAATTTCATTACACATTACAAAACAGAAATGAAATTTTGAGAGAATATAGCTTCTATATGCCTGTCAAAATTAAAGGTAAAGATAACAAGTGTAGGGAACCTTGGTTTTCAAGAGATGTTGAGACCCTGGTTAAGAGAAAAAAGGAAATACATAGCTGATATAGGTAGGTAGGAACAAATGAAGTGCTTATGGAGCATAAGAAATGCAAGAGAACAATTAAGAAATAAATCAGAAGGGCTAAAAGAAGGCACAAAGATGCCTGAGCAGACAAGGTAAAGGAGCAAAGGGATTGCAAATGACAAAATTGGTTCTGTGGAAGATCAGGATGGTAATCAAAACAGATGGGGAGGGGGGGATCTTATATAATTTTTTGCATCTATATTTACTAAGGAGATGAACACAGAGTGTATAGAAGTGAGGCAAAGCAGCATCAACTTCATGGACTCAGTACTGCTTACAGAGGAGGAGGTTTTCGCTATCCTGAGGCAAATCAGGGGAGATATATCCCCAGGGCCTGTAGGGCCTCTTGGACCCTACAGAAGGCAAGTGCAGAAATTGCTGGGGCCTAGTACAGAGATTTAAATCACCCTTCACAACAAGAGAAGTACCAGAGGACTGGAGGATAGCCAATGCTGTTCCACTGTTTAAAAAAGGCTCTAAACCATAAAACCAAAAAAAATTATAGATCAGCGAGTCTGACATAAGTTATTGGAAGGTATTCTAAGGGGTGGGTATATAAGTACAGTGGTGCTAGAAAGTTTGTAAATCCTGTAGAGTATTCCCTATTTCTGCATAAATATGACCTAAAATGTGATCATATCTTCACATAAATCCTAAAATTTGATAACGAGAACCCAATTAAAAACAAATGTAAATAACACAAAAAACATTATACTTGTTGACCATCAACAAATAGAGGAGGTGGAGGAGACTTGAAAACAGGAGTCAAGTAACTAGAAAGTATGAGTTTAATGAATGGAAAAAATGAAAACACAGAGTTTGTGATAATTGTAGGTGGTGTGGCTGAAATATTTTGGAGCCAGTTTCCAAGATTTGATCTGCGTAGGATAATATCAGTCAACTTCACTTACACCATCACTGAACTGTTCCACCAACCTATGGACTCACTTTCAAGCATCCTTCCTCTCATGTTCTTGATATTCATTGCTTATTTATAATTATTATTTATTCATTTTTGCATTTTCACAGTTTGTTGACTTTTGCACATTGGTTGTCCAACCTGTTGGTTTGGTCTTCCATTTATTTAATTATGGTTATTGGATTTATTGAGTATGCTCACAAGAAAATGAATCTCAGGGTTGAATATGGTGACGTATATGTACCTTGATAATAAATTTACTTTGAATTTTGAACTTTGAAAATATAGAATTCCAATCTAAAGCATGGTAATTGAAAAGGGTGTGAAGTTGCCACTGAATATGACAATTTATTTAAAGATTTATGCACTCAATACAAGTGTCATGAGGTATACTAATGCTTTTTTTAGCAATTTGCATGCAACATTTTTCATTGCTATTGATGCAGGATGCCTGAGAATATACTGTATTTGACACTGGGAAGAGCTGGCATCTGCCATTAAGGAAGTAACAACAGAGCATTTAAAAATTCAGGAAGTCAAGCAGAACCAGCGTGGAAGCAAAATCAGGTTTGACACATTTATTAGAGTTCTTTGAGGCTGTAAAGTGGTGTGTGGTAAAGGGTAACCTACTAAAGTAGAGTATTTCAAATTCCAGAAGACAATTGATAAAACCACACAGGTTAGGGGACCTCACCTGTTCAGTACTCATGGCATCAGTGACAATAGATAAAGAACTGGCTAGCTAATATACAGTAAGATCAAATGTTTTGCTTTTTATTTGCAAATTTAGTGAGTATTTGTGCTGAAACTTCAACTGTATAAATTTTTTACTAAGTGAGGGGTTGTGGTCAAATTTGGTGATGGAGTAGATATAGAGAGGACCAAAAGTCATGAGGAGTATGCTAAAAGTCTATAGATACAGTGTGTAAACGAGTGGGTTAACATTTTCATATGTGAATAAAGGTGATGCCCACTTTGCTGGAGAAAACAGAAGACTGGAGACAGACCACAGCATTCTAGTGTACAGAGGGATCTGGGTGTCTGTGGTAATTGGAAAGGCAAATGGAGTATTGGCCAATCACAGCAAGAGGAAATCTGCAGATGCTGGAAATCCAAGCAGCACACAAAAAATGCTGGAGGAACTCAGCAGGCCAGGCAGCATCTGTGGAAAAGAGTACAGCCAACGTTTCAGGCCGAGACCCTTCATCAGGACTGGAAAAAAAGATGAGGAGGCAGGGTAAGAAAGTGGGGGGTGGGGCGGGAAGCTCATTAAAAGCACTGAGGTCAGCAGCAGGAGTTGCGGCCTGGAAATGTTTATGCCTGCTGGCATTGGAGACTGCAGGTTATGTAGTCTGTAGACAGGCAATCTTCCCATCTATTGCCCCCACTTTTTTACTCTGACTCCTCATCTCTTTTATCAATCCTGAGGAAGACTCTGAGCCCAAAACATCGAGTACACTCCTTTCCATGGAGTATTGACCATTATTAGCAGGAAGCATAAAAGTAGCAAAGTCTTAATGCATTTGAAATAGTTTGTCCTCCATACTTAAAGTAAAACACATCTGGTTTTGAGGCAGTTCAGAGAAGGTTTGTCAGCTTGATTTCTGGGATGAAGGCATTGACTTGCAAGGAACAATCAAGAAGATTTAGCAATAAGAGAGGCAATCTTATGAAAATATGTAAGATTCTAATAAATGTTTGCAGGGTTAGGTGGTGAGATCTGATTTGATTTCATGAAAATTTCAGGAAGGGAAGAAACAGTGCAAAGAAAAACTTACTTGCAGCAGCACCACCAGCACACAACATCAGACAAGCCACATTCACAAGAAAACCAAAAGTAAACACAAATTGTACACATTTGTACAAGAAAAAATACAATTAAAACTAAACAAGATGTCCACTGTAGGGCAAAGTGATCGTTCCGATGACCTCTGTTATACAGTGGTAATGATTATGGTTGAAAGCAAGCAGTTGTTCTCGAACCTTGTGGTGTGGACTAGGCTTCTGTACCTCCTGTCCAAAGGCAGCTGTAAGGTAGTTGGTATCACTGCCTTCACAATGTTGAGATAGATGCATGGGTGTGTCATGTGGTTGGTTGCATTCTTCCACCACCTTGTCATCTTGACTCAGCTGGCGTTCAGCTTTGCAGATGACACACACAATCTAGGCTGAGACTTCACTTTGGTATTATAAGGGAGATGTTGGAGGTTCTTTGTTCAAATGATCTATTTAAACAGGTGCCATCTGTGAGATATTATTGCTGCTTTTCAAAGAATATTGTAGGTGTACTCCAACAATGAACGCTGAAACAAATGATTTTGTAAAACATGTCTTTGTTTTATGTACTGTCTTTAGCAGTAATAAATGAACTTTAGAAGTAATTAATTTCTTGTGAAGAAATCCACTAGAAACATGGTAAAGTTTTGCTGATGCTGAGTGGACAGCAGAGTCTAGTCTCCTCTTGGATCTTTCTGAATCGTTCTCCTTGTGCTTAGTGGGCAATGGCTATGCCATATTGAAAGAAGTCTCAGGCAGCTAATTTCCAACTGTAATGTGAAGTTCAGGAATAGAATGATAAGACCATCTTGGGCAGTGCCATTGTGACAGGCCTACTTGTTGTTCTGTTATCATAGCCAAAGTATTCAGATGCTTTGCCATTGACTTTTCTTCACTGGGTGAGATATGCCAGGCAGGAGTTGGCCAATTTAAAGAGTAATGTGGTCAGTACACCTTATTCTGGAGCAGTAACTCAGAAGAGAAACATTGTCTTCATGGAGTGAGCTTCTTGATATGGAAGGTGCTAAACCGATGTGTCAGTAACTCATTCCGCACAGTGATGACTTTTGGCTCATTTGCACATGCCAATATCACCAAACTATACAGATCAGCCCGGAAAACTTGAATGAGTTCGATCAGGACATCCACTCAGCCCTGCTCCACATCTTCCTGGGGTGATTTCAGCACCAGGATACAGAGGGATACAAGACCCTGCAGAAGTATAATTGGAAATGAAGGAGTGGGGGAAGCGAACTTCAGAGAGATCCTTCTCCTGACAATCTATTTGGAATATTTGCTTGTCGTAACTAACACCTTGTTTCATCAGAGGGACAATCACAAAACGTCATGCCAATATCCCTACTCCAGCCCTGCTAGATCACTTCGTCATCTGAATCAGAGTGGAGAGATGTTCCCAACACCCATGCCAGAATGGAATACAATGACTGCTCAACTGATGATGGTTAATATTATCTCCTTCAATCTGGCCCAAGAACGTTAGCTCCAAAGGACATGTCGCTAAAAGAAAATCAATATCAAAGTTCTCAAAGACTGAGCAACCTCCAGGTTATCCTGAAATTCACTTCAATTGACATCAGGAGGAAAGCTTGACAAATCTTCCAAGGAAAAACAGACATTGGACCAGGTTGATTAGAGTTACCAGGATGTTACAAAACTGGGGGCTAAATACCTTCAGACAACCTGGAACATGAAGAATACATACAATGGTGAAAGCTGAGCAAATTACTAACAGTCAAAGCTTGTATTGGTGATTGGTTCCTCAGCTCTTTCCAAGCTATTGAAAGGCTCCAACACCCACCCCTGCTGAAAATCAGGTACCAAGCTGAATATTTTGAGGACAGATGTTTACTTGAAACTTCCTTAACTGTAATCCACTCATCGGCAAGAGAGTCGATGATTCTAATCTTTTCAAATGACATGAAGGTAGGTGGTGTTGTAGGGGATGATGCAATGCAGAGCTAGGCTGATAAATTGCTAATGGAGTTCAGTCTGGAAAAGTGTGAAGCTATACATTTTGGAAAGTCAAATTTGAAGGCAGAGTACAGGGTTAATGGCAGGATTCTTACAATATGGAAGAATAGAAGGATCTTAGTGTTCACATCCATACATCCTTCAATTCTGCTGCACAAGTTGATAGGATGGTGCAGAAGCCATATGTTGTGTTGGCCCTCAATAGTCAGGGATTGAGTTCAAGAGCTGAAAGGTAGTTGCAGTTTTATAACACTTTGGTTAGACCATACTTGGAATATCGTATTCACTTCTGATCCCTCGTTAGGAAAGGATGTGGAAGCATTCAAGAGGGTGCAAAAGAGATTTTCCAGGGTGCTGCTTGGATTAGAGAGATTGTCTTATGAAAACAAGTTGAGTGAGCCAGGGCTCTTCTCTTTGGAGCAAAGGAGGATGGGAGCTGACTTGATCGAGCTATTTAAAATGACAAGAGGCATAACCAGAAACTATTTCCTATTGTGGAAATGGCTAATATGAGGGGGAATTATTGTAATGTGACTTGAGGAAAATTTAGGGGTGGATATCAGGAGTAAGTTCTTTACACAGAGAGTGGTGGGTGCATAGAATGCTCAGGAGAGGATGGTAGTATAGGCAGATAAATTGGGACATTTAAGTGAGCCTTAGATAGGTGTATGGATGAATGTAAAATAGAGGGCTTTGTGGAGGGAAGGGTTAGAGTAGGTTAATGGGGTGGTACAACATAATAAGTCAAAGGGCCTATACTTTGCTTTACTGTTCTATGTCCTGCAGCAACCCATTCAATCCAGACTTACAGCTTTTCTGACCAACAAAAAGTGAGAAGGCCAAATAAAAGCTGTAAATTATTGGGAGTAGATGATGCGGTTAACCAGTGAAGCATTCCAGTCACAAATTTATAATCTCATCTCAGCTGATTAATCTATTTTATTGGTTTTCTTTAGCCAGTTCTGCTATCTTGTTCACACAATCACCCACCTTTACATTTGAAAGACCAGTCTTAGTGTTTCTCCTCCTCTAGATGAATGCAAAGCTTAATCATATTATAATCACTTCCATCTGACAATGCCTTAACAATGAGTTCATTAATAAATCCTATCTACTTGTTCAATAAAAGAACTAGTTTAACTTGGCTGCATCCAGAATTTCTTGTTCTATGAAACTATCCTAAAACTACTCATTCAACTTCACCCATCTGATTGCTCCAGTCTATGTATAGATTAAAATCTCTCCTGATTTTTAACATGTCTTTCTGACAAAATCCCATTATTTCTTCTATTATACTCGGTTCCACTATGTGTTTAATCATAAGATTGCTGCATCACTTTCACGAGACTTCTTGCCTTTTTTATTTCTCATCTCAACCCAAACAGCTTCCATATCCCAGTTTCATGAACTTGGATCTTCCCCTCCAATGCACTAAGATAACAATTAAGTAATGGAGCCACTTTTCCTTTTCTCAGCTTCCTCTCATTCTCAATGCCAGAAAGCCTTCAATATTCAGGTCCTAACCTATGTCACTCAGCACCTAAGTAACAAATATCAGATTATACTTATTTTTATTTGCAATCTTGTTCGTATTTTATTGAGAATGCTACCTGCAAGAAAGTCTTCAGCTTTGCTCTCTTATTATTGTCGTGGTTTCTTGTGCCCCACAAATGACTAGGAGACGCGGAAGATTCTTCAAGAAGGGTTAAACTTTAATTTGCAAATCAAAGCTGAGACAGTCATTGAGCTAGTCGCTGATTGCCCACCAATCCTTGGACATAGCATGTTCTGTAGCAATCTCCTGGTTTAGTTGCATTAGCATATGCAATCGGTCTATAGTTGCGTATCACACGTACATCCGCCACTATTGTTTCTACCCATTGACTTAATCATGTTCTAATCTACATCTCTTAGCTACCTCTCATTAACCTACCATTGTCTTCTACATTCTTAATATTTCATTCTCCTACTAAATTGGGTACATGCATAGCAAATAGCAAACTCAGACTACATAATTTACATCTCTTAGCTTCCTCTTATTAACACACCATTGTCTTCTACATTCTTAGGATTTCATTCTCTAGCAAATAGCAAGTTGCAACTTTTATACTCCAATATCATTTGCATATTTACTATTTCCCAAGATAATATGTATATTATTTCCCATATTTATTCACTGTGATCTTTGGTTGACCTCATCTTTGCTTTGTGCTCCCAGTAATTCATTTTAAATCCTTGTTTTCTTCCTGATTATGCAGCTTACTTTGCTCCCAAATTTCATGTGTAGTTTATCCCAGTAATAACATTCCCTTTGCCCCATTATACCTGCAATTTCCCAATGAACCAAAATTCATAGTCTTTACAAATTTTTGAGCTACACACTCTCTTCACTAAATTATTTGTCCTATGCCAAATCACAGTTTGCTTAAGTAAAAAACCTGAGATTGCTATATCTCAGATTCTGCTTCACATTTGGTATATAGGTCCTCATTGTGACAATGCAGAACTCTTTCTTTGTTCCGCCATTCTTATCTGGATCTGCCACCTCTCCTGGAGTCTTCTCCCCACATTTTATGTTCTTCTCTAAATGGTCCAAATGAAAGTCACCAGAGACATGCAGCTTGTAGTATAGAAGTCTTTATTTGACACACACAAGCTGACTGCATTCGAAGTCACTCTGCTGAGATGCTCCCTGGGCCAGCATTATATGACATTTTTATATGCTAATGATCAAAGATAATGTCAGGACAATTCTATAGTTACAAGGTATCCATAATTGTTTTCTTTAAATTATATATGAGGGGTGATTGATACATTTGTGTCCTAAGGTAGAAGGAGTCAATTTTAAAAAACCTAGCACATTTATTTTTTAACATAGTCCCCTCCTATATTTACACACTTAGTCCAGCGGTCATGGAGCATGTGGATCTTGGACCTCCAGAAAGTGTCCACAGCAGAGATGATTGATGAGTTTGTGGCCTAAGGTAGAAGGAGATGAGTTATACAGCTCTTGTTGCATGCACATGTAGTTCAACTCTTTGAGTGATTATGCAGAAAGTTTGGTTAATAACTCATCAGCTGTGATTGATGTTTGTGGCCTAAGGTAGAAGGAGATGAGTTATTAACTTCAAACTTTCTGTATTTTCACTCAAAGAATTAAACTACATGTGCATGTAATGGGAACTGTATAACTAATCTTTTTCTACCTTAGGCCATGAACTTATCAATCACTCCTGTTGTAGACTCTTTCTGGAGTTCCAAGATCCGTATGCTGCACAACCGCTGGCTACGTGTGTAAATGTAAGAGGGGACTATGTTGAAAAGTAAATGTGCTAGGTTTTCGAAAATTGACTCTTTCTACCTTAGGCCACGAAAATATCAATCACCTCTTGTATAATCTTCAAAAACCTAGATCTTCACACCAACGCTCAGGACACCCAAAATTAATGTTAATCATCACTGCTTCTAAGCTGCATCCATGTATATGGAGATATCTCAGGTCAATGGAGAGTTTCCTGGTTTGCAATCAACCCCAATCTGCAGCTCCAGGAAGACCAATAAGCAACATTTTAAGTTCAATATACAACCTATGTTCAGATCTGAAGACTGGTTGGTGTTGCAATTAATATTGGCTATACTACATAACTCTAGAGTACATCCTGTCAGTGTTCACTCATCTTCTTTACAGCCTCCACTCTCATCTAAACAGTAAAAGAACCTGAGATCTGTTAGACATGCAAAGGCCTCTTACTCCCCTTACAGGCTTATTGGTACTCACATTCCCTTTACCATGTCAGAATTCCAATCTTATGATGGGTGACCATCTTCTGGTGCAATTTGGGAAACTTCCTCCTGGAGGTATTGTGTGGGACCACAGACTAAAAAGGAAATGTCAGGATGAACTGAAGACTTTCAAATATGGATGAGCTTGAATGAAATAGATGCTGTCTTTATAAAGTGAAATTGAACAATATGTCTGACAAAAGTTTCTACTATTTCTACATTTTGAGTCATTTGTGATTGTACCTAACATGTGTCTGCAACCTCTGTAATTACTTCTTTGTAAATTATTTCTTATTTCATTTTTTTTTCAGTACGGTTAATTCTGCATGTGTTCCAAAGCTTCTTGTGAAGGTGACTAAATATAGATTTTGCATTTGAAGCATTGTGCATGTCATTGGAATGGAAAAATATTACAGGTTAAAGTTAACCACTCTGCATTTTGTTTCATTTTCTTTTTAGTAAATGGTTTTGACATGTATATTAATACACAGGACTCGTAACAATATTCGTATTATTGTGTATTTTTTTTCTTTACTCAAGCTGACAAAAACAACTTAAATATATGCAATACATGGTATGTTTTATAAAAATAATTACTGTCTAGATCATTGTTCCTTTCTGACAATGTAACAGCATTCTTAGATGTGCCATGGCCCTTCTCATCCTTCCTATTGTTTATAACGCTGGGATTAATGAAGTGCACAAAATACTCTCATTATAATACATATATCATTTGAACATATTGCCTATATAGTTCCTAAGGGAGCAGGATAATGAGGGGTTCATTCTAGCTTCATAGGTCTTAATTGGTGAGGGCAGCGAATGATGTGAAAATGTCATTTTTATTATTCATTGTATCATCCCTCAAAAAATGTGCAAACATTGGCAGAGATTTCCATCCTGCATTGATAATGTTAGCTGTGGAACTTATCAAATTTGTCACAACAAGGAAAAGGATAAGCCATATACCAGCTGTCGGAAATATTTATTTGAAACACCTCAGCCAAGACTGTTAGACTGAAAAACAACTTCTTCCTGAGGACTGCTGTGCCGTTGAATAATGCTGTACTCCAGCTTGCCAATGGCCTTTGAGTGTTCGGGACATTAAAGTCATAAGTTGAACGTAAATATTGAATTTCTTTAAAAATTAAGCCATACTGCATGTATTATAAGTATTTGTTTTGCACCGACTTGAGTAGTACCATAATTTCATTGTCTTGAACAATGACAATAAAGTGAAACAGAAATTACCACTAGAGCGAAACATACTGACAGTGACCATTCATAAGACCCACACGTAATTGGGATTGCCTCGTCAGGACTCAATAAAGCATATTTCTCTGTTGTAATTGTGGTAGGATTTTAATTTTTATGTAGAGCTTTGCAACAAGGGAATCAAAGCTTTGAAGCATTCAGGGAAATGGTAAGAAATGAACAAAACATTCTAACAAGAGTCAGATTCAAAAGAGCCCCCTTTCGCTGTGACTACTTCCAGCAACTTGCACTACTCTGGAAGCACAGCGCAAAAAGCAGACAAAAGGAAGTCACGCATCAATTTAAAAACAAGGGCGATTATTTATTTCTTATATTTATTTTCACTTGTTTACTCAGAGAAGTTTCATGAGAATCATCCTGGGAACAAAAGGTTTAAACTATGAGAAGCGTTTGATGGCACTGGGCTTGTATTGACTTGAGTTTAAAAATGAAGTGGGCAACTTACTGAAACCAATTGAAAATATTTAATGCCCAGGTAGAGTGGACATGGAGAGAATGTTTCCTGTCATGGGGGCGTCTAAGACCAGAAGGCACAACCTCAGAAAAGGAGAACATTCCTTCAGAACAGAGATGAAAAGGATTGATTTTCACCAGAGGTACTGAATCCATGGAATTCACTTCCAAGACAGCTGTATAGACCAAGTCATTGGGTATATTTAAAGCAGTGGTTGATAGGTTCTTGATTCGCAAGGGCAAAGGTTATGTGGAAAAGGCAGGGGAATGGAATTGAAAAGGACAATTAATCAGCCATGATGGAATGGCAGAGCAGACTCGATGGGCCAAATGTACTATTTCTGTTCCTAAGTCTTATGTATATGGTCTTATGGTCTTTATCATATAATAAATTTGAGGCACTATCTCTACTAACTATTGCTACTGTAGATTGGTGATATCCAATACGAAACAATGATCTGGAGATTATAGCTGATTTTTGTCAATTAAAGGTTCAAAAGTTCATTTTATTGTCAAAGTATGCATGTACAATACAAATCTGATATTTGTCTTCTCCTGACAGCCAAGAAATACAGAAAGACTATGAGAGTTGGTGAAGGAAAAGACATCAACTACCCTTCCTCCTGTATGAAAAGAAAAAGAAAAAAACTGAAACCCACAGACCCCAAAATCCCCCCACACCTCCCCTACAGAACAGTGACAATAACAACCCCCAACCCCCTCACTCACAGATAAATAATAGACAATAATAATCCCCGACACCCTCATTTGCAGAAAAAATAACAGCCACAATAACAATCCTCAATCCCATCAAACCACAGAAAAAAGCAGCGACAATAACAATCCCTGACCCCCTCACTCACAGAAAAGACAATTTGATTTCTCCATGAAATAAGGTGGAGGCTGCATTCAAGAAGACCAAGATATATTAACGACGTACTCTTGGTGGCTAGACCTCTGTCTAAAGGAGATGGCACCTCCTTGGAGAATAACAGCCTCTGAGTACATTGTAATTCTGCAGCAAGACACAGAAACGATCATTGTGACTGAATGTCTTTTGGAGAATAAACCTTTAAACATTCCCAGTCTCCTCTTTCAGTATCTCCCTTCGTCCTTTACTCTCTTCTCATAGCATGTTTGTTTTGCTTCATCATTTCCTCTCCCTAATGATATTAAAGGCTCATTAGGCTTAAAACCCAAGTTATGCTTTCAAATATGCATCATTACAAATGTTCTTTCTTAAGATATCATAGTTCAACATAGCAGCAAAACGGCTCAGGGAACAGCAGAGTTCTCTTAATAATATCACCTCTGCATCATTCAGCAACAGACCTGCCAGTTACTGAAGATCCCTTTCAATGTCACGAACGTGAAAACTTCTTTTATCGGATAAGGCGAGTCTTCCTATTCATGGCCTGCACTGTGTCATAGCTCAGTGTGGCAAAACAAGCACCAATTTAACTTCACATAAGTGCTTCTATCAGCAGCTGCCCACTTCTGCAATGCTTACAGAGACAAGGAAATGCACAGCTCATTTGACAGGTAGTGTGGGCCAATTGTGTGATTGTCATTCACAGCTGAAATTAAAAGCATCAGAAGGAGCTCCATGAAAAAACAGAGCAGCACATTTGAAATACACAGAACATGTTTTTGATCTATTATGCAAGTGTCAGTTCCTTAACAAAGCTTCCCAGTATGTTCCCACACTCCAACTGTTTGCCAATGGTCCTGCAAATCTGGCCTCTTCTGTCTTCTGTGCTATTGCTTTTTAAAACATTCCAAAAGAAAACAAAAATATGTCACCACATTTGCGGGTTGAATTTAAGAATGAAAGGGTGTTAAATTAACAATGCAAGTACCAAGAAGGAAGTGTAAATTGGAGTGGGTGGATTCAATGTTGAGGTAAATGCCAAAAAAAGAAATAAAGAGAGGGAAAACAAGGATTGACAAAAAGGAGAGAAAAAGAAATAATATTTTAACAATAAAACAGTTTAGTGCTATGGTTTATGATCCAATGCATTAAAAAGACAAAAGGGTCTGGTCATCCTTTTATCTAGAAATACCAAAACTAGAAAGGTTTGATGGAATAGCTTATAAGATTACTTTAAGAGAAAATGGGACAAAATGCATCATTCTTTGGTAAATGACGAAAATACAGAGCAACGATCTTTGTAAGACGATACCGTCAACCACCAAGTTTCAGGTTTAAGCCAAGGAATCCTATATGGCCACACAACCCCAAGTCTACATCTAACTCAGCTTGTAGCTATAGTCACCCTCATGCGCCCCCAGCTACACCTGCCATTTTGTAAGCTATGTGTTACAGTCCATGTTCTAAGCCTTCCCTGGTAATGCTCCTAACTCTTTCTGCACTACATTGACAACTGAATTGGTGCTGCTTCAAGCACCCATGCTGAGCTCATCATTTTTTAACTCTGTCTTCAACTTCCACCCTGCCTTTAAATTCAGTTGGTCCATTTCTGACACTTTTATCCCCTTTCCTGAGCTCTCTGTCTCTATCTCTGGAGAAAAACTGTCTCTGTCTCTGGAGACAAACTGTCTACATCTCTGGAGACAAACTGTCTGCTGATATCTTTCATAAAACTATTGATTTCCACAGGTATTTTGACTATATCTCTTCTTAGCATGTCTCCTGTAAAAAATGCCATTCCCTTTTCTCAGTTCTTTCTGGTCCCAGGGTGAGGTTTTCCTCCTTCTTCAAAGAACGGGGTTTTCCCTTCCTCCACTATTGATGCTGCCTCCATTCTCAGACATCCATGATAACCCCATCTTATACCATGAGACACAGAAAAAAAATTAGGCTATTTACCCTATTGGTTCTGCTCCACCATTCCATCACAGCTGATTTGATATCCCTCAACTACATTCTCTTGACTTCTCCCCATAACCTTTGATGCCCTGATTAATCAAGGACTTATTAACCTTCACCTTAAGTATTTCCATTGACTTAGCCTGCACAGCTGTGGCAATGAATCCCACAGATTCACTACCCTCTGCCTGAAGAAATTTTTCCTCATCTCTGCTCTAATTCCTTCAATTCTGAGGCCATGTCCTCTGGTGCCAGAATCACACACTCCCACACTATAGGAAACATCCTCTCTGCATCTACACTATCAAGGCCTTTCAATATTCACTGGGATTCAATGAGATACTCCATTTTTTTAAAACTCCGGCAAGTCCAGGCCCTGAGCAATCAAGTGCTCCTCATATGTTAAGCCTTTAATTCCTGAAATCATTCTCATGAAACTCCTCTGGACCTTCTCCAACGCCAGCACATCTCCTCACAAGACACCTCACAATACTCCAAGTTCAGTTAGACCAATGGATTATAAAGCCTCAGCATTATATACTTGCTTTTGTATTCTAGTCCATTCAAAATGAATGCTAACATTGCATTTTCCTCCCTTACCGCCGACTCAAATTGTAATTGAGCCTTTCAGGGATCCTGCACGAGGACTTCCAAGTCCTTTTGCACATCTGATTTCTGAACATTCTCCACATTTAGAAAATAGTCGTAAACTTTATTCCTTCTTCAAAGTCCATGGCCTTGCACCTCCATGTATTATATTTCATCTGCTGCTTCCTTGACCATTTGCCTAATCTGTCAAAGTCCTTCTGCAGACAGTTTGCTTCTTCAGCACTACATACCCCTGCACCTATCTTTGTATTGTCCTCAAACTTAGCTGCAAAACCATCAATTCCTCTTCTAAATCATTGAGATATAACATGAAGAGAAGTGGTTCGTACACTGACCCCTGTGGCACACCAGTAGTTCCCACTGTCTCAACAGGGATAGAGCTCTTCTTATTCTCACCTACCACCCCATGAAACTCTGCATCCAAAACATCATTCTGCACAATTTCTGCCATCTATAACAGGATCCTAAAACCAAATACATCCTTACCTCCCTCACGCCCCACTCTCCACTTTCCACAGGGACTGCGTGCTCCGTGATTCCCTTGTCTATTTGTCCCACCCTGCTGGTACTTATCCCTGCAAGCAACAGAAGTGGTGCATCGCCTTCTCCCTAACCAGCGTTCAGCACCACAGTCGTTTCCATGTCTCCTGGTGTGGCCTCTTCTACGTTGGTGAGAACTGACATAGTTTGAGGGACTGCTTTGTCAGCACCTCCATGCTATTTGCAAGAAGTGGAATTTCCCAGTGGCCAGTCATTTTAATTTCTATTCCCATTCCCACTCTTACAGGTCGGAACCTGGCCTCCTCTTCTATGATGATGGGGCTACTCGTAGGTTGGAGGAGTTACTCCTCATAGTTCATCTTGGTAGCCTCCAACCTGATGGCATGAACATTGATTTCTCCAACTGCCAGTAATTTTCCCCTTCCTCCTTCTTCAATTCCTCACTCTGGCTTCTTACTTCTTTTTCTCCCTTGACTACCACCTCCCCCTGCTACCTCTCCACCTTTTCTTTCTCCCATATGGTCCAGTATGTTCTCCAATCATATTCCTCCTTCTCCTGCCCTTTACCTTTTCTATCTATCACCTCCAAGTTTCATACGTCCTCCTGCACCCACCTGGATTCACCTATCACCTTCTAGATTGCCCTCCTCCTCTCCTTCTAACTCTTTTCAAGCACCTTCCCCTTCATTTCACGCTCTGATGAAGGGTCTTGGCCCAAAACGTCAATTGTTTATTCTTTTTCATCAATACTACTTGACCTACTGATTTCATCCAGAATTTTGTGTGTGTTAGTCCGAATGTAAGAGCTGATTGCATAAAAATTATACTCAGGCACTGATGTATTCGGCCTAAAACATTAATTCTGCTTGGTCTGCTGAGTGTTCAGCATTTTCTGCTTTTATTTTGTGATTCTGGCATCTGCAATTTGTTTAAAATTTTAATTAACAACAAAAGTTTGTTGAAGATTTGACTATCTAGCTTACAGGTTCCTATCTGATGTGTAAATGTTGGACCATGTTGATTCACAGATATGCAGAACAGCAAAGGATGTATCTAAGAGGTTATGTTTGCAGCTATATATGACCCTGGTCAGGCTCCACTTGGAGTACTGTGCTCAATTCTGGTCTCCTCACTACAGGAAGGATGTGTAAATCAGGAAATCATACAAAGGGTGCAGAGGAGATTTACAAGGATGTTGCCTGGATTGGGGAGCATGCCTTATGAGAATTGGTTGAATGAACACAGCCTTTTCTCCCTGGGGCAACAGAGGATGAGAGGTGACCTGATAGAAGTGTATAAGATGATGAGAGATTTTAATCGTGTGGACAGTCAGAGGCTTTTTCCCAGGGCTGAAATGGCTAGCACAACAGGGCACAGTCTTAAGGTGCTTGGAAGTAGGTACAGAGGAGACATCAAGGGTAAGTTTTTTATGTAGAGAGTGGTGAATATGTGGAATGAGCTGCCGGTGACGGTGGTGGAGGTGGATAGCTTAAGGTCTTTTAAGAGACTCCTGGATAGTTACATGGAGCTTAAAAAATAGAAGGCTATGGGTAATCCTAAGTAACTTCTAAGGTAAGGACATGTTCGGCGCAGCTTTATGGGCTGAAGGGCCTGTATTGTGCTGCAGGTTTTCTATGTTTCTATTTATTAGACAAGTACTGCAGCACAGATTCACCCAAAATGCATATGCGCTGAGATTCAATTAATAAAAACATTGTGTAAGCCCTTGCCATGAAATTTCATAATATGGGAAAACAGCTGAAATCTATTTAGTCAGCCAGGATGCCATTGAAATTTGAATTGGAACGTTGAAATGTATTCTTAAAACTAGTCATAAAAAAAGACAAGGACGACATAAAGCATCACACTTTTCCAATGTAACAACATAAGCCACATTTTCACAAGGATTTAATTGGCTGTAAATTGTCTTGGGATATTATGAAGTCATGAATAACAATCTTTCAATGCACTTTTACTCCCATGCTTCAAGATTTGTGTATGTAACACATCGGAAGTACATCCAATTGCCAATATGAAGATTTTTGTCCCTCTCCAATAATTCTTTCATTTCACTTTCAAAGCCAGATAACTTTTTGTTGTTCCATTTTAAATATGAATGAATGTTTATCCTTTGTTGTAACATTACCACTCATTAGTAAGCATCAAAACCAAGTGCATAGCTTTGACATCCTGCGGAGAAACATCTGTGATTGACAAAAGCAAAACACTGAATGTTAGAAAACTGAAATTAAAACAAAAAATACCGGAACCACTTGGCAACATTCATGGAGAACAATAAAAAAAAATGTTTTTGTTTTAAAACTAAGTTTTAAGTTGACTTTACTTCAATCAACTACACCCCACTTCACTTCACCGTGTACTTATTTAGCTTTGAGGAAAAGTTCACATTAAATGAAGACCACAATTAAATGCTTATGCTTCATTTTCTTAAAGGAGGTGATTAAGAGGCCTGTTGATTTCCCCAAAGATGGTTAAGGGAGCTTCAGAATTTAAATGCAGTAACAATAATGAAATAGCGAGGTACTTCTGAGACTCAATAATGTGCCACATAAAGCAGCCCCCACAGATTATGGCTGCTCTCCTTATATTTCTAGGGGGGAGAATAGTGGATAGACTAAATGTCTGAGGTTAATGGAGGAGGGAACCAGAGGTCTATGAGCCAGTCATTGTTAGAGGATCAGAGGGGGAAGGATATCAGCAACTTTCAGTTCCTCAGTGTTATCATTTCTGAGGAACTATCCTGAACCCATTGCAATTATAAAGAAAGCATAGCAGCACCTCGGCTTCCTTGGGAGTTTGAGAAGATTCAGCATGACATCTAAAGCATCAACAAACTTGATAGATGTGGGGTGGAGAGCATATTGACTGGCTGCATCACAGCCTGGTGTGGAAACACCAATGTCCTTGAACTGAAAGCCCTACAAAAAGTAGTGGATGCAGCCCAGTCCATCTCTGGTAAAGCGCTCCCCACCATGGAGCACATCTATATGGAGTGTTGTTGCAGGCAAGCTGCATCCAGCATCAGGAACCCCCAACACCCAGGTCATGCTCCCTTCTTACTGTTGCCATCAGGCAGAAAGATTCACATCACAAAGATCAGGAGTTTACTGCCCCCCAACCATCAGGCTCTTAAACCAGAGAGGATAACCAATCAACTTCACTTGCCATGTCACTGAAATTTCCCCACAACCAATGGGCTCAATTTCAAGTACTCTTCATCTCATATTCTCAATATTTATTGTTTTATTATTATTATTTGTATTTTCATAGTTCGTTGTCTTTTGCACACCGGTTAAATGCCATTGGTCCAGTCTTTCATTGATTCTACTACTGATATTACTCAGTATACCTGCAAGAACATAAATCTCAGGATTGTATAGGGTGACAAGTATGTAGTGTGATGATAACTTTTCTTTGGAGTTTGAAGTGAGGGGAAGAATATCTATTATGGAGACAGCAGCAAAGTTGATACGTGAATAATCCTATCAACAATTCTAAGCAACCACTGCCTGCTATCAGTAAAGAATAGTAAGACTGCAGTGGCTGACAAAATGCATTGCACTTACTTGCCCAGGCTACTTCAACATCTACTGCCATGAAAGACAAGGGCTTAGGAGCAAGGGAATACCCCCAGGTGAAATTTCCCCTGTAATGTGAGTGCTATGGATGGTGGTGAGCAAAGTGAGGGATCTGATCAACAATACACTCAGAGCCTGACTCGGAACAAGATGACACAAACAAAATCCAAAGGCAAAATCAAGTAGTTCTTGAAATGGTCCTCCATGATAGAGCACTGAATGCGCACCATGAGGCCTTTAAGTACGGGAAAGTAGCAGGGAATGATTCACAGCCTTGGCCTTACAGGCTCAGCAGAGGCTAACCATATTCCAGGGAAGTGGAGCTCCGAAACTTGGATACCTGCCACCGTTCAGTCGGGACCATGACAGAACTGCACCCCTCTCACACAGTAGTCAGCTCCTGACAGACCAGGGTGATCAGGATGGTGTTGATGAAAGCCCTCAAGAAGGAATCCAGCTTCTTCCTGCTGGTCCATATCCCTCCCAATCTACAAGGTAATGCCTTTTACTTTGAATAATGTAGGGTTCAAAAGTCAGCAAACTCTGCAGGCCGATTGTCCCTCAACAATCTTGGGAGGCGGAGAAGGTTTGGGAACCAGAGCCAAGGGGCTGGCGCTCAAGGGCTTTGAGGCAGAATATGTGGAATGTGGGATAAATTCACATGGTGCCTGGGAATTGGAGTCAATAGGTAATTGGGTTGACAGGTGGCAGGGGTTTGAATGGATCAATGTTTCAAGGGTCCAATTTTTTGTATTCAACCCATATAGGAAGACCTCTAGCTGAGATCCAGACCTGCCAACCAGGAGAAATGCCAGTTCCCATTTTCTGCGGTGTCTGGCTTAATCTTGTTGCTGCAAACTGACCAAAAACATCTCTCTCACCTTAACCCATTTCTGGCAATATCTCTTTATCAGTTGGTCCACTGTTGGAGCCCCCACCTCTGCTTCTTGCTCTGGGAACAGCGGAGAATGGAATCTAAATTGGCATTTGAAAGGGACATCCTGAAAGATGAATTCTCAAGTGTGTTGTGGGCAAGCTCTGCCCAGATCAGGTTGTCTCTCCAGGTGGTGGGTTTCCCCGAGGCTAGACATTTGAGTGTTCTCTGTAGGTCCTGGCTGACCCTGCCCATTTGTCCATTGGTCTCCAGATGGAACCCAGGTGACAGACTGGCAGAGACCCCAATGAGCTCACATAAGATCCTCCAAAACCTAGAGGCAAGCTGGGGGCTGCAATCAGAGACAATCTCCTGGAGGAAACTATGAAGCCATGCTGTAACACAAGCTTTGCAGTCTGGAAAATGGTACATAATGGCAGGCCTTGGAGAACCGGTCTATGAACACCATGATTACTGTATCAGCCTGAGATGGCTGAAGACCAGTGAGAAAGGCCATCAAAATGTGGGACCTAGGGCAAGTAGGAATGGACAGAGTTTGAAACAGACCTTAAGGCTGTGCTCAGTGTTCTTTATTTTGTGTGCAGACACCACATGCTAAGACATGTTTCTGGATATTTTTAGTCATGCCTGGCCACCAGTAACTTCTCTTGATGAACCCTAGGGTGCAAGCTACTCCTAGATGCCCAGACAGATTTGAAGCATGTCCCTGGTTGAGCACCTCCAAATGTATAGCATTGGGAACAAAGATACTTACGGGAAGACCATTACCAGGGTCTGCCCCATTTTGGTTTGGGCTCACTGCACTATTAAGACTATGTTCCAATGGATGGTTGCCACCAGTCTAGAGCTGGGAATTATAGTTGAAGGATTCTCTTCCCTGTTAGATACCTTGAGCTGTCAAGAGATGTGTCTGGTTTTTGACTTTTGGTCCTGGGTGGTAAGCAATAAGGAAGTTGAATCAATTGAAAAATAGGGACCAATGTGTCTACCTGGAGTTCAGCCTTGTGTCTTGTATGTAGGCTAAGTTTTTGTAGTCAATCCATATCGCCAAAGGGTGTTTGGATCCCTTCAACCAATTCCAGGTTAACAACCAACAATTCCCAATTGCCAAAATCATAGTTTGCCTCCATGGGAGAAAAATGACTTGAGTAGAAGGCACAGGGATGCAGTTTGTTGTCCAAGATGGGTGGCTAGGATAACATGCCCCACACTTTCATGTCCAATGTGTTGATCTCCACCACAAAAGGCAAGTCCGGTCATGTACCTTTTGTTTTAACTCTGCAAAAACCACCTTGCCTCTGGTTGGCCTCTGGGTGCCACCAGCAGAAGGAACCAGTAGAGTTCTTGGTAAGGTTGGTTAGCAGCATAATTTGGGAAGCATGTCAGAATGTGTCTCAGAGTGTGCCTCAGAGCCCTTTGGAGGCATTTTCTTTCTCACTGATTTGACCAGCCCATAAGGATGTCAAAAGTCCAATTGACCTTGGGTTGTGACAGCCAGGGATGACCCGGAATGAATGGTAACTCAGGGGAGTGAATGAGATATAGCTGGATTGATTCCCACATGCTGACCGATCTTGAGCTTGAGAGTGATGTTTGCTGGTTAATCTGTCCCAGCCCTAACGATTTTCCATGGTATGGTCATCTTCAATGCTGTGGTAATAAGCTGCTGGATGACAGGTGAAAAGGGGATTGTCAATCTTCTGGCTAGTCCAAAGTCCAAGACATTCCCTGCTGCACCAGAGTCAATAATGGTTTCTAGGGAATGTGTTTGGTCTCCCTATTAAAACCACATGGGGAGTACAATTCCAGTGAGAGTGGAACCAGGATTGAGGCTAACAACCATCACAGCCTTCCCTATGCTGGATGGACCTGGGAATTTCCATAACAACTTGGGACAAAAGGTCCGATAATATCCCATCTCTCCACGGTAAGAGCAGCACCTTTCCTTCTTTCTCTCTCTTCTAGCTCAAGAAAGCCTAATCTGGCCTATTTGGACAAGCTCCTTGGAGGCTGGGATCAGTGGCAGTAGAGGAGGTTTCCTAGTCTAGGGAATAGGAGAGGATGGAAAATAGCCAGGGAGAGCATCTCGTTGGAATAATCCCCTTCATCTATTCCTTCTCTTTTCCGTTAGGAAGTTGTTGAGTCAAATCATCAGGTCCATAAGACTAGATCCTCCACTGGGTTTCAGGCCACAAAGGCATTCCTCAGTTTGTCACTCTATCCCAAATCTAATAGAGCACTTAATTCTTCCATATTCCTGTGCTTTCTGCAGCCAAGGTATAAAATTCTATAGAATAATCAGTCTCAGACTAATTTCACTTTTGCAAGTTGAAGAGCTTTATCACAGACCCATGTTCTCCAGTAGGGTGACAGAGCACCCTCCTCAAAGTCACTGAAAAGATGTCTGCACTGGCACAGACAGTTGAATCCTTTTCACAGAGTGCAGTGGCGCAGACAAAGGCCCTTTCGTTAAGAGGCAAGATAATATATTGAGGGCTATGTTACTGCACTCCAATGGGAACTTGGATGGCTGTAACTCAAAGGCCAAGGAGCATTATACTAGGACCCCTTGGCATCCTTCAGGGTTACTGTTGTACTGGTCAGAATCCGATAGGTGCAGTGATCCCTTTCAAGTGCTGATAGAATTACCAGCTTGAACACAGCCAGAACTGGCATCTACTCCAGTCAAACTCAGAACTTCTTTACTGGAGTCAAAGAGCTTCTGAGGAGTGGTGAGGATCTCCTGAAGCATCTTGTTACGTCTACCTACAGTTGCTCCCTGGTAGGCTAGTATAGTTCACCAGACCATTATACTTTGCTAAGTTCATGAGGGCACAATTGTGCTTTAACAGGAGAGCTATGGTGATGAACCCAAGTGCAGAGTAAGGTCTAGGATTGCCTCTCTGATTCAAAATAAACAAGGCAACACAAACAAGATCCAAACACAAAATCACAGACAGAAGTAATTGAGCACTGAGGCCCATAAATGCAGACTTTCCATGAAAGTATGTGCCAGGCAAAAACTGGTAGCCTGAGTCTTAAAGAGACAGCAGCAGCTAACCATACTCCATGGAAATGGAGCACCGAAACTTGCAAGCCTGCCACTGTTCATTCACGACCATGACTTCCCCTCTGAAGAGTGGACCGTCCTTCATTGCAGCTGGGGCTAGATCCTAGAGCATCTTCACTGCAAACATGGTAGAAGTATCTTCAGGACCCTGAACAGGACCCTGTATACTGTTTCAAGAAGACTGCTACCCACTCGAGGGCATTAAATACTGCCCTTCTTGCCAGTTCCCAGATCCTGAAATTGAATATAAAAATAACTCAATGGAACAAGCCAAGAATCCAATGACAGGAGTTCAGATATCACCATGGTAACCGTACGAGGTAATTAAGTAAATCTGGAATTAAATATCTGGCATCATTAATGGTGATCATGAAACTGCTGGACTGTCATTGGGTAAGAAAAGCATCTGGTGCATTAATGTTCTTTGGTGCATGGTACCTGCTGCCTGATGCAGTATACACTGCAGAACGACATATTACTGCCATCCAAAATGGGCCATTGAGACTGCTGCAACAAATCAGCATGCAAACTCAGCAATATCAACACACAATGGAACCCTAAGATGTTGTAGCAGACAACTTGCTCCATTCATCTTGCGCCATCAAATGGTAATGGTCTTCTTTGGAAGAAAAAGTAAGCAGATGTTGGAATCCTACCATCTGAGAGGAACCCTGCAAACTATTTTTTTATTTTAATGAGTGACAATAAAGAAGACAACTGAGATGTTTGTAGCTCAATTACACTTTAAGCATTCACTGGGGTGATTAATTTCCTTTTGCTTTCTTTCTGCTCATGAACATGGAGCACTAACTATACTTGTGGTGTCCTGCTGAGATACTCCTATTGCCCATGCCACCGACCTCCATAAACACTCTCAATTAAGCTCATACGTGTCACTTAATATGAATAGGTGTGAGCCATTTTGGCAGGATTTTTTTCTCATTTAATGCTGATGTTGCTTCTAGTACAGTTTGTGACTAGAGGTCCATGCTAGGGAGAAAAATGTGCCCAAGCAGGATTTTTAAACAAAGGTGAGGTGTGCAATATTAGGGAAAACTAATGTATTTCTTTGTTATTTTGAATCTGTGTAATCATGTTTAGTCAGGCATTTCGATAATGGCAGTTGTTATGTTAACAGCACAAAGTTAGCGATTATAAAATAAAATGGCAATAGTTAACCATTATTTTTTAAAGTTTAAAACCAGACAGTGTTTAAACAAACAAGAGAAAATCTGCAGATGCTGGAAATCCAAGTAACACATACAAAATGCTGGAGGAGCTCAGCAGGCCAGGCAGTATCTATGGAAAAGAGTTCAACTGACATTTCAGGCCAAGACTCTTCATCGAGACTGGATAAAAAAAAACTGAGAAGTCAGAGAAGGAATGTCAGGGGTGGGGGTGGGGGGGGGGAAGCAGAAATACAAGGTTGTAGGTGAAATTGGGGGAGGGGAAGTGGTGAATTTAAGAACAGGGAAATCGATTGATGAAAGAGATAAAGGGCTGGAGAGAGGGGAATGTGATAAGAGAGGACAGAAGTCCATTGATGAAAGGGAAGAGGGAGGAGCACCAGAGGGAGGTGACAGGCAGTTAAGGAGACAGAGGGAAATGGGATTGAGGAAATGAGGAATGGTGAGGGGGGAGGGGGGTTGCCATTACCAGAAATTCGAGAAATCGGTGTTTATTCTATCAGGTTGGAGGCTACCCAGACGGAATATAAGGTGTTGCTCGTCCAACCTGAGTGTGCCTTCATCGCGCAAGTAGAGGAGGCCATAGACTGACATGTCGGAATGGCAATGGAAAGCAGAATTGAAATGGGTAGCCGCTGGGAGATTCTGCTTTCTCTGGAGGACGTGGTGCAGGTGCTCAGCGAAGCGGTCTCCCGACGTACACCAGGTCTCACCGATATACAGGAGGTCACACCAAGAGCTCTGGATACAGAGATGAACCCAACAGACTCACTGGTGAAGTGTCACCTCACCTGAATGGTAGTGAGGGAGGAGGTGTAGGGGCAGGTGTAGCACTTATTCCACCTGCAAGGATGTGCCAGGAGGGAGATAATGTGGGGAGGGACAAATGGACAAGGGAGTTGAGTAGGGAGCGATCCCTGTGGAAAGCAGAAAGTGGGGAGGAGGGAAAAATGGGCTTCGTAATGGAATCCAGTTGGAGATGGCAGAAGTTGTGGAGAATTACATGCTGGATGTGGAGGCTAATGGAGTGGTAGATAAGGACAAGAGGAACTCTATCCCTGGTGGGGTTGCAAGAGGATGGGATGAGGACAGATGCACATAAAATGGAAGAGAGGGGGTTGAGGGGGGTGGAGGAAGTGAAGCCCCTTTCTTTGAAGAAGGAGGCAGCAGAACAAGGAACATTTTAATTTTACTTCCCATTTCCATTTTAACATGTCAGTCCATGGCCTCCTCTGCTGCCATGATGAGGCCACACTCAGGCTGGATGAGTAACACCTGAGCTACTGTCTGGGTAGCCTCCAACCTGATGGCATGAACATTGATTTTTCAAACTTTTGGTAATAACCGCCCCATTTTCCATTGGTAAAATGGTAATAACCATTTTCCATTCCCTTTTCCCTCTCTCACATCCCCCCCTCCACCTTATTACTCTGACTTCTCACCTATTTTCTCAATTCCTGATGAAGGGTCTCAGCCTAACGCATTGACTGCTTACTCCTTTCCCATAGATGCTGCCAGGTCTGTTGAGTTCCTCCAGCTTTTTGTGTGTGTTACAATGTTTAAACATATTGTTTGAGTATAAAGGGAACATGATTTTCCTCTGCAGGGGTTGATTTGCGTTTCCATCATTGTTTTAGTAGTCTGAAGTTATAGCATTAAATAATTGAAAAATTAATTTCAATATCTCCTGTCTAAATAATTCTCCAATCCCTTTTTGCATCTCTATCCTGGTTCACACAATGACAAAATATTTTTAGGATGCCCTTTATGATTGAGAACATGTTAACTCTTTTGATTCTTCTTCTCTTTCTCAATTCTTTCTGTACTATGCCTGTTTTTCATATGCAAACAATCTGGCATCATTGTAAACTCAAAAGATTCTGCAGATGGAAGGTGTACTGGATGCCCCCATAATTTCTGAAACAATCACTTTCTCCATGATTCCCTTTTGCATCTGTTCCTCCCTACCAATCTCCCTCCTGCCTCTTTCCCTAAAAGGGGATGAAATGCTACACCTGCACATTCTCCTCCTTCCTTACCTCCGATCAGGGCCACAAACAGTCCTTCCAGGTGAGGCAAGACTTCACCCGAAAACTTACAAGAGTTATCTACTGTATATAGTGCTCTTGGTGCTGCTACCTCTACAGTGGTGAGTCCCGAAGCCAATTGCAGGAGCGCTTTGTTGATCACCTTCTTTCCATCCACAACAAGCAGGATTCTCCTGTGACCAAACAGTTTATCCGCACTCCCCATTCCCATTCCAACATGTGGGTCCAAAGTCTCACCTCCTCTATTTTTACTATTTTTTTTCTTTTTTATATGAAAACATGTTTTTGCACTATTTAATTTATTCTATATATGTATATATAGAATTGCAGTATACTTCCTGCAATTGATTGATTTATTGATTTATTCTTTCCATATTATATCTTGCATTGAATTGTTGCTGCTATGTTAACAAATTTACGACACACGCCAGTGATAATAAATCTGATTCTGATTCTACTGCCATGATGAGGTGACTCTCAGGTTGGAGAAACAACACCTCTTATTTCATTTGTGTTACCTCCAGTCTGACAGCATTAACATCGATTTCTCTATCTTACAGTAATACATCCCCTCTCTCTTCTGACCTTCCATTCCCCACTTTCGCTCCCCTCTTCCCTCTTCTCTACTCCTCACCTCCCGATCACCTCCCCCGGTGCCACACCTCCTTCCTTTCTCCTTACTTTCTTACTTCTTCCTCCTTCTTTACCAGTCCTGACGAAAGGTCTCGGCCTGAAATGTAGACTGATTGTTCCTTTCCATAGATACTGTCTGACCTGCTGAGTTCTTCCAGCATTTTGTTTTGGGCATCTGTTGTATGCCATTGGATGTTCATGGTCTTCTGCAGCTCCTCCACTTCAAGGTTCAATATGCTGTGCATTCATTGATGCTCTTCTGCACACTACTATTGTCACATGTGTTTATTTGAGTTACTGTTGTCTTCCTGTCATCTTAAACCAGTCTAGTCATTCTCCTCTGACCTCTATCAGTAACAAGGTATTTTTGCACACAGAACTGCTGCTCAGTGGACATATTTTGTTTCTCGCATCATTCTCTGTAAACCCTAGAGACTGCTGTGTGTGAAAACCTCAGGAGATCAGCAGTTTCTGTGATACTCAACCCACCCCAAATGGCACCAAAAATTATTCCACAGTCAAAGTTAATAGATCACATTTCTTCCCCTTTCTGATATTTGCTCTGAACAACAACTGAACCTCTTGACCATGTCTGCATGCTTTTGTGCACTGAGTTGCTGCCACATGATTGGCTAATTGGATATTTGCCTAATAAAATGACAACTGACTGGCCTATTAGTTGACTATAGCTAATATATGTTTTATTGTACTTACAGTGTAAGGTTTTCTTGAACTCGAAGTATTGTCTGGACCACTCCCCCCCCCACACCTCCTCCCCACCCCCCCTCCACCACCATCCCCATTATTTACATCAGCCCCAAAGCCTTGAAAAACATGAGGCAGTTACTGACATCCAGTTTTTTAAAAAAAGCGTGGATGGGGTTTCTCTTGCTTAACACAAGATTTGACAAATTGGACATTTCTCACAACAGGGTGCCGAATTTAACAGCTTTAAATAGTGTGAGAAAATCTGAATAAATCTAGCAATTATCCTTTCGTTTATATGTAAATTATGCAAATTTAGTCCCATTTAACTGTTGCACAGATATAAAAAAGCATGAGAGAATACAGAAGTATACTCTTAATTTTTTTACAAATCATCTTTACTCTTCCAATTACTGTTTGAACAGTTCTTTTCTGTCTATTATTGGTAGTTTATTTGTCTAAAGTTCTTGTTGAATTTAATTCAGTTTATACCAACAGCACTGTTAGAAGCTAACACCAGGGGTCCCTGACTGGTTCAGATGGGAATGTGTTACTTAATATAAACCTCATTTGCAGATACTAGATTGCTCCCTTATTCTATTACAAGTTGCTGCAGAATGAATAGATCTCATCTCATATTACTGTAGGGGCTTGATCATTTACTTTGTGAGAAAGGCTTGGGAGAGGTAGAGAGACAGCCAACCAGGTTGCCTGCTTACAGTGCAGTGAAATGGAATAAGACTCAAATTCTGATCAGCAGCCAACTATTTATTTGACACTCAAATGGAAATGCATCCTTCGGATCAATCAGCAATTTAATTGTTCAAAGCGTTAAACTTCCAGGGAAGCAGATTAATCAGCTGAAGTTAGTTTCTAAGAATACATTGAACAGGCCTCAGTTTGTTCAGTGTGCTCAGGGTAGAGGAACAGCATCTTATATTCTGTCTGGGTAGCCTCCAAACTGAAGGCATTAATATTGATTTCACCTTCCAGTAATCAAATTCTTCATCCCCAATTCCCCGCTTTGACCTTTCGCTTCTTCGCACCTGCCTATTACTTCTCACTGGGTCCCCACCACCTTCCCTTTCTCCTGTGGTCCATTCTCTCGTCCTATCAGATACTTTCTTCTCCAACCCTTGACTTTTCCCATCCAGTTGGTTTCACCTATCACCTTCCAGCTAGCCTCCTTCCTCTTCCACCCACCTTTTTAATTCTGGCATCTTCCCCCTTCCCTCTCAGTCTTGAAGAAGGGCCTCAGCCTGAAATGTCAACTGTTTATTCTTTTCCTTAGATGCTGCCTGACCTGGCAAATTCCTCCAGTATTTTGTGTGTGTTGCTTTTAGGATTTCCAACAATTACAGACCTTCTTGTGTTTATGATTATCCTGTATTATATTACTTGTTCAAAAACCGGTCAAATCAAAACAGTGGCATGGACAATTAAGGAGGAAATCACAATCAAGAGAAAGTCTGCATATGCTGGATATTACAAAATACTGGAGAAACTAAGGAGGCCAGGTGAAAGGTACAGTCAATGTTTCAGGCCAAAGCCCTTTGGCAAGACTGGAGAAAAAAGCTGAGGAGCAAATTTAAAAGGTGGGGGTAAGAGAGAGAGAAACAGCAAGTGATATGAAACTTGGAGGGGGAGGGATGAAATTAAGAGCTGGGAAGTTGAATGGTGAAAGAGACAGAAGGCCATGGAAGAAAGAAAAAGGGGGGTGGGGTCGGAGGAGCACCAGAGGGTGACGATGGGCGAGCAAGGAGATAAGGTGAGAGAGAGAAAAGGGGATGGAAAATGGTGAAGGGGTGTGTGGGGCCATTACAGTATTGGAAGTTTGAGAAATCGAAGTTTATGCTGTCAGGTTGGAGGCTACCCAAACCGAATATAAGATGTTGTTCCTCCAACCTATGTGTGGCCTCATCACAATAGTAGAGGAGGCCATGGATTGATATATTGGAATGGGAATTGGAAGTGGAATTAAAATGGGTGGTTACTGGGAGTTCCCACTTGATCTGGCAGACAGAACATAGGTGTTTAGCAAGGCGGTCTCCCATTCTACGTCGGGTCTCACTGATACAAAGTTTGTATATAGGAAGCCATACCGGCAGCACCGAACGCAGTAAATGACCCCCAACAGACTCACAGGTGAAATGTCACCTTACCTGGAAGGACTGTTTAGAGTTCTGAATGGTAGTGAATGTGTGTGTTGTTGGTAGGAGGAAATGACTGATGTTCATCTAATGTTAGAGCATTGGCTGTCTTTATACCTGATCAGAATCAGGTTTATTATCACTGACATATACAATTAAATTTGTTGTTTAGTAGCAACAGTACAGTGAAAGCCATAAAAAAATATGGGTTATATAATAAATAAGTATTGCAAAATACAAATACCAAGGTAATGTTCATTGATTCATGGACCAGACAATTCAGAAATCTGATGCCAGAAGAGAAGAGGGTGTTCTCAAAATATTACATGAGGGTCTTCAGGCTCCTGTAACTCTTTCCCATGGTGGTAAAGAGAAGAGGTCTTTTCCCACATGGTGAGTGTCTTTAATGATGAATGCCATATTCTAAAAGCATTGCCTTTTGAAGATATCCTCGATGGGGCAGATTATTGTGCCCATAATGGAAATGGCTGAGTCTGCATCACTTTGCACTGCATGCCCCTACCAGGCTGTGATGAAACCAGTCAGAATCTCTCCATGGTAAATATGCAGAGATTTTTCAAGAGTCTTTGGTGACACATCACGTTTCCTCAAACTCCTAATTTAGTGGTGCCTCTGGTTTGCCTATTTTATGATTGTATCCATCTGTCAGATCCAAGATAGAACCTCTGATATATTGATGCCCAGGATCGTGAAGCTGGTCATACTTTCCACCATTGACACTGCTGTGAAGAATGGTGTATGATCTCCTAACTTCTTCTCTTGAAATCCGTAACCAGTTCCTTGGTCTTGTTGACACTGAATCTAAGGTTGTTGTCCTGACACCACTCAACCAGCCAATCTATCCCCTACACCTCTTTGTTGCCATTAGTTGAGAAGAATATTGAATGGTAAGCATTGGATGGGTCAACAACCATGAAGATGTGTAAAGCTGATGACCCATGACAATGATCAAAACATCAATTAAGTAGAACACAGAAGACTATTTCACCCATTGAGTCTGTGCTGAAATTTCTTTCAAGGATCATGTTGACTTGCAGTCTTGAAGGAAAAGCACACAGAGAAGTTACTTCAGCAGGGAAGTCAAATTTCATTCTTGAAAATGCAAAAGAATGTTTTACAATTATCTGGAATGTTTCTCAACTGGACAGTTTAAGCACTGTGGGAACTAATGTCATAAAGGGGAAAAATGCCAGTTCTATTTGGAATGAGAAATGTACTATAATTAGAGAAATGAATCTTTTTTTCAGACAAGTGTTCAAGATCCTCAAATTGGAAAGTGCTAAAAACAGTCACAAATTGTAAATATAGTGAACTGATACAGATATATATTCTATTTTCTTGCCTGAACTTATTATTTCTGCTGAAATCCAATATAGCAACATATTCAGAATAACGACATCAGATTTTAATGCAAATGACAATGTCCTATTTAGGATTTTAATAATGGATGGAGCTTTAGAAATTGAATACTTTGCTGCATGAATTCAATCTGGTGGATATTAAACATTATTTTTATGTTTTCTTAAGGTGTAGGAAATACAAGTAAAACTAACTTCAATTTCCCAGCTTTAATTGTTATTGAGCAGAGCACAATGGTAAACATTCACTGTAATCAAAATGGTCGAGGTTTGGTACATTAGACTGGGCCATTTAGTCAATGAGAGAGCAGTTAAGATCTTGTTATTGTACCATGTGACTATTTGAGTTACTGTCATTACCTTGTCAGCTTGAACCAGTCTGGCCATTCTCCTCTGACCACTGTTATTAACAAGACATTTTTGTCCACATAACTGCTATTCAATTATTATTTTTTGGGGTTTTTTTTTGCACCATTCTCTTTAAACTCTAGAGGCTGAAAATCCCAGGAGAATCAGTATTTTCTGAGATATACAAACTACACTGTCTGGTACCAAAAACCATTCCAGTTGGTAGTTAATCATATTTTTTCGCTATTCTGATGTTTGGTCTGAAGAACAACTGAATCTCTTGATCATGTCAGTGTGTTTTTATGCATTGAGTTGCTGCCACATGATTGACTGATTAGATATTTGAATTAACGAGCAAGCGTACAGGAGTTCCTAATAAACTGGCCACTGAGTGTATGTTTATAATTACATACAGGTCAGACCAAATGAAAGCAATGGATTTTCTTTCTTTAATGAAACAGAACTTTACAATAGTTCAGCATGTGACATGCAATTGTCTTTCTGTTTTCAGAAATGTAAGGAGTCACTTACAGTTGCAAAGCAAAATGCACACATCAGAGATGCTTTGGCACATGGATGAAAGACAAGTGGAGGGTTATTTGGGAATGAAGGTTTGAAGATCTTAGTGTATGTTAAAGGGTCAGCACAACATCATACTGAGTGGTCTATATTGCTCTATGTTCTATGCTCTATGGTTTCCTTCTCTGCTTCAAATCATTCCCTAAGCTACCATCATTTAGAGCACTGCCAAGGAAAACTATGTGACCCTTCTGCCCTTTGACCCACCTTGTCCATGCTGACTAAGATGCCTATATAAACTAATCTTATTTGCATGTGTTTGGTCCATATACCCCTAGACCTTTCCTATCCAAGCAGCTGGCCAAATGTCTTTTAAATGTTGCAGCTGCGCCTACCTCTACCATCTCCATTGGTTCCACATATCCATCACCCATTTTGTGAAAAACATTTCGCGGATCCCCTTTAAATCTTTTGTCTTTTCATTTAAATCTCTAGTTTTAGATTCTCATACCCTGGGGAAAAAGTATCATTGGCATATGTTTAATATCATTGGCATATGTTGTGAAGTTTGTTGATATTGTGTTGGCAGTATAATGCAATGCATAATAATAGAGAAAAAAATCTGTGAATTACTGTAAGCATATATATTCCATCGTTAAGTTAAATAAGTAGTGCAAAAATAGAAATAAAAAAGTCGTGAGGAAATGTTCATGGATTCAATGTCCATTAAGAAATCAAATGGCTGAGGGGAAGAATCTTTCCTGAATCATTGAGTATATGCCTTCATGCTTCTGTACCTCCTTCCTGATAATAGCAATGAGAGTAATGCAGGGCCTGGATGATGGGGGTCCTTAATGATGGACATCCCCTCTTTGAGGCGTCACCTCTTGAAGATGTCCTGAATACCACAGAGGCTAGTGCTCTTGATGGAACTGACTGTTTACTGACTCTCTGCAGCTTACTTCGATACTATTCAGTTGCAATTCCTCCCATACCAGACAGTGATGCAGCCAGTTCGAATGTTCTCCACTGTACATCTATAGAAATTTTTGAGTGTTCTTAGTGACGTACCAAATCTTCTCTAATTCCAAATGAAATACAGCTGCTGACACACCTTCTTTGTAGTTTCATTGATACGTTGGGTCCAGGTTAGTTCCTCAGAGATATTGACACCCAGGAACCTGAAATTGCTCAGCTTTTCCAATTCTGATCCCTCTATCAGAACTGGTGTGCATTCCTTTGTATTAACCTTTCTGAAATCCAAAATCAATGACCATTGACCATCTATTCTGTTGATGACTTTTAGAATTTTTTAAACCTCTACAGGATCACCGCTCAGCCTCCTTCACTACAGGGAAAACAGTCCCAGGCTGTTTCTCCAATCTCCTTAAGCTTAATTCCATCCTTCCTATATTGTGGTAGCCAGAATTGCATGTGGTACTCTAAGTGCAGCCTAACCTATGATTTGTACAATGTAACATGATGTCTCAACTCCTTTGCTAAATGCCTTTGCTGATGAAGGCAAGCATACCATACACCATCTTCATTATTCTATCAGTCTATGAGAATTTCTATATGCACCCCAATGTGTCTTTTCAAGCATACCCAATGTTGATCATTCTCAGACCACCTTTTTCTAACAGGGCTTCTGCCTATTTAAATGTGGCTACATGAAGTGGAACACAGCCCCATGATTCAATAAGGTCCAGCTGATCCATTTTTTTTCCAGAGTTCTTGTTTTCCACCCGATCTGTACTCCCTACCCATATAGCAAGGAAGGTGACACCCATCACAAAGGACTCCATCATCTGGGCCATACCCTCTTCTCATTACTGCTATCAGGAGACTAAAGACGTACACATCTTATTTCCAAAACAGTTTCTTTCTCACTGCCTTTACTGTAGGTTCCTGAATTGACTTGCAAGCACTAACATGGCATCTGACTATATCCTTTCATTTCTTTCTCAACTGGCTCTTGTGTTGTTTTGTTTGCTGATTTTTGTTTTGTAAAGTATAATTCATGTTAATTTATGTTTGTTTGTAATGTATTATGCTGCTTTTGCTGCAAGAACGTAATCTTCATGGTGTTTATACCCTGGGTATGCATGCCTCTAGCAATAAAACTGAACTTCAATTTAATCTTAAACAGGATTCATTCTGCTGCAGGTATGTCCTGCAGGAGATGTTGTGCCCATTGCCCAGGAAGGCCGATTTGATTTTTTTTCCTCTCTCTGAAATGGCCCCTTATCTTAAAACCATCTATCATTATTCTGTCAGTTAGCCGTCCCAACTACATACTGACAAATTTGCAACCTTCATCTTCACCACATTACTCCTTTGACCCACTTCACCAAAGCAGTAGTTTCTGGGCATGCTCAGCAGAATCTAGATCCAAGCACTTCCACCCTGCCAAAATTGATGGGTGAATTATTTTTTTAAAATTCATTTATGGGATCTATATGTCGCCAACTAAACCAACTCTTATTGCCCATCCCTGGTTACCCTTGAGAAGGTAGTGATGAGCTGCCTTCTTGAACCACTGCAGTCCCTAAGGCGTAGGTATACCCACAGTGCTATTAGGGAGCAACAGTGATTTTGACCCAGCAACAATGAAGGAACGGTGATACGTTTGCAAGTCAGGGTGGCAAGTGACTTGGAGGAGGATTTCCAGGTGGCGATCTTCTCAGGTATCTGCTGTACTCATCCTTCTAGATGGTAGTGGTCATGGGTTGAGAAGGTGATGCCTTAGGAACTTTGGTGTGTTGTCGTAGTGCATCTTGTAGATAGTACACTCTGCTGAAACTGTTTGACGCTGGGATGCTTGTGGAAGTGGTATCAATCAAGTTGCCTGGTATTGGATGGTGTCAAGCGTCTTGAGTGTTGATGGAGCTGCACTCATCCAGGTGAGTGGTGAGTATTCCATGACATTCCTGACCTGAGCCTAATAGATGGTGGACAGGCTTTGGGGAGTCAGGAGGTGAGTCACACATCACAGGATTCCTAGCTTTTCACCTGCTTTAGTAGTCAGGATGTTGATAGTAGGGGATTCAGTGATGGCGATGCTGTTGAATGTCAAGGAAAGATGGTTAGAGCCTCTCTTGTTGGAGGTGGTCATTGCCTGGCACTTGCGTGGCTTAAATGTTACATGCCACTTGTCTGCCCAAGCCTGGATATTGTCCAGGTCCTGCTGCATTTGGGTATGGATTGCTTCAGAGCTATGAATGGTGCAGAACATTGTGCAGTCATCTGTGAATATCCCCACTTCTGACTTTATGATGGAAGGAAGATCATTAATGAAGCAATTAGGACACTCCCCTGATGAAGCAATTAGGACACCCCCGCAATGATGTCGCGAGGATGAGATGATTGACCTCCAATTACCACAGCCATCTTCTGTTGTGTCAGGTATGATTCTAACCAGTGGAGGGTTTTCTCCCTAATTCCCATTCACTCCATTTTAGCTAGAGCACTTTGATGCTATACTTGGTCAAATGCTGCCTTAATGTCAAGGGCTATCACTCTCAACTCACCTCTCATATTTAGCTCTTTAGTCCATGTTTGGACCAAGGACGTGATGAGGTCAGGAGCTGAGTGGCCTTGATGCAGCCCAAACAGGGCATCCCTAACCAGGTTATTGCCAAGTTGGGGCTGCATGGCAGCACTGTTGATAACCCTTCCATTTCTTTGCTGATGATTGAGATTTGGCTGATAGGGCCAACCGGATGGCTTGGACACATCCTGTTTCTTGTGTACTTGACATGCCTGGGCAATTTTCCACATTGCTGGGTAGATGCCAGTGTGGTAGTTGTACTGGAACAGCTTGGCTGGTAGTATGGCAAGTTCTGGAGTACAAGTCTTCAGGACTATTGCAGAAATTCTGTCTGGGGCCATAGCCAATGCAATGTCCAGTGTCTTCAGACAATTCTTGATAGCACATGGAGTGAACCGGATTGGCTGCATACTGACATCTGGGGGAGGCTGAGCTGGATCATCTACTCCGCACTTCTGACTGAAGATTGTTTAAAATGCCTCAGCCATTTCTTTTGCACAGGTGTTCTAGGCTCCTCTATCATTGAGGAAGGGGATATTTGTGGAGCTTCCTCTTCCTCCAGTGAGTTGTTTAATTGTATGCTACCATTCACAGCTGCATGTGGCTGGACTATAGTATTTAGATTTAATCTGTTGGTTGTGGGACCACTTAGCTTTGCCTATTACTTGCTGCTTATGGTGTTTGGCATACAAATAGTCCTGTATTGTGGCTTCACCAGGGTGACGCCTCATATTGAGGTATGTCTGGTGTTCTCAGCATGCCCTCCTGCACTCTTAATTGAACCAGGGTTGATCCGCTGGCCCAGTGGTAATGTTAGCGTGGGGGATATGCCAGGCAAAGAGTTGTCAGATTGTAGTAGAGTACAATTCTGCTGCTGATGATGAACAATGATACCTCACAGTTGCCCAGTCTTGGGCTGCAGATCTCTTTGAAGTCTACCCCATTTAGCATGGTGGGAGTACCACACAATGCAGTGGAAAGTTTCTTGAATGTGGAGACAGGATTTAGTCTCCACAAGTGCTGTACGATGGTTACTTCTACCAATGTTGTCATGGACAGTCAGGTTGGTGAAATTGAGGTCCTGTGTTTTTCCCTCTTGTTAGTTCCCTCACCACCTGCTGCAGTCCCAGTCTGGTTGCTATGTCCAGTAGGAAATGAATAGCTCAGTCTATGGTGGTTCTACTGAGCCACTCTTGGGGTGTTGGACATTGAGGTCCCCCACCCAGAGTACATTCTGTGCTCTTGCCACCCTCAATGTCTCCTCCAAGTCCTGCTCAACATGGAGAAGTACTGATTCATCAGCTGAGGGAGGACGGTATGTGGTAATCAGCAAGAGCTTTCCTTTCCCATGTTTAACCTGGTGCCATGAGACTTCATGGGGTCCAGAGTCGATGTTGAGAGTTGCAAGGGCAACTCTCTCTCTCTATTGTATACCACAGTGCCACCACCTCCGTTAGGTGAGACAGTACATATCTGGGAATGGTGATGGTGAATTCCGGAATGTTAACCGTAAACTATGCTTCTGTTAGTACATCGATGTCAGGCTACTGCCTGACTAGTCTGTTTCGATAGGTACGTTTAATGTATACAATGTACATTGTGAAATTATTTTTCTTCAGAAACATCTATGAAAACAGAGAAACGTCCCAGAGAATGAATGACAGCTAAATGTTAAAACCTCAAAGAAGCTCCCCCCCCCAGCTACCCCCTCCCATGCGCAAGCACCAGCAAGGCAACAACCCTCCCCCCCACCAGCAAAAAAGCATCAGCGCCTTCCCCACCCCCCCCCCCCCCAACTAAGCAGTCCCAGCTCTTCCAAGATGTTAACAAGGAGCATGTTGCAGGGTCAACAGGGCTGGTTTTGCCAATGCCAGGTTGTCCGTCTGGGTTCATTCCTTCTAATTTTCTCTTTTTTGTGGTTGGAGACAAATGCATGGCTTTCTCGGCCATTTTAGAGAGCATTTAAGAGTGAACCACATTGCTGTGGGTCAGGAGTCACATATAGGCCAGACCAGGTAAGAATGGCAGGATTCCTCCCCTTTTGTCCAACAATCAACATTGTTTCATGGTCATCAGATATTTTTATAGAATTCAAATTTACCGTCTGCCATGGTGGGATTCAAACTTATGTCCCCAGTGTATAACTGGGTCTCTGGATTATTGATCCAGTGGTAACTGCCACTATGTCAATCTCCGCCTGAATGAGTTTCATACTAAGACACCTCCCTTTCCCCTTGCTACCTCAGGAAAGGCACTGACCTTTTGGTTATCTCCTCATCTTCTGATGTCTTGGAATTCCCTCCTCTTGTTCCCACTCGAATCCTAGTTTCTTGTCACCTCTCCTGAAATAAATCTTCATGAAACACTTTTATAATAGATCCTAATGTCAACTAATTACAGAAGCAGATAGACGGGGAACACAAAGCAATATCTGAAAGGACATCCACCAGTCAAAGCTAATATTATCTAGAATAGCTGGAACCACAGACAGAGAGTTCCGGTTAACATGTAAACAGCTGCAACTCAAACACTAATGGTAGAAACAATCAATAGATCAAGCAGTCTCCATGGGCAGTGGATCAACTTTCTAATTTAAATTAAGAAAAGAATTGGGCCTGTTAAAGTTTTGGTCAATACCTTATAAAAGGCAACAAGGAAGATCAAAAGCACTGAACATCACAAAAGTTAAAGAGACAAGTGGTTCTTCTCTACTTGTTTCACTCCCAGTGGAGAGTCCTTCATCTGAACTGTTGACTGTATCTCTCTGCCATGGCTATTATTTCATTTCTTGAGAACATCTTTCCAATATTTTCTTTGACCGTTTTGGAATTCTGGCTTCTGCATTTTTTTTCCAACTGGGAGTCAACCTTACAATGGTAAAACTTTCCGTCAAGGTTACAAATTGTATTAACTTAGCCAAATAAGGAGTAAAGCAGCAGTTTCAACATCATGTAACAATAACTTTCTCAGGGTTAAAATTTTCTGACCAAAAATGCTGTGTTGCTGAAGTGCTCACAATGAAATCTTCCATTTATTTTGCACGTGGAGATGTACTGATATTGATGCAATTTTACTTCCATTGCCAAGTAACTGACAATCAGATGATTGACACTTGCAAATTAAAATATTTAATTAGTAAGTACTATCTACTTCCAAGTTGTGAGGTTTTTTGTTTAATTATCAAATAAAATAACCACTATACAAAATAGGATTTTGCCTCTATGAAGTGGATCACTTATACATTTTTAATTATACAAGCTTATATTTCTAAAATATGAATGTGAATTGCAATGTTATTTCAAGGATGATAGACTCCAGGGCAAAATTGCATTTATTAAAATGACTATTGAAACTATTTGTTCCTGCAATCTGTAAATCCATCCTCTAAAGGCCAGAGGTTTCTAATATCACAGCTGTTATAAAATAGTCATGCACCTCAGTCTGAATAAACAACTGGAACTTTGATAAGCATTGTGATGTTAAAGAAATATACATGTGCTCATTTGCATTTACATGATTTTGCTTCTGATGATAATTATGCTATTATACTTACAGCATGATGATTGGCATTCTCCAGTTGTTAAGAGATATGGGAATAGTTCATGGATTTATGTGAAAATGTAAACATGATGATAATGAGTTCTTACCTGTTTTCCATCTCTTCCCAATTTCACTGAACATAATAGAACATCTGAGAGAGAAGTAAGACTCCTGATGATTGACAATCACTCACTTGCTTTAACAAACAATGCTCAAATCCATTGCACAAACTAAACACGCTAACTTAATTGCTACCAATGAAGAGCAGTCAATCCCATCCTTTGGCTCACCTCTGTTGGTAATTTAACAACAAATCAAGGCAGCTACAAGTCACAGCTTCAGACCAAGAGTACTTTCTCAACTGAATCAGATGAGTTCTTCAAAAAGAGGAACAATTTTGTTTGTCATGGATGGGTAATATAAAGCAGAATGGAAAACTTGCTAACAATTTCTTTATTTGGTTGGCAAGGCATATGTCAGCAGTAGTAATTCATCACTTGCTGCCAAATCTCCAAACCTAATAAACTATATACAAGGTTAAATTCTAGCATCTCTGATCTGAACCATAATGTTGAACAACAGAGAGAAAGATACATCCAACTTGTTGTTGGTTCCCACTGTTGACAACAATGATTGGCTAAGCACAGAGGCAATCTATTATAAACTATAGCTTATCCCCATTGGTTCATTTAAAGAGAGACATGTAATTCATGCAGCTTTGGTTAAAAGTAAGCATGCAATTCAAACAAAACTGGGTTTGCACACAACCACTGACAGTCACTGAAGGTGCAATCAGAAAATAAATGTCAATATCCAGTAAAAGGAGCCAACGTGGCCAACCATCCTCTTGATCCCTCGCATAAGCTCCACATCTCCCATCTAGGGTCACCTACTTCCATTTGGTTGGATTCTGGAGTTTTTACTGCTTCTACACCCAAAAGGCTCCATTCTTAGTACCATCCTTATTGGTTCTACAACATTGTGTTTCAATTGATTTGGTTCTATCTTACCTGCTGGCCTGTGTTTCACTGGGTCTAGCCCAAAGTTGCAGTCAGCATTACCACATCGCTCTTCTCCCAACTAAAGGTTTGTACTTCCTGTCCCTTCTGTTGTTTTTCCCAAAGTCAGGTTGATTTGAACCATTTTCAGCTCAGTTCAAGTTACCTCTGCTCACAAACATCGCATGCCAGTAACTAAACTCAGGTGACCTCCATTCACAGATATATTCTTCAACAAATTTGTACTTTCTGGCCAATGTACTCATAAAATAAATCTATGTAGCTCTCAGTCATATTTGGGGAAAAAGAAAACTAAGTTTTAAGCTATGTTAAAGTTTTCAGAGACTCACTTACATTTCAAGGAAATAAAACCAGCTCCTCCTTTGCTTTCATGTATAATTAAGTTTCAATGTCTTTGCTCTGAAAACCTTCAAATGTTGAGGTACGATTACCATAAAAAAGCTACATGGTGACATGTTGAAAGATTCTCAACACCCAGCAATGCTTTCATACTTCCAGGCCTTGTTGATGAAAATGCCAGCTGTCATCTATAGTGAATTAGCACCTTGAGAATTACCATCCTATCTTTGTCAGATGATGCTACTTCGACCATTAAGAGATGACTCAGCCACATTTTTCACTTACTGAATATCTTCTCAGTCAGTCGGCTTCAAAGGAATCCCACCTATCTTCCTTAACATTATAGTTATGACCTTTCTAAAAATAAAAGTGACACATTTCTAATTTATTTAAGTAAGACCTCTGAGTGTTCAGTGAAAGAGCTGCATTGGTAGCAACCCAGAGAGTGGTGGATATGTGGAATGCTCTGCCCCAGAAGGCAGTGGAGGCCAATTCTCTGGATGTATTCAAGAGAGAGTTAGATAGAGCTCTTATAGATAGCGGGGTCAAGGGATATGGGGAGAGGGCAGGAACGGGGTACTGATTGTGTATGATCAGCCATGATCACAGTGAATGGTGGTGCTGCCTAGAAGGGCCGAATAGCCTACTCCTGCACCTTCTGTCTATTGTCTATTGACACTTTCTGCACTTTAAATATAGTAGGAGTGCATAGATGCATATAAGCAGATGAAAACTAATTCAATCTTTTATAGTTGTTATTCATCATTATAATCCAACAAACAAACTTTATTCCACAAGTTTGCTTGTGGTTTGGACTTCTTCAGCATCTGATGGAACACACTGATTTCTTCAAACTGGCCTTATTTGGCTTGCACTGCTTTCAGTGAGTAAAAGTCAAACAGTTCAATGTGTCACGAATAATCTAGACTCTCTGTTCACTACTTAGACAACAGAGGTACATGGCCAAGTGGCAAAGGCATTTGTCTAGTGATCTGAAGGTCGCTAGTTCGAGCCTTAGCTGAGGCAGTGTGTTGTGTCCTTGAACAAGGCACTTAACCACACATTGCTCTGCGACGACACCGGTGCCAAGCTGCATCAGCCTAGTGTCCTTCCCTTGGACAACATCGGTGGCGTGGAGACGGGAGACTTGCAATATGGGCAACTGCCGGTCTTCCATACAACCTTGCCAGGCCTCAGTCAACATCGATGGACAGCCGAAGAAGAAGAATGAAGGTTAAAAAAAATCTACCCCCATTCTTATTTAGTCATTTAAATCACAAACAAGAGAAAACCGCAGATGTTGGAAATCCAAGAAACACACACAAAATACTGAAGGAACTCGGCAGGCCAAGCAGCATCTATGGAAAAGAGTACAGTCGACATTTCATGCTGAGACCCTTAAGCATGTCTGGGTAGCAGGGATCACAGAGGGCTAGCAGTGAGAGAGGGTTTCTCTGAACTCCCATTGAAGGGAAGATCTAAACTTCTTCAGGGTAGGTAGCCCTGGAAGAAACTTTGCTGTGCAGTAATCCAATCACAAACAATAGAAAATCTGCAGATGCTGGAAATCCAAGCAACACACACAAAATGCTGGAAGAACTCAGCAGGCCAGGTAACATCTAGGGAAAAGAGTACAGTCAATGTTATTGGTCGAGACCCTCCAGCAATTCTGGCCTGCTGAATTCTTCCATCATTCAGTGTGTTTTGCTTAGTCATTTAAATCATTGACTTTACATACTGGAGTGAATATCACAAAATAACTGGGTGTTTAATTCGTTTATACCAGTTAGACATAAATATTATTTAAATAATTGAAGCATCAGCATGATTTCATTGATAATGTCTGTGGGTACCTGATTCAATGTTGCATCGGCTGTCATATTTGATGAAGAGCATGAATGTTATTACACTTCTTAAAATTGCTTGCAGTTATTGTCAACACAAGCAAGATCAAGTAAAGCACAGCATGTCAAAATATGAGTTATAATTTCTCTGCTCTGCCTCATGAATCATACTGAGCCCTATTAGCATGTTTATTTCTAATTACCACACCATATTCATTTTACACCTTAAGCAGACTCACTTTTCCTCTGACTTTAACAAAAAGTTTTGTACTGAGCTATTATTGTGTTTCCTCAATTGTCTCTTTCCATTCTTGTGTAACTTTTAGCTTCACAGCCATTGGGTCCACTCATCTAAATAGATATTTTATGTCCTGTAGGTAACACTGTGGAGGCAGCATTTCTTTCAAAGCTTTAAATGCACATTACATGGTGAACCACCGACTAAAACTGCCATAGTTCAAAGTTCAAAGGAAATGTATTATCAAAGTATACATATACTCAAGATTCAAAATGAGCTCTCTTCATAATTGAACTTGCATGCTGGGCCCAGGACGAGGCCTCAGAAATAATAACACTGAGAAATTTAAAGTAACTAAGCCTTGTTACCAATGCAGTGGCAATGAATATGAAACTGAGACAGGGTTTATAAACAAAAGCCGAGATTTATTAGCTTCTGCTCAGAAACATCGAAAAGTGAACAAATGACTAACTTAACTGGTAGTTAACAGTTAGGCAGCTCTATCTAACAAACAGTCAAACATAGAAACTGTTCTTAATGAGCTCACATCCAAGCACAGACTTAAAGTGATAAATTCAAAAGTCCATGGGATTTATACAGTCATTAAGGAGAGACTTCCCCAAAACAACGATTCCTTTGAAGTAACGACGATCTGCCGATCCCACAGACGAGAGATGCTTTGTTTGAAGAAATCAGGAGGAAATAAAAGGAACTGACCTTTTGACTGGAGGGTGGTCACTGCACAAACCTTCCTGACCTTGTAGGGGTTTAACTTAAACGTGCATGCCACAGTTCCCAAACGACGATTCAAAAAGGTCAATCGTTCCCAAGATGCTGAACAACATTAACTTTATCCAATCTTTTGAACTCAGATAACTCCGGTAATGCCTTCACTCTCTGATACATAATAAACATGCAACAAACAAAACCGGTGGAGCCTCCACACCTCCGACCGGCAACAACAGCGTTGCATCAAAAATAAAAATGAGAACTGCGTCACAGACCATGGGCTTTGGTTTAAATACCGTTTGGAACATGCCATCACCTGAAATAACATCACCCCATGGTCATGAGACAATTACATCATCCCACTCTCAAGACCATTATATCATCCCACTCTCCTGTGATCAAACTGTGAGCATGTAATACCCTCTCCTCCTGTGATCCTCCAATGAGGATTGACTCATGGATCTCTGGATTCCTTCTGATGAAGTCTATAATCAGCTCCTTTGTTTTGCTCACACTTAATCTATGGGGAAGATGTGCTCATTGTGCAGTTGGGTCAGGGGTTTCAGCGTTTGGACTCAGTAACAGTAAGGGAATCAGTACTTTGTATGATTTGAAGAAATACTTTCAGATGATTGAATTCCCATTTATCTATCAACTTTGTTCCTTTATAATGGAAGAAATTTTGAGAATTATTATCAAACAAGTTTTGGCACTTCAGCAATTAATGTGGGAAAAATAGACATTTGGTGCTGTTATTTCCATTGCTACACATCCGGAAATCACACATTCCTGGAATTGTGATCACTTTCAGGTTGAATGCAACCAATCCCAGAAAGTCAACCAGTCACTTTTTCATTGCCGATGACATCTCTGTCAGATAGAGTTTCTATATCAATCATGCTCAGCATAATGTTGGGCAACTGTGAACATTATCAGTGAAATATTTTTCCACAAAGCAAACTCAGAAGGACCATCATTTCATACTGCTGCTGCCACAACAGCAATACTGTTTATGGGTGCTGCATAACACTGACCACAACTTAATTCCAAGAGTCATGTGCAAGGTGGAACTACTTGATTTTGGGTATAAGCTTCTCTACTTTCATTTAGTCAACCATCATCCAACTATCACTGGGCCAATCCCTACACAAAACAACTTTACCAATGCGGTCCATTACCCTGATATTGCAGTCCAGACCTCAAGATTCCCTCTACCTGGGTAACCGTCTCCAGGCAATATCATCAGTCCCAACTTCTAAAGAACACCTACAATGCCCACCACCCCTAACCCCAACACTCAATCTTTAAGTATAATGTCTCCCAGTTGAGGTATTGATCCCTGATCACATGTCAGCCACCACCCATTGATCTCCAGTAACTTCCACAAACGGCCATAATATTAACAAATACACAAAGAGAATTTAAAATGATTAATGAGGCAAAATAGAGAAATTCTGACTCATATTTCAATGCATCATGCTTTATTTGATCATTCTTATGTTGACACTGACTGAAAATAAACTAACAGATACTATTTTTATGGTAATCTTTGGTATCCTTCCAATACTCTAATATCAGAGCATTATCTCATCCAGACACTACTTAGGAACACAATCCAGTCCTTTCTCCTCCCTTCATTTAAAGATTTGACTCCAATCTAAAATTCAACTTATTTTTATTGCTGAGCTCAACATTCAGGGCAAATGGTATCATCTGCCACTTTGTCATGGTGGTTCCACTACCAAAATAAGTGTTGAAGCTATCCACAGGCTTTCTGTGTTTTACCACTAAATACAGCAGAGTTTCTAGATTCTTTCAGCTTGATTATTCAATTGATTTCAGCAATTTTAAGACTCTTATAATATAGAATAGTACAGCTCAGGGACAGGTGCTTTAGCCCATAATGTTATGCTAAACTAATTAAGCTAACAAATAAATATGTAATTAAATGAATCCCTTTTCCTACACTATGTCCATTTTGTTACATTCTCTGTAGTTTTATGTATCTAACTAAGAGCGTCTTAACTGCCTCTGTTGTATTTGCCTCCATTGTCAGCATATTCCATGCACCCACAACTCTGTAAAAACAGCCTGCTCTGAACTTCTGCTTTGAACTTACCTCCTCTCATCTTAAAAGCATGTCTTCTTGCACTAGGTACTGGGTGCCCACTCTATTTGTGCCCCTCAAGTTTTTATAAATTTCCACCAGATCTCTGTCCCCTCAGATTTGTCACTCCAGAGAAAAAAAAATCAGTTGTTCCACTCTGTGCTCATGGCTCGTGCCTTCTGTTCCAGGTAGCATCCTAGTAAATCTCCTCTGCAATATCTCCAAAGCCTTCTCCTCCTTTCTGCATTGGTGTGACCGGAACTGAATGCAGTATTTCAGAAGCGAAATAACCAGAGTCATGTAAAGCTGCAACTTAACTTCCTGATTCTTGAACTCAATACCTTGATGAGTAAAGGCAAGCACTATGTAATGTACTCATTAATTGATATTATATTTTCTAGCTGAGCTGTTGTAGCAGGTGAACTCGTGTCACTGAATTATTAGTCCAAGTTTCTCTGTTGGTAGACGCAAGAGAGATTGAAGGTGTTGGAAATCTGCAGAAACACACACAAAATACTGGAGAATCGCAAGTGGACTGGCAGCATCTACAGAGGAAAGCAAGCAAAGAAATGGCTGTTCATTTCCCTTCATAGTTGCTGCTTGGCTTGACAAGTCTCTCCAGCATTTTGTGTATGTTGCTCTGCGTTTGTAGTCCAGTGAGGCAACCATTGTACCATCATCTCCCTACATTAAGGTAACATATGGTAATGTATACATACATTGACAATAAATTTACTTTGAGCTTTGGAATTGTGGACACTTAAGTGTTCTAGGTGCTGGGAGCTGTCAAATAGTGCAACTATAAACAGGAAATCACAAGAAAAATTCAACAATGGAAACTTTACCTTCTGAGAGAAATCAGTGAATCCTGAAGGACAAATTCCAAATCTAATTTTCCTTTTGTATGCTGTATCTAATGTATCAACTTAATTACTAGCTGTTGATTCCATCTTTCAGTTAACTGTGACATGCAGCTGAAATACTTGTGCATCAGAACAGATCAAGACCACAAATCAGGCTACAGTTCTTGACCATGACTGCTGCCTTAGTTTATATTCATTGGAAGTTTGATCTTCATGTATGGATTAACATGTAACAGAACAGAAAACTTGCTTTATGTGTTTTTCGTTGACTGGTCAGCGATCTGAAAGTGTCAGAAATGCAACAACCTGCTTCAAACCAAATTAAACATACGAGGGGTGATTGATAAGTTCCTGGCCTAAGGTAGAGGGAGTCAATTTTAGAAAACCTAGCGCATTTATTTTTCAACATAGTCCCTTACTGCATTTACACACTTAGTCCAGCGATTGGGAAGCATACAGATCTTGGACCTCCAGAAAGCGTCCACAGCAGCGGGGTGATTGATAAGTTTGTGGTCTAAGGTCGAAGGAGATGACTTAGACAGCTCTTGTTACCGGCACATGCAGGTCAATTCCTTGAGTGATTATGGAGAAAGTTTGAAGTTAATAACTCATCAGTTAATGATGTGTTGAAGTGATTGATAAGTTTGTGGCCCAAGGTAGAAGGAAATGAGTTATTCACTTCAAATTTTCTGCATAATCACTCAGAGTTGACCTGCATATGCATGTAATGAGAGCTGTATAACTCATATCCTTCTACCCTCAGCCATGAACTTATCAATCACCCTCTGTGGTCACTTTCTAGAGGTCCAAGATCATTATGCTCCACAACCATTATGTTGAAAAATAAATGTGCTAGGTTTTCTAAAATTGACTCCTTCTACTTTAGGCACTGAAGTTATCAATCACCCCTCGTACACGTACTGTATGTTGAATCCTTCCTTTTATATCTGATGTGAATTTACTACTAGTCCTTATAGAGATGCCTGCCAATCAAACAATGTATTATTTGAGAAATAGAATGGTTTTAAGACCACCAGTGTTTTTACTCACTCATTATTATTTGATAGATTTGATAGAGGTGTATAAATTTATGATGGGTATAGATAGAGTGAATATAAGCAGGCTTTCTCCCACTGAGGTTAGGGGAGAAAAAAAACAGAGGTCATGGGTAAGGGTGAAGGGGGAAAAGTTTAAAGGGAATATTAGGGAGGGCTTCTTCATGCAGAGAGTGGTGGGAGTGTGGAATGAGCTGCCAGATGAAGTGGTGAATGCGGGCTCACTTTTGACATTTAAGAAAACCTTGGACAGGTAAATGGATGAGAGGGGTTTGGAGGGATGTGGTCCAGGTGCTGGTCAGTGGGACTAGGCAGAAAAATGGTTCAGCACAGCCAAGAAGGGCCAAAAAGCCTGTTTCTGTGCTGTAATGTTCTATGGTTCTATTTCCAGAACAAACATTAAATCTCAGATCTTCTTTTACCTCTATACATAATCAAGTTCTATTACACTGAAATACTGAAAGTGATCACATTCAATCTGAATGGGTGTTAAACAATATCTAAATTCAAAATTGAATTTCAATACTTCCTAGATTCTTGGTATCATGTAGATCTTCGAAAGTTATGTAGGCTTTCATGAGCAATTAACTTCAAAATTTCATAATCTCCAACTACATTTAATTTTAATTTTAATTTGATATTATCTCTAAAAGCATATTAGTTAAATGTATTACTTACTGAAATGTAGGGGTCATTCAGACTACTATGCCTCGGCAGTTTACAAGTTTTTGCAAATATACAATTAAAAAATATGTAAATCCAGAAAGCAGGAACATGCGGAAGCCTGTACTATCTCTGGTCCTAGTAACTTAACAATGAGCTCATGGTGTGTTTAACATTGCTTCATTGCCTCTGAAGCCAATAAACAAAAAGACAAGCATGAATTTGATTTCCTGAGTTGTGAATCAATGTTTCTGAATCAATAGTCATAGAATTAGCCAGTTTAATCAAGGCTACGAGTTAGCTTCATGGTTTAAAAAGTATTTTACACTAAGCCATTATTTTTTGTGAATGAACAACACATTTAGGAGGGTGTCTTAGTTCAACCCCCCCAAATAAAGTTGTTTTCGGATTGAGACTGATGCTGCATTAACTCAGTGGCCATTCAATGTATGTTCATAGTCTTCTGCTGCTGTATGTGTGTTCAGAGATGGTCTTCTGAAAACCAATGCTGTAATGAATAGTTATTTGAGTTGCTGTTGACTTCCTATCAGGTTGAACCAGACTGGCTGTTCTCCTCTGACTTCTCTTAATAGAAAGGTATTTTATTTCCCATTGAACTGCTGCTAACTGGATCTTTTTCGGTGCTGTTTTCCACACCATTCTCTGTAAACTCTAGAGAATGTTGTGCATGAAAACCCCAGCAGATCAGCAGTTCCGAAATTCTCAACTACCCCACTCCCATCTGGTAACAACAATCATTCCACAGTTAAAGTCTCTTAAGTTACATTCCTTCACCATTCTGGTGTTTGGTCAAACAATTGAGCCTCTTGACCTTGTCTGCATGCTTTTATGCATTGAGATGCTGCCACATGATTGGCTAATCCGATGTTTGCATTAATTTCTGAAAAATTCAAACTTTCTCCTGGACATACTCAACTGAAGATGCAAACTTTTCTCTGCATTTGGAAATTCTAACAATAAAGACAGGTGTAATATACTGTGAAATGGAGAAACATTGGGATAGTTGAGTTTCTTGAAAAATGTTTTACCTGTGTGGGAAAGGGAACATTAATCAGGGTCCTGTGCTAATGTTTCCAATTTGAGTGCAAGGGATGAAAGTTGCATTCAAAATTGCAATAGTTTTGTGAAACAGCTTTCTTAAATTTCTCCTTAATTTCATTTTCTCACGTGTCATAAAGTAAGATTGTTAAGCAGTTATTAAAAGATGTAGCTAGGATGAAGTCCTGATGAAGGGTCTCAGCCCAAACATCAACTGTTTACTCTTTTCAAGAGATGATGCCTGGCCTGGTGAGTTCCTCCAGCATTTTGTGTGTGTTTCAAGGAATCTATTCTCTATCAGAAACACGTTTTAAAGTTTAAGAGTGATAATCTGAGAGAATTTTAGATATTTATCTACCAGAAAAAGAAGCTTATTTTAATGGTGTCCACACAACTCCTGTGAAATCTTGATTTTTTTAAAAAGATTTCAAAAAATACAAAATAAAATATTTGCTATATTGGGATATAGTGTTTGTTTTCTTCCTTTCATTTTAATTTTTGGAAACTTAAAGGTGCACAATTATCAAAATTCATTAATAGTGATTAATATGATATAGTGGTAAGGCACAAAGAGGGGATGCTTCAAATATTATGCATATCAATCAAGCATAAGTAATTGCAGAATCTATAATTACACTGAATATGTGTTGCATTTCAAGTTCGCTAAGCTAACCTCAGTCAATTAGACCTGCAAATTTGCAGATGAACTCCTCCCCCAACTTTCAAGGGTAAACATCTTTGATCATAATTTCTCTGCATTGCCATTTATGGCTCAAGATTTCTAAAATATCAGCAGAGAGATGCTTCCACAAATCTAAAACTGGCTGACATGAATAAGACAAATATTACACAGTAAATGACTTGTTATGAAGTAAAAACTGAAAATAAACAGAATACTCAATGAATAGAAAGGAAACAAAATCCTAAAATTTTTCAGGTCCTTAATATAAGACTGTTCTATTTGGAAAGATCATGAAATGAACGTTCACTGTTTCTCTCTTCACAGATGATGCCCGATCAGTTGAATATTTTCAAAATTTTCAGTTTTCTTGACTAGTTTTACATTGATCACTTTCCTGGACAAAGTATATATTATAAAACTTGTATATAATTTCTTCCATTTGAACTGTGTTAGACCACGTTTCACAAATGTGGAACCTTGGGAATCATGCAAAATGGTTAAGTTGATTATCATTCATTGAGCTGTTGTAATTTTGGTGTGTTTTATGTGTTGCAGCTATCTACAGCTTTACAAGGGGTGATTGATAAGTTCGTAGCCTGAGGTAGAAGGAGTCAATTTTAGAAAACCTAGCACATTTATTTTTCAATGTAGTCCCCTCCTACATTTACACACTGTCCAGTGGTCGTGGAGCATATAGATCTTCGGCCTCTAGAAAGTGTCCACAGCAGGGGTGATTGATAAGTTTGTGGCCTAAGGTAGAAGGAGATGAGTTATTAACTTCAAACTTTCTGCATAATCACTCAGTGAGTTGAACTGCATTGCATGCAACGAGAGCTGTATAACTCATCTCCTTCTACCCTAGACTACGAACTTATCAATCATCCATGCTATGGACATTTTCTGGAGGTCCAAAATCCATATGCTCCACAACCGCTGGAGTAAGTGTGTAAATGTAGGAGGGGACTATGCTGAAAAATAAATATGCTAGGCTTTCTAAAATTGACTCCTTCTACCTTGGGCCATGAACTTATCAATCATTCCACTTGTAATAGGAACACAGTGTATGCTCTTGCTAAGGTATTGTAACACTAACTATACAGTCAGCCAAACCCCATTCAAAAGTGACGTGAGAGTCAGGATATAGCATCCTAGCTCCTTGGGTTTATTGCAGATCAATGGCATGACAGAGTGATAAGAAGTGAAACTGAAAAGAAACAAAATACAGTGCAGTTATCATATTGTTCCATTCACAGATATAAATATACACGGATAAGTAAGAACTTAGCTAAGTTTTCTGTTGGTAGATATTATACGACTCTGACAAGTAAATACTACAGGTAAATAGTATGTGTAAACCATTAGCATCTAGATTATTGTCTAATAACCTTGAAAATAATCAGCAAAATCTTATTGATATTTTTAGATTAACTTCTAAACAACATATCATCAACTTACGAACAATGCTTCTGATGGGGAAATAGCAGGATGGTTTTGAATAGAAACTTATTTTGCTCATAACATAAACCTTTGGCCTTCTGCCATCCAATGTGCTCTCCTACTTACAACTTCCTGACTGCTCAGGAAGCAAGAATATGAGAATAGGTTGAGTGAACTCAGCCTTTTTTCCATGGAGCGACAGACAATGAGAGGTAACCTGATAGAGGTGTACAAGATAATGAGAGGCATTGATCGGGTGGATAGTCAGAGGCTTTTCCCCTGGGGCTGAAATGGCTAGCTCGAAGGGCATAGTTTTAAGGTGCTTGGAAGTAGGTACAGAGGAGATGTCAGGGGTAATCTTTTTCTGCAGAGAGTGGTGAGTGTGTGAAATGGGCTGCTGGCAGCAGTGGTGGAGGCGGAAACGATAAGGTCTTTTACGAGACTCCTGCATGGCTACGTGCAGCTTAGAAAAATAGAGGGTTATGGGTAAATGCTAGGTACTTCCAAGTTAGGGACATGTTTGGCACAACTTTGTGGGCCGAAGGGCCTGTACTGTGCTGAAGGTTTGCTATGTTCTTTTGTTTCTATAATCTAATACAGATCTGAAACTGTTCATTAAAATAAAGCTGAATGTGCTTATCTATATTGTAAAAACAAGCCAATTGCCTGAAGGGCAGAACACACAGATAGTATTTTTATTTTAAACTAATATGCACATTAATTCTGCATATTTACATAATAATGAAATAACTTCCTATAAAAAGTTATAAAAGCTAAAAATGGCTCCTGGAGTTATTTGGTGACTTGATAAGATGTAGTCATTTAATATTGCACATTCAACAAGAACCTCTGTTGTGAGCACTGAGAGCTGAATCCATCAGGTATAACATGAAAGGAAGACTTCTGTAATTTAGAAACTGCATTTATTTTATTTAAATTCTTCTGTAGTTCATGTAGAATTATTGTACTGCACTGTAATGCTGCCGAGACTCCTTTAACATTGTACAATTGCAAACAATTGGAGTTCACTTTAATTTTTTTTCAGTCATGCTTCCATACACTTACGTAGCACACTGAATCAGAGATCTCCGCTTTTACAACCTTGTTAGAACTGTGCCAAGTAGTTGCCTTAGCCTCACCTTGATGACAAGCCAACCTCACAGCAGCTCCTCTGAAAATTTTCTGTGATGTCTTGGGTCAGCTTCCAAGGAGCATCGTCATCCTCTGTGCCTGTTATGTTTCCAGGTGCCACCACCCACCCAGAAACAATGAGGTGTCAGTCACAGATAAACTGTGGTAACACCTTTGCTTTGAGTTGGATGTAGAGAGAAATCACTCTACAAGTCTCAGCTTTCTTATATGGGATGGCGAAGAAGAGCAGGAAAGCTATCCCTGGCACTGGTTAATATTTGTTCTTTGTAACATCACCCACAAAACTTTACTTTACATAACTTTACATTATCACTTTACATTTTGACATCCGCTGTCCACAATTAGTTGTTGCACTTCCTACTTTGCAAGATTGCCAACAATCAACAATACCTCATTGACCATGGGAAGGATTTACTGGAACCCTTGGTATTTCCTGTTGATGTCTCACTCTTGTATCACCTCTTCATTGTCATAGCACCACTGACAGCAAGTCCTATCCCAGATTAGTAGCTTCTACTAATCAAAGGCAGTATGTGAAAACTGAAGCACTTTTAGAACAAAGCAAACATCATACGGTTATGACCGGTATCAATCCCATATCAGCCATGCTGCCAAAAAACATCGCATTTGTCTCAGAAGACTAAAATTTGAGATTTATTACTGACAGCAAGATGAAGAAACAGCACCATAAATATGGTCCAGATTGTGTCAGAGGTACCAATATGGGTTAACAGGAAATGATTTTTAAATACTTTCAGCTCTCTTATTTACTTGCTTTATTAAGATACAGTGCGCAATAGGCCCTTCCGGAACTTTAAACCCTGCTGCCCAGCAATCCACAATTTAAACCTAGCCTAATCATGCGACAATTTACAATGATCACCTAACCTACCAACTGGTACATCTTTGGATTGTGGGAGGAAACCAGAGCACACCCAGAGGAAATTGTGGTCATGGGGAGTTAGGGAGAGCATACAAACTATTTTAGGCAGCAGCGTGAATTAAAACTGGATCGCTGGTACAGTAAAGTGTTGCACCAACCACTACGCTACCATACCTTAATTTTAGAGGGTAGTTTTGTTTTTGCTTATTGGAGTTAGTGACTTGTATTTGTTTTCTTTGAGTGACTATTTTGCTCCCAGTCAGCTGATATGACTGCTAGCTGGGCACGATTAAGAGCGGATATTAGTTTAAGTACTAGCTAGCAGAATTCCAGGTACTTTGTAGGAATCAGCTGCTTTGCTTTAAGTTCAATGTTCTGGTGTTAACCTGGGTGCTGCATTTGCAAGTTTCAAATGCTTTGCTAGGCTTGCATCTTGGACTTAATGTGGGAATGTCAGTTTCATCCTGGGCAATGTAGAGTCTCTTCAGCCCCTAAACTACCTGAGTAAAGTTGTCTCTTTAAGTTTATGCAGCACACACAAAAGCTCTTTAAGCGTTTGTCCACAACAAGAGAAAGCTGAAGCACATAAGAATGGAAGAGATTATTTTTTAACTGAATGAACATTTCTTAAAAGGTTTGCATAACAACATTAAGACTAGGGAAATATGAAAGAGTAGTGATTGCACAAGAAGTTCAAAATTACCATCATGGAACATGTCTTTAAGCCCTAAAGGTCTGTGGTGAACTATGTGCCTGTCGGGACACGCCCCTGCTGACTGCTCCTGTGGCTCCTCCCACAGGCCCCTGTATAAAGGAGACCTGCGGCCTGAAGATCGGCCTCAGTCTCCAGGACCTTGGCTCAGTCTCCAGGACCTTGTATGATAGACACTCACTCCTGGTTCCTTCTTCCAGTCAATAAAAGCCGATATCTCGCCTACGTCTCAGTGTGAGTTATTGATGGTGCATCAAGGTCATAATATATTGTCTCCATTAGTGTGCAGGACATGCATTCCTTTGTATTGTAACAAAGTGTGTGAAGCCTGCAGAGACCTGTTCTAGAGAGCAAAATGGATACTATTAACTCTTCAAAGCACATCCCATGGATTCCTATATGAATGGATACATAGGAAACAGCAGTGTAGATCGAACCCCATTCTAAGAGTTTCATAAACCTCAAGATAAGCTTTGATAATGGGCAACAATTCATTTTGAAAGTACAGGAGACAGCATTTGCTGGAATCTCGAGCAAAACACAAAATGAAGGAGTCCTGGTCTTGGCCAGAAATGTCGACTGTTTATTCTTGTCCATGCATGCTGCCTGGCCTGCTGAGTTCCTCCAGCATCTCGCACAAAATGTTGGAGGAACTCAGCAGGCCAGGCAGCAATTCTCCAGGGAAGCAAATAGTCCCAATGAAGGGTCAAGACCCACTGTGTAACTTTAGCATCTTCTATGTTCCAACAAATCCTTTTGGTTGGGAGTTTATCATGGAACCTAAAACAGGTTTCTGGTGTGAATGTCTTTGATGCTTTGATGATCAGAAAGAAGTATGTAATAAAATGAGTCACTCACATTTTTGTGACTGCTGGTTAACTTTGCTAAGGTCTAATTATGTTACCTATTTATGTATACCACAAACATCTCCATATCACCTCTCTGACAACAAAATGATCAAGTGCATTCAGTTCCAAAAGCATAACTTGCAAAAAAATGAAAATTTGCCTTAATGACAATGCAAATACATCTCTGAGAAGTAGATATTTCATTCACTAACTGTGAAAGGAGAATGTGTGTCAGTAATATGCAAATCATTAAATAAAAATTAAAAACAATATCAGACTGAATTAATTTCCATTAGCCAGCTGCAGTTGAGAAGTGATGCTTAAATGACGTTCCCAATTGTTGGGTTGTATTATTGGTTATAAAACCATAAGACATAGGGGCAGAATTAGACCATTTGGCTCATTGAGTTTGCTCCACCATTTCATCATGGCTAATTTATTATCCCTTTCACTCACATTCTCCTGCCCTCTCCTTGTAACTATGATGCCCTTACTAATCAAGAACCTGTCAACCTTTGCTTTAAATATACTCAATGACTTTGCCTCCACAGCCATCTTTGACAACGTTGACAAGGCGGAGCAAAGTCAAGATGGCACTAAACGGCAACTCGTTTGCTTGCATCTTCTTGCATCTTATTTCGATCTTTAATATCTTTATTTTTCCCTTTCAGGGTTCTTTTGAAGAGCCTGATTTGGAATTACCTGCTGACTTTGGTTCTTTGCAGGAATGGGACCCATTCTCAGGGTTCAGGACTGGCTGTTGTTCAGCATGCCAAAGGTTCGGCCTGAGAGTCTGGCTCAAATTCGGAAGCCTAAGCTATTGGGGCTCTGGAGACAGGCTGCTCGAGGGTCGGTGTCATGGCAGGAGACCCATGTATCATCAAGGAAGTCGGGATATCTGCTATCGACCCAAAGACCCGAGATCTTTGCATTCGCCAGGAACAGAGCTCTAAAAAAAGTGACGCAACAGACTTCCAACAACGTAAACCAGTGAGTTGTTTGTTACGTGTCCCCACTCACTGGAGAAAAATTGGAGGCACCTCCTTCTCCCTTGTTAGGGAGAGCGAGAGACCTGTGGTATGTCGAACGCCGGATGAAACGCAAAGTCTATGTGGGTAACTGCAAGTCTGTGACTTTGCTATTGCTTTGGTCATGCTGAGTGCTTGGTGGTGGTACTGATGCTTGCTTTTTTTTTGCCGATGAGGGGAGACTTCGGGGAGATCGTTGCTCACTGCCGCTTATGCGAGGGAGGGAGGGGAGCTGGGGGAGACTTCACGGTTCTTATGTTTATCTGTCGTTCAACCTTTGGGGCTCTTCACTGTTTTTGGGGATCTTTGCGAAGAAAAAATATTTTAGGATGTTGTACACATTTCTCTGACATTAAATTGGATCTTTGAACCTTTGAACTTTTGAACTTTTGAATTCCAAAGGGGGTGCACTGTTCTCTGGTTGAAGAAATTCCCCTTCATCTCTGTTGTAGACAAATGTCCTTCTATTCTGAGGCTGTGCTCTCTTGTCCCATACTCCCCCACTATAGGAAACATCCTCTCCACATCCACTCAATCTTGGCCTTGCAATATACAATAGGTTTCAACGAGATGCCCCTGCCCCCATTCTTCTAAACTCCAGCATATACAGGCCCAGATCCATCAATGCTCTCATGTGTTAACCCTTTCATTCCAAAACTTATTCTTGAGAGCCTCCTCTCTAATATTAGCATATCTTTTCTTAGATAAGCAGCCCCAAACTGCCCACAATACACCAGGTGTGATCTGAAACAATGCCTTAAAAAGCCTCAGCATTACATCGTTGTTCTTATATTCTAACCCAAAAGAAAAGAATGCTAATACTGCATTTGCCTTCCCTGTCACCAACTCAACCTGCAAGTTAATCTTCTGGGAATATTATACAAGTTCTCCCAAGTCCTTTTGCAACTCCGATTTCAGAATTTTCTCCCTGTTTTTGGAAAATTGTCTCTGCCTTTATACCTGTATGCATCACCATATAGTTCCCTATGCTATATTCCATCCAACACTTCTTTGCCCATTTTCCTAATCTGTCTAAGTCCTTCTGCAGACTTCCTGCTTCCTCAATACTGCCTCCCCTTCCACCATTTGTTGTATCCTCCACAAACTTAGCGTCAAAGCCCTCAATTCCATCATCTAAATGAGTGACATACAGCATACCATGAAAAGAAACGTTCCCAACACCATCCTCTGTAGAATACCACCAGTCATCTGTAGCCAACCAGTAAAGGTCCCCTTTATTGCCACTCTTTGCCTCTTGCCAGTCAGCAATCTTCAACCTATGCTAGCATCTTTCTTGTAATCCAGGGGTAGAACCTTAGTTCCCTTTGGTTAAACTTGTAAAGGCATTCAGTAGAATGAAGCAGAAAATTTCATCTGATATTAACTGACCTGCTGAATAATTCCAGCACTTGCTGTTTTAATAGAGGACACAAAGGACTTTCCAACTAGATTTCACAATCCCTTTAGTGGATGGGTAGAAATAGGGCAGAAAATGTGAACCAGCTGTCCTTTTTTTTAACAATGGTGTGACGCCTCTCAGAAGAAACCAGACTAATATGATTTAAATAAAAACACAAAATGTTGGTAGAACTCAGCAGTCCAGACAGCATCTATGGGAGGAGGTAGTGACAACGTTTCAGGCCGAAATCCTTCATCAGGTCTCCTACCTCCTCCCATAGATGCTGTCTGGCCTGCTGAGTTCTGCCAGCATTTTGTGTTTTTATTTATTTCCAGCATCTGCAGATTCATTTGTGTTGCTTAATATGATTGAATTCCATTTCTTATCAGTGTTTGCTCTGCCTGCATATATGATGAAGGTAGGTTGAAGAGGGAATGTGATAAGAATGCCGTGAAAAGAAAATTGCAAGGTTGTGTCAAGGGGGAAGTTGAAATAATGAATTGTTCTAGAGGACAGTTGGCATGGACATGATTTTCCCAATTGCTTCCTTCTGTGCTCCCACCATTTTATGTTAGCTTGAACCTTTTAGTTCATTATCCTGTATCCTCCCAAGCACATTTATATAAGTAAACCCAATTCTCCCATTATACCTGTACTTCTCATGATGCATATTGACAAGTTTTTAAGTTGCAACATGTCATTCATTGTCATTCATGTTCAAGTTTATTGTCATTTCAATACTTTATGTGTATACCACAATACAAAGCAACATTCCTCTGGACCAAAGTGCGTGCCACAGGATGTATAACTCACACACAACAGATAAAATAATACTACCTATCAAATAATAAGGTGCATTTACATCACAAGTTAAAAGGTGAACAATATGACAGTTAATGCTACTGGTGCTTTGTACATGGTGAGACCTGGGTGGTGGTAGGGAGTTCAGTAGTCTCCAAACCTGGGAGAAGAACTTGTTTCCCATCGTGACAGTCCTCTCCTTAAGGCTATAGTACTTCCTGCCTTACGGTAGGGGACCAAGGAGATTATTGGATGGATGGGGGGGAGCATTGACAAAGCTAAGGGCATTGCATATGCAGTTTCTCTGGTAAGTGTCTTGGGTAGGTGGAAGAGAGAGCCCGATAATTCTCTCAGCTGCCCTCACAATCCTTTGCAGGTCCTGTGGTCAGTTGCCTTGCAATTCCTGTACCAGACGGTGATGCAGCTGGTGAGGGCACTCTCAAAGGTGCTGCTGTAAAAATTGGTTAGAGTGTTGAGGGGACCTCAGTCATGCTGATGTACGACTTGTACCATATCTCAATGTCTATTCACTCACCAGAGTCTGATTAAACAACCCACAACAGTAATGGCAGTCTGAAGAAGAACTTCAATGAAGTAACTACAAATTCTCCTGTTAAAGAAAACCGATTTTTGCAGTTAAGTACACTGAGAGTAGAACAACTATATATTTCAAATTATCTGTGTAAAATTGATCCCATTAATTTACAGCAGTTTAATAAATGGTGCAAAAATTATGCAGGAACACAAGAACACAAAATAGCAGGAGTAATGAATTTGACTCCTCAAGTCTGTCCCACCATTCGTTATGATCATGGCTGATTTAACCTGGTCACAACTCCCCTTATATGCCAGTTCAACATTATCTTCAATTCTTTTACCCTTGAAATTTTTTTTCTCTCTGTCTTCAACTTAGTTTGACCCTACCTGCCTCAGGGGTAATAAGCTTCAGAGAGTCACATTCGGAGATAAGATACTTCAACTCAACTTAGTTTAAAACAAACAGTCACTTATTGTACAGCTACAGAATTCACTTGTTTGATATTCTTCCAGTCATGGAAACATTTCAACTTCTACCCTGTTAAGTTCCCTTAAGTTCATATATGTCTGAATATGTTTCAATTTCATCCACTTCGCCTCCAACTTCCAACTTGCCTACAATGCACAGTACATTTCTGATACCTCCCTCTCTGTCTCTATATACTGACATCTTTAATAAACCTACGGATTCCCATAGTTAGCTTCACTATACCTCCTTACACCCTGGCTCCTGTGAAAACGCTGTTCCCTTTTCTCAGTTCCTTCGTTTCCACTGCATCTAATCCCAGGATGCAGCTTTCCTTTTCAGGCTATCAGAGATGTCCTCCTTCTTCAAAGAACGAGTTTTCCCTTCCTCCAACATTGATGCTTCGCTCATCTGCATCTCATCCATTTCCCAAACATCCACACTCACCCCACCTTTCCACTGCCTTAACAGTGATTAAGTTCCTCTTGTCCTTCCCAACCACCCCATGAGCCTCAAGATCCATCATATCATTCTCTGCAACCTAGGGTCCTTGACTTCCTCACTAGGAGACCTTAGTTTGTGCAGATCGGAAATAGCATTTCCTCCTTAAGGATGCATGCTTAGCCCACTACTGTACTTCCCGATACCCACAACTGTACAGCTAGGCACAGCTTATTTGCCATTCATAAATTTTCCAACAACACAACTATTGTTGGTAAAATTTCAGATGCTGACAAGAAGGCATGCAGGAGCAAGCTAGATCAGCTGGTTGAGTGGTGTCACAGCAACAACCTTGCACCCGACATCAGTAAGATGAAGGAATTGATTGTAGACTTCAAGAAGAGGAAGTCAAGGGACCACAAACGAGTCCTCACCAAGGCATCAGAAGTGGAAAGGGTGAATAGTTTCAGGTACTTGGCTGTCAACATCTCTGAGATATCTCCTAAGCCCAACTTATTGATGCAGTTGTAAAGAAAGCATTACAGTGTCTATATTTCATTTGGAATTTGAGAAAAATTGGTATCTCATCAAATACACTCAAAAATTTTTACACTTCATGAACACCCCACCCTGGTCTTGTGTCGGCTCTGGCTCTTTTCATTACCATCTACTGAGGAGATAGCAACCATCTTTCTTCAACACTCCTCTCTCCAGTTCCTACCTCACCCCTTCCAAATGCTGTGTTCTCCATCCCTCCGCACTAATCCTAACCTCACTATCAAGCCCACAGATAAGGGGGGTGCTGTAGTAGCCTGATGTACTGGCCTCTACCTTGCCGAGGAAAAGTAACAACTCTCAGTCACTTCCACTTACATACCCCTCAGATCGAACCCCACTAAGAAGCACCAGGCCATTGTCTCCCACATCATCACCCACCTTATTAACTCTAGGGATCTCCCACCCACTCACCCACTGCCACCAACCTCATAGTTCCTGTACCCCACACCTCCATTTCTGCCTTCTACCCAAGATCCACAAACCCACTTGAATAGGTAGACCCATTGTTGCTACTTGTTCCTGCCCACTGAACTCATATCAGCATACCTCAAATCGGTTTCATCCCTCCCCCCAGTTCAGACCCTTCCTACGTACATCTATGACACGTCACACATTCTGGATCTTTTCAATGATTGCAGGTTTCTTGGCCTCCATCATCTTATTTTTACTATGGATGTCCAGTCCCTTAACTCCTCCGTTCCTCACCAGGAAAGCCTCTAAGCTCTCCATTTCTTTCTGGACACCAGACCCTCCACCACTACTCTCATCCGTCTCATGGAACTTGCCCTCATTCTTAGTAATTTCTCCTTTTGCTCTTCCCACTTCCTTCAAACAAAAGGTTTAGTCATGAACACTTGCATGGTTCCCAGCTATGCCTGCCTTTTTCTCAGCTATGTGGAACGGTCTATGTTCCAAGCCTACACTGTTGGCAATCCCTCACTTTTCCTATGCTACATTAATGACTGCGTTGGTGCTGCTTCCTGCATCCATACGGTGCTCATTAACTTTTTCCACTTTGCCTCCAACTTCCACCCTGTCCTCAAATTTACCTGGTCCATTTCCAGCACCTCCTTCCTTTTACTCAATCTCACTGTCTCTATCGCTGGAGACAGCTTAACTACTGTTGTCTGTTATAAACCCATGCACTCTCACATCGAACTTGACTATACCTCTCCCCACCCTGTTTACTTGTAAGAAGGCCGTCCCTTCTCTCAAGTCCATGGTCTCTGCTGAATCTGCTTTCAGGATGAGGCTTTTCATTCCAGAATGAAGGAGATGTCCTCCATCTTCAAAGAAAGGGGCTTTCCTTCCTCTACCATCAATATTGCTCTCAACTGCATCTCTTCAACTTCATGCATGTCTGCTTTTACCCCATCCTCGTGCCACCCTACCAGGGATAGGGTTCCTCTTGTCCTCACCTACCACCCCACCAGCCACTGCGTCCAACAGCACATAATTTTCTGTAACTTCTGCCATCTCCAATGGGTTTCCACCACCAAGTACATCTTTCTCTTATCCCCCCACCCTCCACTTTCTGCTTTCCACAGGGATCGCTTCCTATGCAATTCCCTTGTCCATTCTTCCCTACCCACTGATCTCCCTCCTGGCACTTATCCTTGCAAGTGGAGCAAGTGATACACCTGCTCCTACACCTCCTCCCTCACTACCATTCAGGGACCCAAACAGTCCTTCCAGCTGAGGCGACATTTCACCTGTGAGTCCATTGGGGTCAGATACTGTGTCTGGTGCTCCTGCTGTGGCCTCCAGCACATTGGTGAGACTCAACATCAATTGGGAGACCGCTTTGCCTAACACCTTTGGTAAATCTGCCTAAAGAAGCAGGATCTCCCAGTGGCCACCCATTTTAATTCCACTTCCCATTCCCATTATGATATATCTATCCATGTTCTTCTCTACTGTCGTGATGAGGCCACACTCAGGTTGGAGGAACAACACCTTGCATTCTGTCTGGGTAGCCTCCAACCTGATGGCATGAACATCAATTTACTGAGCTTCCAGTAATGACCCCCCTCCTTCACAATTCCCCATCCACTTTCTCTCCCTCACTTTATCTCCTTGCCTGCCCATTACCTCCCCCTGGTGCTCGCCCCTCCTTTTCTTTCTTCCAGTACCTTCTGTCTTCCCCTATTAGATTCTCCCTTCTCCAGCCCTGTATCTCTTTCATCAAACAACGTTCCAGCTATTTACTTTACCCCTCCTTCTCCTTCTTCCGGTTTCACCTATAACCTTGTGGTTCTCCCTTCACCCCCCCCCCCACCTTTTAACTCTACTCTCATCTTCTTTTTCTCCAATCCTGCTGAAGGGTCTCGGCCCAAATCTTCAACTGTACATTTTTTAATTGATGCTGCTTGGCCTGCTGAGCTCCCCCAGCATTTTGTTTCTACAGATGTACGATGGACAGCATTCCAACTGGTTGCATCATCATGTAGCATGTTGGGGCCATTACACAGGATTGGAAAAAGCTGCAGAAAGTTGCAAACTCAGTCAGGGCATCATGGCCACTAGCCTCCCTAGCATCAAGGACATCTTTAAAAGGCAGTGCCTCAGAAATGTGGTGTCCATCATTAAGGACTCCCATCATCCAGGACATGACCCCTCCTCATTGCTACCATCAGGAAGAAGGTACAGGAACCTGAAGACACACACTCAACATTTCAGTGGTAGATTCTTCCCCTCCACCATCAGATATTTGAATGGACAGTGAATCCATGAACATGATTTCATTACCTCATTATTTTTTTTTTGTTTTTCACTACTTATTTTCTGGTCACTGAATTATAGGAAAGATGTCAACAAAATAGAGACAGTACAGAGAAGATTTACGAGAATGTTACCTGGGTTTCAGCACATAAGTTACAGGGAAAAATTGACCAATTTAGGTCTTTATTCTTTGGAGTGTAGAGGGTTGAGGGGGGACTTGATAGAGGTATTTAAAAATAATAAGGGGGATAGATAGAGTTGACGTAGATAGGGTTTTTCCATTGAGAGGAGAGCGGATTCAAACAAGAGGACATGAGTTGAGACTTAGGGGGCAAAAGTTTAAGGGTAACATGAGGGAGAATTTCTTTACTCAGAGAGTAGTAACTGTGTGGAATGAGCTTCCAGTAGAAGTGGTAGGGGCAGGTTCGGTATTGTCATTTAAAGCAAAATTGGATAGGTATATGGACAGGAAAGGAATGGAGGGTTATGGGCTGAGTGCGGGTCAGTGGGATTAGGTGAGATTAAGCGTTCGGCACAGTCTAGAAGGGCCGAGATGGCCTGTTTCTGTGCTGTAATTGTTATATGGTTATATGGTTATTTAATTATAAATACAGTATATACACTTATTCTCGTGTTTTGATTATTATGAATTGCAAACTACTCCTGCCACAAAACAGAAAAAAATCATGACATATGCCGGTGATATTCAATCAGATTTTGATTGTGGACAGATTATGCTGCTATGTAGTGAGTTTCTTCATTTCTATAATGCTTTTTATGATACCACTTTTTAAATGGAAGATAGTTCACTCATTTTAATCATTTTAAAGAACTTAAAAGTAATCTTAAGACAACAATAAAAATGCATTCAATAGGTTTGACCTTTTATAAAAAAGAAACAGTTAAAATTTCAGTTTTTCTTCAGTCAGATCACCGCTTTGTGTAGTTTGTTTTATCTTCATTTTCAAAAAAACTCATTTTTTGCTTCCTGAAAGAATTTCAGCAGTTATGCTTCCATACTTCTTTCACTTTTGATTAATATTTCCTTCCATTTAAGTCTGGGTTTTATGTCACTATTTGCATGCTTGATCAGCAATACTTATTTAGTTGTCCTTCACAGAATCATGGAGTTATAGAGTTATAAAACAAGGAAACAGGCTCTCCTGCCGAATCCATCCATTTCACTTATCTTCCACTCTGACATCATTCATCCAGCAATCTGTTCAAGTTCATTCCCTATTTCCATGATGACCCAGCTAACACCATGCACTTTAATCCATCAGATTGTTTCTGGGAATGGCTCCTTTAATCACTGCATTGCTTCAGAACCTTATAAACTTGATTTATGCCTTTTATTGCAAACGATTGAAGAATGGCAACATGAACAATGTAGTGTTCGAGGAACCTCAGACGTCTTTTTAACTGGATGTCACCAAAATGATTGCTTTAGTGATGAGCTTTTATGGCTGTAGTTAGTATACGATTTCACAAAGACATATAATGCATTTTATTTAAAATACAGCTACAATTCAAGTGCTGAAAAATTTGTACAAAAGGTATGGTGCGTTGCAAAGAGCTTCTGTAGATTTAAATCATACAGACTATTCAAGAGTCAAGTTTATTGCTTGCCAATCAATGGTGCTTTTTTAACTGAAATATGTACATATTAATTGCTAATAAATGGATTATTAAATAAAGGTGTTGCTCCTTTGGAAAGAATTCTGGTCAGAGGAAGTCAGATGGCATGAACATTGATTTCTCTAACTTCTGTTAATGACCCTCCTCCCCTTCCCTGATTTATTTATTCCCCCCCCTCCTTTTTTTTCTCTCTTTTCCCATCATTTTTTGCCTGTTCTCCATCTCCCTCTGGTGTTCCGCTCCCCCTTTCCTGCTCCCTAGGCCTCCCATCCCATGATCCTTTCCCTTCTCCAGCTCTGTATCCCTTTTGCCAATCACCTTTCCAGCTTTTAGCTTCACCCCTCCCCTCCTGTCTTCTCCTATCATTTTGGATTCCCCCTCCCCTTCCTACTATCAAATCTCTTACTATCTTTTCTTTCAGTTAGACCTGATGAAGGGTCTCGGCCCAAAACGTCAACAGTGCTTCTTCTTATAGATCCTACCTGACCTTGACTGGCTACTTCCTTGACTAAGGAAGTAGCCAGGATGATGGGGTTCTGGACAATGGATGCAGTTTTATTGTGGCAGCGCTCCATATAACCATTCTCAATAGAGGAAAGTACTTTTCCTGTGATGTATTGGGATGTATCCACCCACTTTTGTAGGCTTTTCTGTTCTTGGGAATCGTGCTTCAATACCAGTCCATGATGCAACCAGTCGGGATACTCTCCACTGTGATGGGAGGCATTCAAGTCTGGTGACCAAGAAAGTTACAAGAGGTAGTGTTATCTTTTTTTTGACTGGGACACTACGCTAAACACATATGTTTACTCTTAACATATGAACGCCTACCATTTGTTTACTTAATAACATCAAATTATAACAAAGTAATGTAACAATATCAAATTATAACAAGCCTTTGTTTTACTTTGGGTCTAAGACCTATTTATAACCTTAAGTCTCTTGGGGGGTCTTCTCTGTCTCTCCAGGTAATCTCTGTCAATAAACTTGTTTATTTTAATACAGGTTTCCATACAAAAGTAGACCTCTGAGCACAGACAGTTGAGAGTTCCAGGCAGCAGATCGCCTCCATATAACGAAGACTCCTCTGTGCAGCTGTCCTAGATATATACGCATCTTTGTGCTACCACTTGTCTTCCTTACCCAAATTTCATTTGTTCCAATTGAGCTAATTACACAGCCAATTTATACATTCATTGCTTATAAATTCACTTTGAATCTTTAATTCATTGCACCTTTAAAGTTAGATCAAGTGACATAGGTGAGCAAAGGGCTTTGCTTTTCAGATGAGCTCTGTGCCTTCTATGATCACTTTGACGGTCAAAACATAGAGAAAGCATCTTGAACTCGCACATCCTCTGATGATCCTGTGTCTGGAGCTGACCCCTAGGGGGGTGAACCCATGAAATACAGATGGATGATATCACGTGTAATGATGAGCCAGTACATGATTGGACAGAGCACTGAGCATGCGCGGGGTTTGCCAGAATGTTCCAGCACGTGGCCGGATTAAGACGTGTTTGTTTACTACTGTAAATAAAAGTTCTCTAATTCTTCCAGAATATGATTCTTTACTGTTAACCCATAACATGGTGTCAGAAGTGGTTCTGGAAGAATAATATGGAAGAATCGAGAATCGAAGATAATCGAGAAAAAGAAGAAAAAAGTTCAAACTGCAAACGATAAAATGGAAGGTTTACAACCCCCGCCAAAACTTCAGCTGACTGGCAAGGTAGCTGAGAATTGGAGGATATTCAAGCAACAGTTTGAACTGTACTTATCAGCGATCGATTATGAAGAGAAATCAGAAAAAACTAAAGATGCTCTTCTACTCCATGTAATCGGGAATGACGCAGTAGAGGTATGATGAAAGAGTTTGAAGATGGAGATAATTTCAATTTAAAGTCAATTATGGACAGATTTGAAATATTTTGTATACTTAAGCGTAGCTTAACATATGTGCGATACAAATTCTTCACGTTTGCAGAGAGCTGTTGAAACAATTGATCAGTACGTTACTGAGTTAAGAAAACGTAGTAGAATATACAAGTTTGGATTGCTCACGGACTCTCTCATTAAAGATAGACTTGTTTGGGGCATTCGAGATAATGCTCTGAGAGAAAGGCTGTTGGAAGAGCAAGATTTAAATTTCGAAAAAGCTTTGGCGCTTTGCAAAGCTTCTGAGATCGTGACGTTGCAGGCTGAAGAGCTTTTTGTCGAAAACTGCAATGTAATTGCTGTAAAAAAGCACAAATATATCAAGAAATATAATATGTCGATGAACCCGACAGAGAGCAAGATGGCATTTGAAAGAAAAAAGTCATGTGGTTGCTCTGTGTGGGATCATCGTCCAAATCAATGTCCTGCATATGGCAAAATTTGCAATGGCTGCAGCAAGATTAATTATTTTTCATGTTGTTATAAAAGTAGAAAGAAGAAAAATAAAATGAAATCAGTAAATGCTGTGCTTGAAGATGAATGTACAAAATTTTATATAGATGTGCTTTCATTTGTGGTCATGCCAAAAAATATACAGTCAATTCTGGGTTTACCTGCCTGTGAAAGACATAATATGGTGAAAAGAATTTTACTCCTGGATAGCAACACAGGGTCAGAATACACTGACCTGATGAAAGAGTATGAAGACTTTTTTAAAGAGCTTGGTTGTCTTCCAGGAGAGCACATGATTAAAATTGACAATACAGTGCCACCCGTAGTACATCCATGCAGAAAAGTACCCTTTGCATTATGTCATCAACTGAAAACAAAGCTAGACGGAATGGAAAGGGTAGGAGTCATAAAAAAATTGATAAACCAACTGAATGGGTTAATTCACTTGTCATTGTTGATAAGAAAATTGGAGAACTGAAGATTTGTTTAGATCAAAGAAAAGAGAGCATTTCAAATTGTGCACTCCTGAAGAAATTATGTCACAGTTTACTAATGCAAAGTATTTTAGTAAATAAGATGCATCCTCTGGATTCTGGCAAATCAAATTAGATGAACCAAGTTCAAAATTGTGTACCTTTAACACTCCTTTTACTGTCCTTTTACTCCTTTTACTAAATGATACTGTCTTCTGAAGCTTCCTTTTGGAAGTGCATCAGCTCTTGAAGTGTACCATAAAACCATTCACATGTTATTTGAGCACATTGAGGGCATAGATACATCCATGGATGATATTATTATTTGGGGATCGACTAAACAAGAGCATGGCGCCAGGCTCAGACAAGTCTTTGAGGCAACACGCAAGGCTAACCTGAAATTGAATAAAGACAAATGTCATCTAGGAGCGACTGAACTTACATTTGTGGATGATATCATCAGCAAAGTGTGTGTGCATCCTGACCCATTGAAGGTTTCCGCTTTTCAGAACATGCCAAAACTGCAATGTAAAAAGGATGTTCAAAGGTTTATGGGAATGGTTAACTATATGGGAACATTTTTACCCAATCTCCCGGAACAGCTTGCTCCATTGAGACAGCTAAGAGAAAAGAGAAATGAATGGAGCTAAAACCATGAACAGGTGAAGGCATGCCAAAATCTCAAGAAAGTACTCACAAAAGAACCTGTGTTGAAATTTTATGATGCTGAGAAACCCATCAAAATCTCATGTGATGCATCTCAAGCAGGCTTAGGGGCGGTATTACTCCAAAAACATGATCAGGAGTGGCTACAGGTGGCAAATGCATCTCGTTCATTATCTGATCCAGAAACAAGGTGTGCCCAAAAGAATTGCTCGGCATTCTGTTTGCTTGTGAGAGATTTCATCAGTTTGTGTCAGGGCAATCTATTGATGTTGAAACCGATCATAAGCCTCTAATTGTATTGTTTAACAAACTTTTAAGCGACTGTCCTTTGCGAATTCAGTGAATGATGATCAAGTTGCAAAGATATACGTTGAATGTGCAATGCACACCTGGAAAATTCATGTACACGGCTGACACACTTTCCAGAGCTGTGGATCCAACAACAAAAGACAGACACAGGAACGTTATTGATGTTCAGGTATTCATTGATATGGTCCTAGATACTGTACCTGTTGCTCCTAAAAAGTTGGAACTACTGCGTCTTGAGACAGAGAAGGACAAAATTCTCAATCAGGTAATACAAGTGGTGATGGATGGATGGCCAGATAATAGGCATGACAGTACCTCAGTAGTACAAGATTATTGGAACCACATATCAGAACTGCCTGATGTGGATGGGATATTGTACAAAGGTAGTAGAATTGTTAAACCTAAAAGTCTTTGTAAAAAATGCTTGATAAAATTCATGAAGGCCACCTAGGCATTGAAAAATGTAAGAGAAGGGTACAGGAAGTGATGTTTCGGCCCAGGATGAATCAAGAGATTGCACAGTTGGTGTCTTCTTGTCAAATATGACTTCAATACCAACCTAGCAACCCTATGGAGTCACTGCATCCACATTTGAATCTTCATTGACCTTATCAGAAGGTAGGCGTTGATCTTTTTATAACTAACAACAAAGACTATCTATTAATAACAGATTACTACTCATTGTATCCTGAAGTGTGTTGTCTGAGCAGAACGATTGCAGAAAATGTAATTATATGTATGAAATCAGGTTTTTCAAGACATGGTGTACCCGATGAAGTTTTCACAGACAATGGTCCATAATTCAGTAGTAAATGCACGAAAGGTTTTGCTCGTGAATGGGGCTTTGTTCATATCACATTTAGTCCATTTTCCCCTCAGTCTAATGGATTAGTTGAGAAATCAGTAGGAATTGTCAAGAAACTGATGCACAAAGCAAAAGATATTGGAAGTGATTCTTATAAAGCTTTGTTAGCCTACCAAAGTACTCCACTAGAATGTTAATTTTCACCTGCTCAGCTCTTGATGGGACGACGTTTGAGATCTAATCTGCCAATGGATGAGAGCCTTCTGAGAGCAGAGGAAAGTGAACAAGGGAAACAATGGAAAAATGAACACAAAGCAAAGCAGAAAATAGACTTTGACAGATGCTCTTATCCATTTCCTGAACTGCATCAAGGAGAATACAAGACAAAGTGTACATGTGAACACAGAAAGCTACAGTACTTGAAGAAGTACAACCCAGATCATATATGCTTCAAAGAGAGAAAGGAGCAATGGTAAGAAGAAATCGTAAAGACCTCAAGAAAGAGCCTACTTCAGGGATTCAGTTAACGGATGCAGACGAGACAAAACATGTAAATAATTACAAGGAAACACAAGATCTGTGCATACCACTTAGGAGGTTTACTCGTATTTGTAAACACACAGAGAGAATAATAAAGACTTGTTGAATTATGTATTTGATTTGATTAATGTTGTTAATTGTTTTTCTTTTTAAAGAAAGGAAGATGTGGTGATATCATGTGTAATGATGTGCCAGTACATGAGCACTGAGCATACGTGGAGATTGCCAGAATGTTCCAGCACGTGGCTGGATTAAGACATGTTTGTTTATTACTGTAAATAAAAGTTCTCTAATTCTTCCAGAATATGATTCTTAACTGTTAACCCACAGTACGTTTAAACAGAAGTAACATAACAGGCTTTCTGGTCAAGTAGTAAAGATTTGTATTGATCAACTGGCTGAAGTATTAACCGAGATATTTAACCTTTCACTTTGGCAGTGTGTGGTACCCACCTGCGTCAAGCAGGCTTCAGTTATACCAGTACCCAAAAAGAGTGTGCTGATCTGCCTAAATGACTATCAGCCAGTATCACTTACATCCACAGTGGTGAGGTGTTTTGAGAGGTTGGTGATGAAGCATATCAATGCCTATCTGAGTAGCGCCTTAAATCCACTACAATTTTGGCTACCGGAGCAACAGGGAGACAGCAGATGCTATCTCATTGGTTCTTCACTCAACCCTGGTACATCTGGACAGCAGAGATGCATAGATCATGATGCTTTTTTATCAACTGCAGCTCAGCATTGAATTCCATCCCCTCCTCAAATCTAATTAATAACCTCCAAGACCTTGGTTTCAATACCTCCTTGTGCAATTGGATCCTGGATTTTCTCACTTGCAGACCCCAGTCAGTTCGGGTAGGCAACAACATCTCCTCCACGATATCCAACAGCACAGGTGTACCACGAGGCTGTACGCTTAGTTCCCTACTCTACTCGCTTTACACTTATGATTGCATGGGTAAACACAGCTCCAACACTATATTCAAGTTTGCTGATGACACAACTGTTGATGGCCATATCAGAGTAGTGATGAGTCAACATATGGGAGGGAGACTGAAAATCTGGCAAAGTGGTGTCATGACAATGACCTCTTAGTCAATGTTAGTAAAACCAAGGAGCTGGTTATAGACTTCAGCAGAAGGAAACCAGAGGTCTATAAGTCAGGCCTCTTTGGAGGATAAGAGGTGGAAAGGGTTAGCAACTTTAAATTCCTATGAGTTATTATTTTGTAGGACCTGTACTAGGCCCAGCATTTAAGTGCAATTACAAAGAAAGCATGGCAGTGCCTCCGCTACCTGAGGAAATTTACGGACATTCAGTACAACAACTACAAATTTGACAAACTTCTATAGATGCGTAGCGGGGAGTGTATTGACTGGCTGCTTCACAGCCTGGTATGGAAACACCAACCCCTTTGAATGGAAAATCCTACAAGAAGTGGTGAATATGGCTCGGTCCATCATGAGTAAAGCCCTCTCAACCATTCAGCATGTGAAACTGAATATTGTCCACTCCACCAATATTCCATATTGGTGGAATATGGAATTCCACCATCACATCCATCACAGGGATCCTCACCACCCAGGTCACGCTCTGTTCTTGCTGCTGCCATCAGGAAAAGGGTACAAGAGCCTCAAAACACAAACTATCAGGTTCAGGAGAAGTTACTACCCCTTAACCATCAAGATCTTGAACCAAAGGGGGTAACTTCATTCAACTTCACTTGCCTCATCAGTAAACTATTCCCACAAGCAATGCACACATTTTCAAGGTCTCTTCATGTCATATTCTCTATATTTATTGTTTATTTATTTATTATTATCATCATTTCTTGTTTTCTATTTGCACAGTTTGTTATCTTCTGCACTTTGGTCGATTGCCTTAGTTTGGATGGTCTTTCATTGATTCTGTTATGATTATTATCCTAATATTCATTGAGTATGCCCACAAGAAAATGAATCTCAGGTGACATATGGCGACATATATGTACTTTGATAATAATATTTACTTTAAACTTTTGATCTTTGAACTTTACTCTCTACTGTAATTTTGTTACACCTATCTGTTGTTTCCTTTGAAGGTTTGTAGGATCACAGGTTGGAAAACTTACAATTCTGAAAAACTGGGAAAATTTCCAATCCCAGTTAGCAAAAACACTAAATTGAGAGTATAACTGAAACTACCAAAAATAGCTAATGATAAAGAAACATGTTTTGAAGCTGCCAAAATGACAATAACATCACATATGTTTTCTCTGGATAGTCTGGCAGGTAAACACAATTCAATGAAGCAGCCGTGAAGCCAGTAATTCAAGTGCCAAAGTGCTAAAGCAATTTGTTTTATCCTTTCCTTCCAACTCTTTCCACAAATTAAAGAAAATAAATCCTGCACTAAATGTGTCACTTAGATGCAAAATTGTTTCCATCTGGTTTTAAATTTTTTTTAGGATATTTATGAAGCTCAAAGCATTGTGTTTTAGATTCACAACAGCCACCAGTTTTCTTTTGATAATTGCCTTACAACCTCTGAGAATTGTTGCATCAGTGTAGCCCATCGAGTCCATGCCAACTATAAGGAAACATCCAGATGAAAGATCTTAAAAATCAACTGTAATGTAAGGTGGCACCGGAAATTGGCGACTCGACATACTACTTTGAAGGAAACCATCAAATATTCCTGTTTAGGACTGTGGCAGTTGAAATCTACAGTCACAGCCATGGGTACTTCTGTAAACAATATTGTTCAAAATCAGCAGACTCTGGGCAGCAGGTACAGGTCACTAGTGCATTTTCTCCTTAAATAAAGTAATCGTGAAGGGCATGCTAAGCTACAGGTGAATTTGAAACAGAGGACACCGAGGCTTCCACTTCCTATCTTGCTCCTGATTAATTCACAGTTTCGAGGATATCAGAGCAGACTCCAGTACCAGAGGAACATCAGCAAATGCTGTGTACTGTGCTTCGCAGAGTCATGGCTCACCTCCAGCACTCCAGACATAGCGCTGCAGCTTGAGGTATTCATCTTCTGTTAGATGGACTGGGCAGCAGTGTTGGGTAATGGCAGAGGTAGTGGAGTTTGCTTCATGATTAACTCATTTTGATGTGGTTAAATGCCATCCATTTCATCTGCCGAGGGAGTTTTCCACAATCATCCTGTTTGCAGTGTACATTCCACACCTGGCCAACATCAGGCAGGCACTGGACGAGCCGACTACTGTGATCAGCAATCAAAAGACAGCACATCCTGGGGGACGTCACGTGATGACGTAGGATCGAGACGCTGGAACTCAGCCCTCCTGTAAAAAAGTTAATAAATTAATGTTTAAGTGAAGAAAAGTCAATCAATACTTTTTTAAGGTTACTCATAAACTACTCTGGATTGTTTTAAGCTATGCCTCATAAACAGAGGATGAAGAAAACTACTTCCGCGAAGATCGCTCAAGTTGGAACAGAATCAAGGCCTACTTCTACCGAAGAACCGCGGACTCAGGTACAACACACCACCGGTGAAACAGAAAAGGAGACCGCGGCAGCATCGGCCATTTCTAAAGGAAAAGATCAACGAGAACTGCGCAAGCGTAAAGGAACGAGCATGCGCAAACGAGTGCAACCAGAACTACAAAACCCAGCAACGACTGAAACCGACAGTAAAAGTGAGTCTGAGAGAGAGCCGGACTCTCTGGAAAAATCAGACAAAGATGGAGAAGAAGAAGATGAAAGTTCCTCTGAAAACACAAAAAAGACTTTGAGGCAAATAATGCATAAATTAGAAAAATTAAATGCATTAAAAGTAATTAAAGAAAAAATAACAAAAATGGAGGCTATGTTTGATAAAATGACAAAGAAACAGGAAAAAATGGAAAAGAAAATTACAGATTTGGAAGTCAAAGTGGAAGAAATGGATGGAAGAATGAAGAAGATGGAAGATGATAATGATGCCTGGACATCAGAAAGAAAACAACTCGTGGGAAAAATTGATAAGCTCGAAAATTTTAGTAGATGCAACAATATTAAAATTGTTGGACTTAAAGAAGGTACCGAAGGAGAAGACCCAATAAATTTTTTTCAAAAATGGATAACTGAAAAATTGGAAACGGGAGAAGAAACTTCAATTGAGATTGAAAGGGTGCACAGAGCCTTAAGACCAAGATCTCAAGATGTTCAAAATCCGCGATCAATTCTGATAAGATGTTTAAGATACCAGGATAAAGAAAAGATTTTAAAGGCAGCTGCCCAAGGTGCTAAAAGAAGAAAAGGTCCATTGATGATAGCAGAGAAACCAGTTCTTTTTTATCCTGATATAAGTTATAACCTTTTGAAGAGAAAGAAAGAATTCAACCCAGCTAAAAATGTTTTATGGAAAAAAGGTTATAAGTTTTTAATGCGTCACCCAGCAACACTGATAATTTTTTTGGAAGAGGGAAAAAGATTTTTTTCTGATTATCGAGAAGCGGAGGTGTTCGCAGAAAAACTCCCATCTCTTCGCTAATTAAACGTAGAGACTTTTAAATGTAATGGTTAAAGATGAAGACAGAGATAGTGAATGGAACTGATGGACATTTAAGGATGATATAAGGGAGAAAAGAAAATTTTAGAAATAATACTGAGAATAGTATGTTTTTTTTATATATATACTTTTTATGTTGCGGGGGGGGGGGGCTGGGGAGCTTTGAATCGGTTACTACGGGATTCACATGTGTAATCATGGCAATTGCCATGACCCATACAATAGAGGGGGGTAATGTTGTGCTTTTTTTCTTTCACAACATTAGTAGGGGGGTATTTTGTTTTTTTCTTTACTTTCTATTTTTCTTCTATTCTTTTGCCTGGATGATTGGTGGGGACACACATAGCAACATGGAGACTTCTAAAAAGATTTCCCAGGATACAATGAAAGTTGAAAGATTAGATATTATTATAGATTGGAGTAACATAATTAAAAATAATGACTAATCTATTGAATTTTTTAAGTTTTAATGTTAATGGGCTTAATGGACCAATAAAAAGAAAAAGAATTTTAACATATATTAAAAAAATGAAAATAGATATAGCTTTCTTACAAGAAACTCATTTAATGGATATGAAATTTATGGTTGTATTCCATTAGAAAAAATTATGTATAATTTAAGAGATAAATATGAAACATTTCTGAAAATTTGGAGCCCTTATTTACAAAAGACAGGATTAAATCTATAAATGTTCTGAAGATGAAACAATTGGTTATTTGGGGAAAGAAATAAATATACATATTAAAGTTATTACGAATTCCATGGAGCATGTGGAGATCTTCCAACAACCAGGCACTCTTTCTTTCTTTTTTCTCTATAGGGCAGTTAGGGGGGAGGGGATAAGGGGAGGGGGGAAGGGTTATATACATTGTTTTTCCATACTTCATTTTGTAACTACTTAAAAATGCAATAAAAAAAAGTTTAAAAAAAAAGACAGCACATCCTGTGCCTTCCCGATCATTGTAAAAGCCTGCTTGTGGAAGTCACTGACCAGTTACCACCAACATGTCACTGTGGAACCAGAGGAGCCAACATACTTTACCAATGTTACATCACGTGGAGAGCACTAATCATGCCGTCCCATGCCCACACATTGGCACCTGATTACCTGGCTGTACGTTTACTTCTGCCATACAGACAGAGACTGAGGACCACAGCACCAGTGTTTAGGACCATGAAGGTTTGTTTAAAGGAGGTGGAGGAATGGAAACAGGGCTGCTTTGAATTGGTGGAGTGGACAATATTCAAGGATTCATTTTCAGATCTGAATGAATAGGTGACAGTTGACTCTGACATCATCAAGACCTGTGTGGATGAATGTGTACCTTCAAGAAAATACTAGACGTACCCAAACTGATGGCTCAATCTGTGGTGTTCAAGACTGGTGATACAGAACTTTAAAAGGCATCAAGTTCTGAATTATGGAAAGCTACTTAGGAGCAAAAAAGTTATTCCAAGTGAAATTAGTGATGGAATCACATGCATGTCAGCTTTGGCGAGGTTTTCAGGCCACTACTTCCTACAAGGTGAAACCTATCATCATGAATTGCTATTATGCTTCACTCCAGTTGAGTTCAACACCTTTTATGCACGCTTTGAAAAGGAGAATAAAACTGCACCCTTGCAAATCCCTGCAGTATCGGGCAATGCTCGCTATATGTGGTAAATTATGTGTATATCTGTCTGGACACGCCCCTCTGCTGACTGCTCCTGTGGCTCTTCCCACAGACCCCTGAATAAAGGCGATTGCAGGCACTGCCCCTCCCTCATTTTCCAAGACGTTGTGGTCCCGTCTCCAAGAGTTATTGATGGTGAATCACTATATCTGTTTCAGAAGTCAACATCAGAACATCCTTCAAGAGGACAAGTTCTCACAAGGTGAAAGGACACAATGGTGTACTCAGAAGGGCACTGAAAACCTGTGTGAACCAACTATTCAAGCGCATCTTCAATCTCTCACTGCTGCTGTCAAGAATTCCCACCTTCTTCAAAATGCCATGCGTCACACTGGTGTCCAAGAAGATCAGGGTAAGCTACCTCAATTACTATCATCCAGCTGTACTCAGATCCACTGAGATGAAGTGTTTTGAGAGGTTGATCATTGCTGTGTATTTGATATTTCAGTAATATTTAAATAACATTGTAAAGATATTGTTCAATTAAGCATTCTTTGTTGTTTAAATATTTTTGTCCAATGCTTTTCTTTTAATTAGTTCCTGAAGTTACAAAATTTAATAGTGGTGTTGAGACAACCACCCTAACTGTTGAAGCATAGCATGTTTTTTTTTCCCTCTCTGTAAGGGGGAGACAGTAAAAATAAAAGACAGAAAACAAACAAAATTAATGGGACAAATAATAGAGAGTACCAGATGTCATTAATCACGCTTTTAAAAAAAAATAAGGCATAAATGGCTGGCTACATCAGAAAAATAGCCACTGGAAATCGAGTTGCAGGTTGCTTAGAAGTTTGACTGCTCTAATCAAACCAGCTGAACTAAGCTTTTCTGCTATATTGAAAGTAACGCAGGAATATTTGGAACCAAAGCCATTGTTGATTGCAGAATACTTCAGGTTTCATAAGTAGTATCAAAAGGTAGGGGATCCATTTCAGCTTACATGGCTGAATTGAATAAATTGTCTGAGCATTATGAGTTCAATGGTGCACAGAGAGACTGGTTAGTTCTTAAACAGCTCCTAACTAAAGCATAACTGACTATTAAAAGAGCAGTTCAAATCACTGTTCCAATGGAAACAGCAGAGACACAATTGAGTTGAAGTCAGGAATAAAATAGAGTGTGAACAAAATTGTAATGTCTAAACAGAAAACAACTTGGATGAACAAATTGTGTTACCATTGTGGCAGGGGCTCAAATACCCCAGAAAAATCCTGATGTAAAGGTGAAACTTGCAGAAAATGCAATAAAGTAAGTCAGACATGGAGAACATGTTGGGCAGAAGAAATAAATGGGCTGCAATGAAGAAAAAAAAAAGATAATGAGTCAATTTGCAGTTTCAGAAAGAAGACTAAATTTCCTGCTGTTGATGAAAAAATTGATAATGAGAAGAGTGACACAGGACTGATTATCCTTAAGGTTTACCATGTGAAAACTAACAATTGACAAATAATATGACTTGCACCGGAATTGAACAGTAAATTAATTGAAAAGGAATTGGACACAGGCTCGGCTGTTTCAGTCACTCCACTTAATGAGTTTGAACAACATTTCAAAGACGCTGAAGTGAAGCTTGCAGATATCTAACTAAGAACTTACACTGGAGAAATGATCATTTCTGTGGGGATGACATTCATAACAATGAAATACAACAACCTCCAAGCCACATTGGGCTTGTACATGGTAAAAAATAACAAGCACAGTATTGTGGGGCCATGAGACACCTACAACTTGATTGGAATATTTGCATGCCACATCCCCTGTGATAGAGTCAACTGAAATTGAATTAAGAAAGGCATTGGATGATACCACAGAAATGTTCAAAGATGGCATTGGAAATCTCAAACATATCAAGTGTAATATAGTGTTAAATGAAAATACCATACCCAAAATTCTCAAAGCCCATCCAGTTCCTTATACCATGAATGATAAAGTAGCCATGGAGCAAGACTGCTTGGAGGCTGAAGGAATTCTTACCGACTTTGACTGGGGCCTATGTGGTCACACTATTGATGCACAAGGATTGCACGTGTGTTGAGAAAATTCAAGCAGAGGTGAACGCCCCAAGGACAAGGGACATGCCACAGTGTCTGTCCTATTTAGGATTTTTCATTTACTATAACAGGTTCCTACCAAACCTGGCTACGGTGCTCCACCTCTTGAACTCATTACTACAGATCAGGAAGAAATGGCAATGGACAAAGCAGAGTGAGGTGGCTTTCCAAAAGGAAAATGAAATGTTGATGTAAGACACTATACTGTGAATTTTGCCTGTGGTACTTCGCCTTATGGTACAGGTATAGCCGTGTCATAGGTTATGAGTGATGGAAGTAAACACTCCATAGCCTTTGCATCACGTTCCCTTACTGTTGCAGAGAAAAGTTATGCATAGATTGACAGGCAGGCCTTGAATCTGGGGTTTGCGGTGTAAAATATTTAAACTAGTACTTGTCCTCATTACTGATAATCGACCACTAGTGTCTATTTTCAATCCACAGAAGAGTGTTCCACTAGCAGCATGAATACAGAAATGAGCTCTGTTTCTTGAAGGACACAATTGCAAGATCAAATACAAGAGGACAACTTATCATAGAAATGGGTGATGGATCTCTCATTTACCCTTGGAAAAGGAAATACTTGAAATATTTACAAAAGGGACATTCCTGTTGTATTCTCCCTAATGCAAATCAGAAGTCTCCCTATTATGGCAGAGATGATCCAAAGAGAAACAATTAAAGTCCCCACACTGCCTCAAAATGGCTGGAATGTGTATCAGAAATCCCAGTTCCACCATTTTTACCAGTGCTGGGATGATCTTGTTCTAGATTTAACATATATTTTATGTATCACACGGTATTTCTGCTGCAAAACAACAAATTTGGCGACCTGTCAATGGTAGTAAACATGATCCTGATTCCATTTACTTGCACACATACAGTTTGATTTGCTGTTTCACCATATTTTGGACGTGGGATCACACCCTCTTCCAAATCTGGTAGTCTCTTACAATACATTTTCATTGTGCAGCAGACTGATTGAATGCTTAGCAAGGTAAGAAGACATACCTCACTGCTCCTATTACCTAATGTAGAAAAAATTGGGATTCTGCAGATGGTTGGGAGCAAGAAAAACTTTGGCTTATCCCACAGATTCTGTGGCAAATGTAGAAGCTCATTATTGCCTGCAAAAGATGTACTTGACATGTGAGTGAAATGCTTGTAATCATGGCTTGTTTTTAACACAAGCCAAAATGAAGGAAACATCTGCAACCCATTCCACCTCCAGCCTCATTTGATATTTTCAGTGACTACATTTGGTTGCTGAATGATGAAGATGATGGAAAATGTAAATTTGTTCAAAATGATTTATGAGTCTTTACTATCTGATTGACTGATTCAATTATTCTCAGCTGTCGATCTTTTTTCTCTGCCATTCGCCTCCATTAAACTCAAACTTCATTAATAACATTTTCTTAAGGAAGAACAACACAGCTGAGCTGAATATGCCAGGACTCATTTGATTTTGTGTTGTTTATTCTGTGTTTTTCACTCATTTTTTTACCATTGTAACAATTTGAATTTTGTGCATTAGGGTCTGGGTGGAATTTGATTGTTATTTTCTTGAACAGGTTCCAGGGTTTTACTTTGTTTCATGGTTGTTTACTGCAAACATACATTTATAATGAATGTACTTTGAATCTTGAATCTTTGATTCCAAATAGGACTATATCAAATTTGAAAGTTTCAAAATACTGGATACTATGAACTTCCTTTGGGTTTCAATAGCTGTTCTTCTGTGGGTCAGAATAATAATTTATTTCTTCACTAAATGAAAATTGAAAAATACTAATGCTGGAAATCTAAAATAAAAGCAGACTATTTCAGAAGCACTTAGAAACTCTGCCCCTGAACCAATCCAGTACTCATGACAGGTTTTTAATCTGAAATGTTAGCTGTTACTTTATTTTCTATAGATGTTGCCTGATCGGCTGAAGTTTCCACCATTTTATGCTTTTATATCTTTTTCACACTTTGATTTATTGTGTGTTCCTAAGCAATTGTTATGGAACAGAGAAACTGGATTTAAACAACATTTCTTTGAACATGAGATATCCCAAAAGGCTTCATAACTTCACAAACAAAAGGTTCTTAAATCTCTACCACTGTTTCAGACAATCGCCTGGCATAGAGATGTGCTGACTGCCAATAAAGGAAGGCCGAGGCTTCAGGAAGTGATGCAAGTTAAATTATTCTTGTCGGTCTCGGTTAATGCTTATCTTCTTTTCTCTCACGTGGCTGATTTAGAACAATGATTATTAATTCCTGTTTAATGGTCTTGAGGAGAGGGTGCATATCACTGCAATATCAAGTTTCCATTTAGGTTCACGTTCCTGGGTGCCCTCTCAGAGGATCTATATAGTAATCACAAAAAACAGCATACCAGAATCTATACTTCATTAGGAGCTTGAGGAGATTTGATAAGTCACAAAAGACTTGAGCAAATTTCTACAGAAGTGCCGTGGAGAGCACCCTAAGTGTTTTAATCACCACATGGTATTGAGACTCCAAAGCACTTGATCAAAAAAAAAGCTCTAGAGAGTTGTAGACTCCATCATGGCCATCAGTCTCCCCAACATTGAAGACATCTTCAAAAGGCGATGCTTCAAAAAGGCAGCATCCATCATTAAGGATCTCCACACCCAGGACAAGCCTTCTGATTACTGCCCTCAGTAAGGAGGTACAGGAGACTGAAGATGCACACTCAGCATTTTATGAGCAGCTTCTTTCCACCTATTATCAAATTTTTGTATGGCCTATGAACCCGTGAATACTACCTCACTATTTAGCTTTTCTATTTGCACTAATCATTTATTTTTATATATTTCTTTATGTTTTGCACTGTACTGCTGCCACAATAAACAAACTTCATGATACATCAGTGATAATAAATCCAATTCTGAACATTACAGCCAAGTTTGAATAGGAGTAAAATACTGTCACAATTAATACCATCACAGAGAAGAGAACATTGGCAAATGCTGAAAATCCAAGTAACACACACAAAATGCTGGAGGAACTCAGCAGACCAGACAGAATCTATGGAAAAGAGTGCAGTTGACATTTCAGGCCGAGACCCTTCAGCAGGACTGGAGAAAAAAAAGATGAGTCAGAGTTAGAGGATGGGGGAGGGGAGGAGGAGGTGAAACTGGAGTGGGGGGAAGAGGTAAAGTAAAGAGTTGGGAAGTTGATTGATGAAAGAAATACAGGACTAGAGAAGGAGGAGTCTATAGGAGAGGACAGAAGGTCATGGAAGAATGGGAGCGGGAGGAGCAGAGGGAGGTGAGAGAGGGAAAAGGGGATGGGGAATAGAGAAGTTGGGAATCATTACAAGAAGTTCAAGAGATCAATGTTCATGCCATCAGATTGGAGGCTGCCCAGATGGAATATGAGGCACTGCTCCTCTAACCCGAGTGTGGTCTCATTACAACAGTAGAGAAGACCATGGATGGACATTTCGGAAGGGGAATGGGAAGCGGAATTATAATGGGTGGCCATGGGGAGATCCCACTTCTCCTGCAGAGCGTAGGTGCTTGGCAAAGCAGTCTCCCAAACTATGTCAGGTATCCCCCATCCCCTTTTCCATCTCTCACCTTGAATGCCCATCCCCACCCTCGGGCGTACCTCCCTCTTTTTTTCTTCCATGGCCTTCTGTCTTCTCCTATTAGATTCCACTTCTCCAGCCTTGTATCTCTTTCACCAATCAACCTCCCAACTCTTTACTTTACCCCTCCCAGTTTCACCTGTCACCTTGTGTTTCTCCTCCCTTCCCCCACCCTCTAACTCTGACTCCTCATCGTTTCTCCTCCAGGCCTGCTGAAGGGTCTTAGCCTGAAAAGTCAACGATACTCTTTTTCATAGATGTCGCTTGGCCTGCTGAGTTCCTTCAGCATTTTCTGATAGTTTGATTGAAGTTTCTGCATAAATGTATTGCACAACACCTGAGTGCAGTAAGTGATCCCAGAAATAATGTTCCATCAAAATCTGGTTTGGAACTTCAGGTTAAAGACAGAAGGTTTCCCAGTCAACACAGCAACAGCCAATGTTTTACCCACTGAGAAACAATGCATGGCAGAATTACAGCAAAGTTGAATGGAACAGGTGTCTCCAGAAATTTAATTTATACCTTTAGTTTTTCTCCTTCTTCACTCTGTATATTCTCCAACTCCAAGGAATGGATACAGCTTTTGCCAAAACATCTGCCACATCTTTGTTCCTTTTTCATTTCTGGATCAGCATATGTAGAGTCAACTATAACATGAGAACGTCTTCAATGTTGGAAATCCAAAGCAACACACACAATATGTTGGAGGAACTCAGTAGGTCAGGCAGCATCTATGGAAATGAATAGATAGTCAATGTTTTGGGCCAAAACCCTTCTTCAGGGCTGAAAAGGAAGGAGGAAGACAGCAGAAGAAAAAGATGGAGGGAGCAGAAGGGAATTAGCTGGAAGGTGATAGGTGAAGCCAGATGGGCGGGTAAGGAAGGAGATCGATAGGACAGGAGAGTGGACCATAGGAGAAAGGGAAGTAAGAGGAGACCTAGGGGGAGGTAATAGGCAAGTGAGAAAAGATAACAGATCGGAGTGAGGAATAGTGTCAACTTATGCCTTATATTTATCTTTCCAGAAGATTCAGATGACCATTGGGAAAGTTCTGAGTCAATAACCCTGGTCTGTCTTCAGTCAATGATACAAGCCTTCACATTTCAAACAAAAACAACAACTGAATGGACAAAGATGGCAGAATTTTTTTTTTAGAAAAGGATGAAATCTGAAGTCTTTCAAGTGTGGAGGAAGATTTCTGTTAACTTTGTAAGAATCAATTCCATCTGCAACCTTAAAATTTTGAATTCAGCATCTCCTTCAGGGCAGAAATGTATATTTGATATCTTGGTGCTCAAAATGGTGCACAAGTGATTGGATCTGTTTCTACAGTAATGAAAACTGTAAACCACTGACATAGATAGACACACTGGTGAATGGAAATAACATAATGGACACTAGATCCAATTCAGACATTGCAGTCTTCTCTCAAGGAAGCTCCTGTTCTTTTGGACTGGCATAGCTCCCAATATCCTGCCAACAGCCAGTCATCAATGCGCAGTCCACTAATAAAGAATTTGACTATAATTAACAACATTAAAAGAAACAATTGGCTTTATTTGCTACATGTACATCAAAACATTGAAACATACAGTGAAATGTATTATTTTGTTCCCAATCGAATCAGTGAAGATTCTGCTGGGGACAGCTCATACGTACGTACTGCTTTGATTCTGGCACCACCACAACATGCCTGCAGCTTACTAATCCCAACCCCAGCTATATTTCTTTGGAATATGGCAAGAAACTAGAGCACCAGGAAGAAACGCACAGAGTCAAGGAGAGAACGTACAAATGCATTACAGATAGTGACACGGACTTGTTGATGTAAATTAATAACAAAGCATGAAAACTAATAAAAATAAATTTTAACATCTGGCTTAAGAATGAAGGACAGTGACCCCATCTGAACAAATAGAAGAGTGACTGTGGAGAGACCAGCTATGAAACCTAAAGCCTAATTGATCTGAGTTAGGGATGGGACATTAGATCATGTGTACCTCAGAGCTGGGTGAAGATTCTGTATGTAATCACAGTTTGCGATTTTCAAGCTGGACAGAGTATATAAGCAAACCAAGTTGAAGAAAGGATTGATAAAGAATCTGAGACCCAATATCATTGGAAGATAACTGTTCTCTAATTAGAGGGAACTGCGTTTAGTACTGACAAACCAAGCCTTCCTGATGAAGGGTTTCGACTCAAAACATCAACTGTACTTTTTTCCATAGATACTGCCTGGCCTGCTGAGTTCCTCCAGCATTTTGTGTGTTGCTTAGTACTGATACCTCTTTTGTTAGGAACATATTCGCCAGTTTATGGATCAAAGATAGAGAATTCAGGCTGTCTGGAAAATTATTGTGTATGTTGGTAATATAAATACAGTGCAAAGTGAAGAAAAGGATACACTGAAATATTGTTTATTACCTAAATTGCCTAGGTAGTGAAGCTGATTACATCCTATAAAGGTATGGTAAACACAAAGTACACTGCAGATGCTGTGGTCAAATAAACACGTACAAACAAGCTGAATTAACTCAACAGGTCGGGCAGCATCCATTGAAAGGAGCAGTCAACGTTTTGGGCCGAGACCAAAAGGTGGAGTGAGGGGTCTTGGCCCGAAACGTAGACGGCTCCTATAAAGGTATGACCAGCAACATTTAGGCTCAGACTAATAAATAGCAATTAAAACTTGCACCATACTTCAAAATAAGAGACTTAAACATTTCTTCTTGGCATGTAATGGCAAATCTATTATTAATTACTGCACTAATATACTGGGCTTTTGAATATTTATTGGAAATTTATTTGGACCAGGCACATCACTCCTGTCGACAAACGGAAGACTCAAAAGCCAGTATCTGAGGCTTCACTTGGCATTCCAGAAAGGCTTTCCACCAACTGTAAGACGTGTGTCAGAAATGTGACTGTGTGCACTCTCACTCTGTTTCTGAGGAAGACTGGTATTAGTAATGGTTTATTATTGTCATATATACCAGTGAGAGTGAGAATGATGGAAGCATATACACAGAGAGAGTAGAGAGAGAGAGAAAGAGAGAGGGAGCAAGAGAAAGAGATAGTAGTTTTTCTTGATTTATGCCAATATTGTGACTGTAATTTGTTAATAAGCTGATTATTAAGCTGTTTGTTATACCCCAACCCTCTAGGTAATTGTGACACTTGAGAAAAGTTAAAAGTCTGGTAGCTGACTTTTTGTTTGTACTGCTCACAGGCTGCCCACTGAACACAATGGAAAACACAAAAATAAATCATTCTCCCCCACAGCCATGTAAAGGCCTTATTAATTAAAAATTGCTGCAAATTTTTAATGGCACCTCCTCTACAAAGCTTTTTTCCCCATTGGGGTTTTGCACCAGACTTGCATATTTGCAGGTAATCAGCCATGTCCAGAATATTTCTAAAGATGAGCAAGAAATATTAAGTTGATTTTGCTGCTGTGCGCTATTTTGCTCCACTGCTGCAAACTAAATTAGTGTTAGTTTTTCAAACAGCAGGAAGCATTAATGTGTCTCATGGCTACCTAACTCGTTCACTAAAGATAAATCAGTGAGAGATTCTGGAGTCAAACAGAACCCATTGCCAATACTTCCAAGGGAATTAATGTATCAAAATTATTCAGGTGTATCTGAGCATCCAACAAATTAGAATCTAACTGCATCCAATCAATTGTATTATTTATGTTGAGTTATACATAGTCAAAATTCCATGGGTTATTATTGACTATAAACTTCACTGCAGACTCACAGGACTATAGAGAATATAAATGAACAACCAAAATTCTGCAGGAAATCCATCAGTCAAGCAACATCTGTAGAGGGAAATTAGACAGGTGAACTTTTAGTTCAAACCTCTTCAAATAATTGTAACTGGATTTGTCTTGTAACTTCTAACCTCTGAGGCGACAAGGGAGAGAGAGGGAGACAGAGTAGATGGAGGCAGTCCTTTTCCCAAGTTAGCGGAGCCTAAGACTCAAGGGCATCGGATTAAGATGAGAGGGGAAACATTGAAACGGTATCTGAGGGGCAGGTTTTTCACACAGAGAATAGTGGGTGTACGGAAGAAGCTGCCAGATGAAGTGGTGGTGGCTGGTAAAAATTATGACATTTATAAGTATTTAGGCAGGTACATGGATAGGAAATATTGGGAGTGATATGGGCCAAGTGCAGGCAAATGGATTCAGCTTTGACGGATACCTTGGTGACATTGCTAAGTTGTGCTGAGCAGCTGATTCCAGAGTCTGTGAATCCGTAAACCCTGGAATTCTCTGTCCAAATTCACACTGGAAATATCCTTTGTGTATGAATTGCATCAGTGTTCATCACCACATCCTCAGAGGCACACTTAATGGAAAATCTTATGACCTTGGCACTGCTTCCCCCAAGCCATAGGTGAATGAGAGCAAGAAGGCATATGTGAGCACGGATGCAGAAACACAGTAATTGTAAATCTGAGTCTCCACATGGACTGAGGAAGTCAATTGGAAACCAAGTACAAGCATTAATGAAAAGAAACATGTAATATGCACAAAGTATACTGCAGATGCTGTGGGTCAAACGAAGACATACAAACAAGCTGGATGAACTCAGCAGGTCGGGCAGCATCCGTTGAAATGATCAGTCAATGTTTCGGGCCGAGACCCTTTATCAGAACTGAAGAAGGAGGGGGCAGGGGCACTATAAAGAAGGTGGTGGGGGGTGGTACGTGCCAGGTGAAAAACTAATCAGAGGAAGATCAAGGGGTGGGGGAGGAGAAGCAGGGAGGGGATAGGCCAGAGAGGTGAAGAAGGAATGAAAGGGGAAAACACTATGGGTGCTTCACTCACAAGTGAAGTGTTGCCTCACCTGGAAGGACTGTTTGAGGCCCTGAATGGTGGTAAGAGAGGAGGTATAGGGACAAGTGTAGCACTTAAGCTTGCAGAGATCTTTCCAGGTGAGGCAACACTTCACTTGTGAGTCTGTTGGGGTAACCTATTGCATCCGGTGCTCCCGGTGCGGCCTCCTCTACATTGGCGAGACCCGACGCAGATTGGGAGACCGCTTCATCAAACACCTCCGCTCCGTCCCCCACAACAGACAGGATCTCCCGGCTGCCACCCACTTCAACTCTGCTTCATATTCCCATTCGGATATGTCCATACATGGCCTCCTCTACTGTCATGATGAGGCTAAGCTCAGGTTGGAGGAGCAACACCTCAAATACCGTCTGGGTAGCCTCCAGCCCCTTGGTATGAACATCGAATTCTCCAACTTCCAGTAATTCCCTCCCTCTCCCTTCCCCCATCCCAATTTCTTATTATGTGGGTGCTTAAGCAGAAATATTGAGGTCGAACAGATGTGATAACATGGGTCAGGTTATTTCTTTATGTTTGTATTTGCACAGTTTATTATCTTCTACACTCTGGTTGAGTGACAAGAGACCTTGACGAGGATGATTTGGATCCAAGTGCTGGAGTATCCGATGCTGGAATCAAGACACAGTGTGAAGCTGGAGCAAGAATGGAGCAAAACAAAATGCTAGATGGGGTGCTGTTATAGGTTCGATGTTAGATGGGCTTTAACTCTCTGGAATATGGACAACTGGCGCAGCTTGGTGGAGTTCAGGACTGTCCTGCTAACTAATAATCATATCTTGGGCACCAGATATCATCTATGGTTATATGGTTATAGATGATATCTCTAGTTAGGCTTATGATTGAGCATTGAGCTCAGATCAGGAGCTCTTACTCAATTCTTGGTACTCAAGATATGATTGTTAATTAGCGGAACGGTCCTGAACTCTACCAGGCTGCGCCAGTTGTCCATATTCCAGAGAGTTAAAGCCCATCTAAACACTGAAAGCTACTGCAGTAGAGTGTGTGCCATAACTGGACCCCTTCCCCTATGGCCAGCTCCTGATGGCGCTGGCTGCTCAGAGAGATGATGATGGTAACCATGGACAAGATTCAGATCCTAGATATCCCTTTCAGAAATCTGGCGCTGTTCCTTGGGTGTGAATCCCTCCCAGTGCACGAGGAACTGCCGAACACCCCAAACAGTTCATGAGTCCAGAATTCTCTTTTTACAGTGAAAACCTGTTCCCCATCAAAAAAACTGTGTGGCTGTGGAGCTAATGGAGGCAGGGCTAAAGCACTGACATTAACAGGTTTGAACTTGGAACTCTACAAAGTGGAATGTATCTTAAGGGTCTTGGGGAGCTGCAAAGTGTAAGCCACTGGGGTTTACTTTTTGTGAGAACCTTAAAGGGTCGAATAAACTTGGGTGCCAGTTTCCTAGATTCAACCCAGAGAGGAAGATCCTGAGTTGAGAGCCAGAGCCACTGCACAGGCTGCAAAACTGGACCCTGTCTTTTCTCTATTTCAACTTCCAGGTAGAGGCTAACAAAATCCCCCTTGCCCTAGTCCATTTCTCCTTGCAGCTTCGAGCTAGATCTTCATCTGCTGGAACCTCAGACGTGGCCTCTTGCTCAGGGAAGAGTGGTGGAGAATAACTAACTTGATGTTTGAAAGGGAACATCCCATTCACTGAATGCTGTAACGTGTTGTGGGCGACCTCTGCCCACATCAAATGGTTGCACTACTCATCTGATCTTTCAGAGGCAAGGAACCTTGGTGTATTTTCCATATCTTGGTTGACCCATTCTGTCTGGCCATTGGATTGTGGGCGAAACCCAGAGGAAAGACTCGCTGTTGCCCTAATCAGCTTGCAGAATGCCCCCCAGAAACATGATGTGAATTGCGGACTGCAATCCGTGACTATGTCCATCAGAAAACCATGGATTCTGAAGACCTGGTCCAGAACAATTTTGACCATCTCCACCACAGCTGGTAACTTGTCCAAGGCAATAAGTCTGCAAGCCTTTGAAAGTCAACTGACAATTACCATGATGACAGTCTTCCCCTTACGCCAATGGTCTGTCTGGAATAGGTAGAGGATGGAGGAGTCCTTGAGGTTGGATACAAGGCTCCTTGTTCCAGGCACGCACCTGGCATGCCTGCCCATATTGTTGAATGTCTTTCACCATTCCAGGCTACCTATATCTTCTCTTGATGAACACAAGGTCCTGGCAATCCCTGGGTGAGTGGTCATTCTCAATGGATGTCGCCATTGGAGTACCTGTGACCTGATGGAGCTTGAGACAAACGGTCAACCTGGAGGATCGTCCTTAAGAGTCTCCACTTGTCCCTGGGCCTTGCAAACAAGCTCATCAATTTCCCAGCAGATTGGCGCTATCATCTCAGCTTGGGGAAAAATGGTTGTAGTGCTGTTCCTCTCTAGGTTCATTGAACTGATGAGACAAGGCATCTGTTTTCAATTATTTGACCCCAGTCAATAGGTCAGGACAAAGTTAAAATGATTGATGAAAGAGTCCACTTGGCCTGTCTGGAATGCAGTGTGTTGGCTTCCTGAACGTAAGCCATGTTCTTGTGAACTGTCAAGACAATAAAAGGATTCTTGGCCCCATCAAGCCAATGATACCATTCTTCCAATCCCAACTTAACTGCTAATAGATACCAATTCCCGATGTCATAATTTCTCTGTGCCAGGGATAGCCACCTGGAGAAGAATGTCAAAGGTGACCATTGAGACAACAGCACACACACTCTTACATCCAAGGCATCCGCTTCCACGATGAAGGAAAGGTCTGAGTTAGGTGAAACCAAGCTGATGCGAACTGCTGTTTAAGCTCTGCAAAAGCAACCTCTGCTTTGGTGATCCCGAGAAAGGGCAGGAGAACCTCTTAGTTAGAGCCCTCAGCAGAACTGCCACCAAGCTGAAGTTCCTGATGAACTTCCGGTAAAAGTTAGCAAATCCCAGGAATCATTGGACTTGTTTGACAACGGATGTTTGTGACCAACCTCTGACTGCCTGGGTCTTCATAGGGTCCATCTTGAGATTGTCATAGGAGATGATGAAACCCAAAAATGAAACGGTAGTCACATGAAACTCAGACTTCCTCAACTTGACATAAAGTTATGATCTCGAAGCATCTTTAAAGTGTCCCTAACATGAGCAACATGCTCCTCCATAAAACTTCAAGATGACTAGGATATCATCCAAAGAGACAAAGTTATACTTATGGAAAGTATCCCAGAGCATGTTATTTATAAAGGCCTGAAAAAAACTACTGGAGCGTTTGCAAAGCTGAAGGGGTTAATCAGGTACTCGTAGTGCTCCATCGGTGTATTGAATGCAGTCTTCCACATGATCCCCTATCCTCTTCTGCAAAGCCACAGTCAGTTGTTGGATCTGTCCAGAACCTAGCAGGTGGCCATCCAAGACATTTGCAGCCATGAACTGGCCTAACCTCCAGCAGTATGTCAAGCTGATAGGCAGTTTCAAAATCCAGAAAATTACCCCCAGAGCCCACAAAAGCCTTCACCTGCCTCAAGTTTTTACCCCAGATGAACTCCACCTTTAGCATGAAAGCAGAATCCATGGGATTGGGAGCAATGGCTGTTACCATTACAGTCCTCTTGACACAGGCGGTCTTAGAAGTTCTCCAGGCAGCTGCAGCTTTGGACATTCAGCCTAAAAGTGATCTGCTTCCCTGCAGTAATAGCAGCAGTCTTGATTCTGATGCCAGGACCTCTCATCTTCAGGGATCCTCATGTAACTGTTCTGCAAGGGCTCAACAGAGTCCTGAGAAGGAGACGGACTGGTCCTGGTCCAAGATTGGCGGGGGAAGGGTGGGGGCAGTAGAAACACAATGGATTGAGGCTGGGCTCGAGCTAGCCCTCCAGTCTTATAATATAGACCCTCTTACACTCTGCCAGAAGATTGTCAAGGCCAATGAACTGAACTCCATGATGGTACAGAGTGGCCAAGGCTTCCCCATTCCAATCATTCTTTTGTGCCAAAGTTTCTAACACAATAGCTGACCGACTTCGCTGACACAAGTTCATCAGAATATCCAAGACTTGGTTTTCTCTGGAGGGATGATAAAATTCCTTTCTCATGATGGTCATGAATTCTTCCAAATCCATGAAAATCTCCGATCTTCATTTCCAATGCATGATAGCCCAGGCAAGGGCACACCTGGATCGGGATGGCTGGAGTTCAAACAGCAATGAGCATTAAGTGAGGGAGTGGCTGCAAAAACCCGAGTCTTCATCAGATCTCTCCGGGGTTGGAAGATGTACTGGCTCCACAGTGTGCCCAACAGCCTCACCTGAATGATTCTGCCATCCACTACTCTGTAGCCTGGAGGTAATTTATCCCCCAGTTCTGTCTGGAAATCCTCTTGCTATGGTTAGCCACAGTGGTTGTGACACTAATATTCCATTGGATCCATGCAGGCTGAAGGATGATTTGGTCCCAAGTGTTGGAGTACCCAAGGCTGGAATCGAGTGGCAGTACAAACCTCAGTTTGGGTGATCTTTAGATACTCAATTCTTGGCACCCAAAACAAGATTTCCAATTAGCTGGACAGTCCTGAACCCTTAAAGGATTGTGCCATCTTTGCATATCCTGGAGAGTCAGAGATCTAAATGCCAGAAACTGGTACTGTTGGTTGTGTGTCGTAACAGATTGATCTTTCATTGATCTTGTTATAGTTACAATTCTATAGATTTCTGCATATGTCCACAAGAAAATGAAGCTCAGGGTGGCATATGGTGACATAGATGTACTTTGATAACAAAATGTACTTTGAACTTCAAAGTTTAAATGGAGGACCAAGTTTAAATGGGCCCACTGTATGAAAAAGATCCTTCCCATAGATGCTGAATAACCCGCTGAGTTCCTCCAGCATTTTGTGTCTGCTACTTGTAAAATCATTCCCATTGTCTCTTTAATTTCTACTGTACATTCTTTAGGATATTTGTTAAAAATGAATAAAAGAATTTATTTGTGAAGGGAAGCAACCTCAAACTTAAAGGTTGTACTCATGTATAACGTTTTTGAGAATTGAAATTGTAGGAAGAACTTCAAATCCCAATGATGCGCCCACACTTCCAGGTCTTGTTGAAGCACCTCCAAGTGAATGTCAACAGTGAATAAGCATGTGAAGAGCTGCTGATCATCCTTTGTTAGGTGATATCAAGCCTAACTTTAAGAGATGACTCAGCTCCTCTCTTCATTAACTGAATATCTTCTCTTCAGTCAGCAGGCTAAAAAGGAATCCCACCTACCTTCCTTAACAATATAGTTATGATCGTTCTGGAAAAAGAAACAAATGATTTCCGTAGAATTTTAGCTTGGCCTCTGGGTGTTCAATGAAAGAATTGCATTGGTAGTGATTTTTTTTTGTACTTCAGATATCGTAAAAGTGCACAGGCAACTGTGGGCAGCAGGAAACTTAATCAATCTTTTAAAGCTCTTATCCATCATTATAATCTGACAAACCAAATTTATTCCACAGGTGTACTCAGAAGTTCAATTTATTTCAACATCTGATGAACCAGATTGATTTTCCCTCATTTCCCTTGGATCTTTACGTTTATCACCTCAATGGTGAACTGGTAAGCTGGATTAGTCATACCTTCATTGGACAGGAGGTCAAGGAATTCAATGAAGCATTAATAGTTCAACTTACCAGATCACTATCCAGGTGATAAAACTAAAAATACACTCCTTAGTTTATTTTGCAACTTAAATCATTGTTTGTAGACCTAGAAATTACTGTGCAAGAATGCCAATCAATATATGCTCATGAAAATGATTATTATTTTCTGAAAAGCTTCAAAATATCAGCATTTGTCTTTGATGACACCTGTAGGTTTCTAATCTAACGCAACACTCTCCAATGCTTCACTTATGCTGAAGTCATAATTATTTAATAATTATTTGCAGTAATTGATAACATCATGCACTGTGAAGAATCGAGAATAAGCTTAAGCTGAGATGGGAGGAATCTAATAAGAATCTGTCCCCCCCCCCAATAAAATATGAATCCTATTTGATAGCTAATTTTTCAGTATTTCTTTTTAACTATCCCATTGCAGAGTCATTGACAATTCCAGTGATCTTAATTGACATATTCAATACTGAACTACGGACTTCATTTTTCCTACTTTTCTATTCCTGATATGGAATTCCTGAAAAACATACTTCATAGAGTAGTAACAGCCAAGGAGAAAGATTTTCACTGAATATATTGAGACTAGATAATAATCTGAATTTCCAGAGCAGAGAACAAATTCCTGACTCATTGTTCTGTTCAGTCCTTCAAAGCTCATTGTCATTCACACCATGGTACATCAAGAATGTTTTTAAAAAAGTCATCATTTGCCATAGTCAGTAAGTTTCAATCTTTTCAGACACAGATCATTTCAACAGGGTAAGAGTGAAGCAGCTTACATTTAAACATTATTTTCATGACTAGCCGATGTCCTAAAACAATGTTGAGGTGATGAAGTAATTTTAAAATGTAGATATTGATATGAGGAATCCAGCGTCCAATTTGGCACAAGATCCAGTGTGTCAGTGTGTTGGAAATTTGTCGGTGATGATGTTTGCCTGATGAACAAGTCAGAAGACCATGGAGAATTCCTCTCAACAATACGGTTATTGGGTCTTTTGTGTCCAATTGAAAGAGAAGATGGTGTGTTGCCTTAGTAACCCATTCAAAGAAGGGCAGCATTGATTGTTGTGCATTCTCCTCAGTTGCACTATTGTGTCAGTTGAGCTTAATCATGGAAACTTGCAGACAACAGCTTTCCTCTGCTGCTTTTGTCCTTTTCCTTCATGGTTATCATGGGTTTAAAAGTTCAAGTACAACAAAATACAAAGTACATTTATTGTTAAAGTACATAGATGTCACTATATACAAACCCGAGATTCATTTTCTTGCAGGCATTCACAGTAAATACAAGGAAACACAATAGAACCAATGAAAAAAACGCAAACAATATACAACCAATATACAAAAATACAAAACAAAAAAAAGTAGGTAACTAAGCAAAAAAAAAATCAAGAACATGAGACAATGGGTCTTTGAACATGAGTCCATAGGTTGTGGGATCAGTTCAGTGTTAGGTGAGTGAAGCTGGTTCCAAATTCTGATGTTTGAGGGGTAATAACTGTTCCTGAACCTGGTGGTGTTGGTCCTGAGGCTCTTGTACCTCCTTCCTGATGGCAGCAGTGAGAAGAGAGCATGACCTGGATGGTGGGGGCCCTTGATGACGGATGCTGCTTTCGTGTGACAGCACACCTTGTAGATGCGCTCATTGCTGGTAAGTGCATTACCTATGATGGACTCGGCCATAGCCACAACTTTTTATAGGCTTTTGCATTTAAGCGTATTGGGGTTTCCATAGCAGGAAATATGTGTTCTCTGGATTTCCAGGATCTGCAGAATCGCTTGTGTTTGGGAGAGATTTTACTCTATATTGGGAACGAACACAGAAGAAATCACAAAACGCTCAACAGACTGGAATGCTGGATATTCTGTGAAGGCAATGATGGCATACCACAAGGAGAGATTTGGAGGGACTGGTACGCAGCTCTACCCAAAGGCACTGTGAAGAGAGTGAATTGAGACGGAACGTGGAGAATGTAATTGGTTTATTGTGATCATATGTACCAAGATACAGTGAACTATGTTGTTTTACATACCATCCAGACAGATCACCTCAACGCATTTACATTGAAGTAGTACTAGAGAAAAATAATTAGCAGAATGCAGAATATAGTATTACTGTTACAGTTACAGAGAAAGTGCAGTGCCAATAGACAATAAGGTGCTGGGTCTTGGCAAGGTAGGTTGTGCAGTCAAGAGGTCAACTTTATTATACAAGAGATCTGGTCAATAGATATAACAGCAGAATAGAAGATGTCCTTCTGTGTGTTTTCAAGGTTTTGCCTGACGGAAAGGGTGGGGTGTAAGTAGTTAAACTGTCCAGGATGGTAAGGATATTTGTTTATATCAGTTGCTATTCTGAGGCCGTGAGTAAAGTGGACTGAGTCCGTGGAGGGGAAACTGGTTTTCATGGTGTACTGAACTACTTGCAGATTTTGGCAGAACAAGCTGATTTGGGCAGACTTAGGCAGAGTTTGTTATACCAAGCCATACACTTGGATAGAATACCTTTCTATGGTGCATGGTATGACTATAAAAAGTGATGATCGTCTATAGGAAATTGCCAGATTTCCTTAGCTTTCTGAGGAGGCAGAGGCACTCGTGTGCTTTGTGGACTACAACATCTACATGGTTGCAGCAGGGTAAATTATTGGTCAAAGTTACACCTAGAACTTCAAGCTCTCAACCATATATACCTCAGGACCATTGATACTTACAGGGGTATAGTGACACAGAAAATGAGGGGAGCACAATTGAAAATAAAGTGGAAATAATAAAGCTATTAGAAAGAGGTGAAACGCCATCAGTCATCGGAAAAGCGTTAGGCTACATTCAATCAACGATTGGGACAATTTTAAAGGATAAAGTGAGAAAGGTCCTGCCCCAAAGAAAGCTACAATTATTACTAAGCAACACAAGTGGTTTAATTATTGAAATACATACATTTTTTAAGTGTTTTATATGCACAGAAAGGTAAAATATATACTATTTTCTAAGACAAACTTTTGACTAACTGACGCTATATAATACTGGATGTAGCTGTTCCGACTTACTTAGTAAGAGAACTTCTGATTTTTTCAATCCCGATCCATGATAATCTATGCAAATCCTCCCATATACTTTAAATCATCTCTACGTTACTTATAATACCTAATACTATGTAACTGCTATGTAAGTAGTGGTTATACTGCATTATTTAGGGAATAATGACAAGAAAAAATGTCTGTACATGATCGAAGAACAAGTGCTGGAAGAGCACTTCCAGGTTTTCTCGATTCGCGGTTGGTTGAATTTGCGCATGCGCAACTTGCAGATAAGGAGTTCCGACTGTATACAGTACATGTATACCACCAAATGAGACCATGTTTCTCTGGACCAGAGTATAAAGCACAGCAGTGTATGTAACATATATATAACACACAATAACTTAGGAAAGTAAGAATTAGATGTACAAATGAATAACTCTTAAATAAAAAAACTAAAGTGCGTAAATTGAATATTGTAGAGTATGATACAAACTATCCAGTGACATTTAAAAAGCGATGCGGCAGAGAGTTCCGAAGTCTTCTGGCCTGAGGGAAGAAGCTGTTTCCGATCCTGACTGTTCTTGTCTTTATGCATCGGAGTTTCCTGCTGCCTTATGGTAGAATGTCAAAGAGGATACAGGATGGATGGGCGGAATTCTTGATAATACTAAAGGTGCTGCTAATGGAGTGCTCCTGATAAATGTCCCCAATAGATAGCAGGGAGATCCCTATGATCCTCTCAGCTATTGTCACTGTTACTTGTAGGGACTTCTAGACCAGTGCTTTACTACTCCCGTAACTGACGGAGATGCAGCATGTCAGGACACTCTCAATGGTGCTCCTGTAAGGCACCTTAGCATCAACAAACTTGTCAAAGAGGAGATGATTCTTAAATTTGCTCCCATGTAACATCCCTTCACGTTGAACATAAACATTTATTTATGCAGCTTTGCTTTATTACTCATGTAGCAAGTAAGCAGTAGAATCATTAATGGCCAATCAATTAGCGAAGGCATCCAGCTGAACTGTAGTGCTTCATCACAGATTTGCACAGAAATGGTCCCTTCAATCTACCTTGTTCATGCTGACATTTTGGCCCACTTACACTAATCCCATTTGCCCACATTAGGTCCCTATCCAGTTATATTTGCCTTTCAAGAGCCTGTCTAAATGTGTCTTAATCGTAATGATTTGTACCTCATCGCTCAAATTTCTCTGGCAGTGCATTCTAGATATTCATCATGCTCTGTCTGAATAACTTGCTCTTGTTAATCCCTTTAACACAATCAACTTAAACCTATGCCCTCCTGTTTATTACACCTCTGCCTTGAGGAGAAAAGAAGTTATGTCTGTCTACCCTATCTATGTATTTTATAATTTTATAGACATCTGTTAAGTTAGCTTCCAACCTTTGCTCCAGGGAGTAAAAAGAGACCATCCTAAACAATATCTCCCATAGCTAAGGTGTTCCAGTCTAAGCAACATCCATCATTCTTTTTAAATTGGCTATCTTCGCTCTATATTTCAATGCAAATGAAGAGACTAAACACAAAATGTTGACAGTTGACCCACTATAAATGCTGCCTCACCCTATGACTTCCTGCAGCATTTTCTGTGTTACTCAAAATTCCAGTATATGCTATCATCTTCAGCCTGCAAGCACTGCCCACTTGACATAACAAAACTTAAGCTTCAGCTTTTCTTGAACGCTAAAGCTCTCCTTTTAAAATTGTGACTTTCCTGTCGATGATCCACCATTCATATAATTCTTCAAGAACTTTCTTAAAAATAGCGAGGAAGCAAAAATTTGATCAATAAATTCAAGGTAAACTTTTCCTTCTGTCAGAAATGTTTTAATACAGCCATGATCTTTCATCAACGTTTGATTAAATCTGCAATATCAGTATTCCAAGCAAACTTATCGATAACTCAATTATCAGGACTAGAGTATGATTTGAAAGCTTTGCTACCTGATCTAGGATGATATTTTGACATTTTCCACTTTCTTCTTCTCTGTGAGAGCAATACATCTGAACATCTTTGTATAAGGTAAATACCTCCCTAGGGCAGAAATCACCTATGCTTGCTGTAGTAATTTGCTTTTGATCTGAAACAGACACCGAAGGCAATGTAGAAAGTGGTCCATAAGAGAGCTCATTTAGCTCACTATATTTGTAATAAGCCAGGGCTTTGTTTTAAATAGAACAGAACAAGGAGTTTCTCAGAATGATACTTGTGTTTGAATAGGAATGTCATCCAAGCGTGCAGGATGGACAAATGAATGTTAAGTGAATTTGAAGAGAAATACATGAAAACTTGTAGGAGGAAGATGTAAGGCACAGGTCAGAATTTCAAGAGCAATGCCTCAAAAAGGTCGTGTCCATCATTAAGCACCATCACCACACAGGCCGTGCCTTGTTCTCATTGTTACAATCAGGAAGGAGGTACAGAAACGTGAAGGCACACACTCAACGATTCAGGAGCAGCTTCTTCCCATCTGCCATCCAATTTCTGAAAGGATATTGAACTAATGAATACTACCTCACTACTTTTTTATTTCTATTTTGTACAACTTATTTAATTATTTTATATATATACTCACTATAATTCACAGTTTTTTTTTCTATTAATGTACATTGCATTGTACTGCCGGGCAAAGTCAACAAAATCTACAACATATGCCTGTGATGTTAAACAAGATTCTGATTCTGATTCTGAATTCAACTTTGGGGATATGTATTCTGAGCAGGATTTATCCTGTAACCATAGATTCTGACCATGTCTGTGGTGTGAGTGATTCTGGATTCCGCCTTGGTGAGTAGTTCAACATCTGGTGTCTATCAAAGGTGTGCAGAAAGGGAAAACCATGAAAAGAAGAGTAGAAAGCTTTCCATGCAGTTTCTCCTTAGTAGTAGTGACTACACTCACTTCTGCCTTCTTACACTCTTGAATGTATGGCATATTGTTGGTGTTTTCCCCCGTGAAGATTGGAACAATATACTTAATCAGTTTGTCCACTATTTCATTGTGTGAAATTACTAGCTCTCCAGATTCATTTTCCAACTGTCCAGTGCCCACTTTTGCTTCTTTTTTACTCTGTTTATTTATATTATTGATTATCTTACCTTTATATTTCATCTTTTTTCTCATTGCTTTTTTAATTGCCTTTTGGTTTTAAAATCTTCCAAATCCTCTACCTTGCCAATATTCTTTGACGTACTGTATGCCCTCTATTTTGATGTTATTCTGTCTTTGACTTCCCTTGTCAGCCACAGTTGCATCATCTTCCCTTTAGAATGCTTCTTTACTTTAGGATGATCTTACCCTGCTCCTCCCGAAACACCAGCTGCTATACCATCATCTCTGCTAATATATCTTCCAATCAACTTTGGCCATCTCCTCTCTCATGTCTCTTTAGTCCCCTTTACTCCACTATAATACCAATATACCTGATTTCATTTTCTCCCACTTAGCCTACAAGATGAATTCCATCATATTATGATCACTGCTTCCTGATCATTCTTTTTCCTTAAGATCTCTAATCAATTCAGATTCATTACACAACATCCAATCCCAAATTGCCCTTTTCCTAGTGAGCTTGACCAAAATCTTCTCTCAAAAGCCACCACTTAAGCATTTTATAATTTTTTTCTCTTGGCATCCAGCAGCAACTTGAATTTCCAAATCTACTTGCATATTGAAATTCCCATGACCATCAGGTCCTTTTCCATGCCCTTTTTACTTGAAAGCTGCCCCCTGCATGTCCTTCTGTCCTTCGTTGCAACACACACAAAATGGTGGAGGAACTCAGCAGGCCAGGCAACACCCTTGGAAGAGAGTAAACTGTCAATGGTTTGAACTGAGATCCTTCAACAGTTTAATCTTTTCTGTAGATGCTGTCTGGCCTGCTGAGTTTCTCCAAAATTTTGTGTGTGTTGCTTTGGATTTCCAGCATCTGCAGATTTTCTCCTGTTTGTGATATGCTTCTTTTGCTTTGGATGTTGAAACAAATGTCACATTTCACTGTAGATTTCAATGCATGTGCAATAAATAAATTAATGTGAATCTGATTCTGAATGCCTTTTCTATCTACTGTTGTACTTGTATATAACTCCCATCAGGGTCTTTCACCCTTTCAAATTCTTTTACCTTTGTGGTTAGCAAATGGGAACCAAGAACTGTGATCTGGGTGAATAGGTAGAAAGCAAATCAGTACCTGATGAGCCAGGTGCCAAGCTGTCGCGATTTCTGAATGATTGGGATGCGGGCCACTGGGAATGCAAGTAAATGAAGCCAAAGTTGCTTTTTGAAAATAATTAGAAAACATCCTGCATCTAAAATAATAATATTGTCCCTGTGGCAATGCCACCAAGAACAGATTAGCTGGTCATTCAATCATTTCCTGTTTGTGGGATCCTTTTGTCTGGTAAATTGGCTGCTGCTTTAGTGAGATTACAGTGAAATTTATCAGCTGGGATGCAATTTAGAAAACTATATAAATGCAAATTCTTCCTAGTTTTTAAGTAATTTCTTTAAAAATATAGATAGCCACTGCACCGAAAATGAAAAATAAAATAAACCATTTGTAAAACTTGTGCTTAACTACACTTAATTGGAGTAGTTTGTTTTTATTTGCTATGGTTGCACTTAGACTTCAAACATTAGTCAGAGGAAGTCACAGAAAAGTATACCGCTTTTGTCAATGTTAGGTAAACAGCAATAAAACCCATGGAAAGGAGACTAACTAGAGATGGCCAGTATTCAATGTATTATAATTTGGATAAGCACCCTGATTGGCTAAAGCTCTTCAGAGAGAGCAAGAAAGAAATGAAATTCTGCTGACAAGCCATTGATATGATATATTCACTTTGGTTCTCTCTCTACAGATGCTGCCTGACATGTTGAGTGTTGCTGCCTGACCTGTTGACCATCATTTATAAAATCTTGTTTCCTTATATCAATAACATGTAGATGAGCAAGATCCCAGAAAACTGCATTAAAACTTAGTTCCTCAATTTATATTTTTAGCTCCTGCCTCTCATTTTTTCCCTATTTTATGCTATACTGTAGAGAGATCTTCAATTTTCTGATGCCCAGTTCTGTATTTATTGTCCGTCCTTCATTGTTCTTGAGAAGATAGGTGATGAGCAATCCTGTTAAAGTGAGGCAAATCTTCCTGGTGAAGGCAACCTCTTACTATTGGGTTCAGAGTTCCAAGATTTAGACCAAGGAAGGATGAAGGAATAGAAATGTGCTTCCCATTCAGTGTGGTGAACACAAAATCTTGGCTGATACTTTGTCATGCTTGACGCAGTGTGGCATTAGTGCTAGGGACATTTCTTGGATGAGTTCTTGGGTGGATGGTAGAGATCTCAGTGTAGATAAACAAGGGAACCTGAAAAGAACAGAAGGAAATCACCTTAAAGACTGTGGTGATTCAAAGTGGCTAACCTCTATCCACTCAAGGCCAATTATAGATGAGCAATAAAGGCTGGCATTGCCATGACTATGTATAGTATCTGGATAAAAAAATTTATTCAGAACTGCCTGAAGTGATGTGCTGCTTACACACTGTTTAGAGGCAGGCTTACACCATAACCAGTCCTTTCACTGAAGTCCTTTCTGAAACATGTTGCTTCAAAATTGGTACCATTTATAGAGTTTGCAAAACTTACCTTGGACTGGAATCACAGGGCTTAATTTTGTCATTGAAAGGGAACAACTATCAAACTGTTATTTACTTGAGATTAAAATACTACCAGTCAAAATCTGTATAGATTTAATGATATTTACATTTCAGCATTGAGAGCAACTGGGAAAAAAACTGGGCCTTGCTTAGCAAATGACAACAGTTGGAAAGTGAACCAGTCTTGCACAGATATAGAAACTCAGAGCTTGAAATAACCAGAAATTTAGACATGTAGGTGCTTTATCAGAATAGTAACAGTTTTGGGATTGAGGAATCAGAAAGGTGATGGGGTTTGTAGAGATGAAACAAGTTGCTGGTGAGTTCCACACTACAGGAACCAAATTGAAGGAGGTAAGTAGGAGTTACAAAAGTGGGTCCCTGGTTGAGGTAGTGTTATTAACATTTATTTGTTCCAGTAGTGCCTGCTCACTGCTTCCATGTACAGTGATGTCACCTGAGGTGTCCCTAACGTAGAGATCTGAATTTCCACAGTAACTCATGACCCAGGAATGATCAACACAATCTTGGATTTAAGGGTCTGAGAAACAATATGTTTTGTCAAAATTTTAGGCCAATTTGTAAGTAAAATATATCAGGCAAGTTCAAACAAGCAAATTTTGTGTATAAATGATGGACACTATTTTCTTTGAGTTGGAGAGGTCGATACATGGAAAAAGCTTATGAAGAAGGTCCTGGATGATATATGTTCAAAGGTTCAAAGGTCCAGATTAATGTCAGAGAAATGTATACAATGTACATCCTGAAATGCTTTCTCTTCACAAACATCCACGAAAACAGAGAAGTACCCCAAAGAATGAACAACAGTTGAACGTGAGAAAACCAAAGCCCCGCCTGCTCCCCCTCCTGTGCATAAGCAACGAATCCCCCCCCCCACCCAGCAAATAAAAAGCGCACCCGCTACCGAGCACAAGCATAAGCTAGGCGATAGCAAAGACACAGACCTTGCAGTTACCCTAAAGACTATCGCATTTCATCCAGCATTCGACAAATCATGGGTTCTCTCTCTCCCTAATAAGGGAGAGGGAGGTGTCCCTCATTTTCACAGTGAGCAGGAGACATAACAAAAACCCACTGGTTTATGATGTTAAAAAGTCCGTTTCATCGCCTTTTACAAGCTTTGTGTCTGAAGATCGCAATGATCTTGGGTCCACTGGCCGACAGAAAAGTATTTTCCGGCCTCCCTGATGACACACGAGTCCCCTGCCATGACACGGAACCTCAATCTGCCTGTCTCCAGAGCCCCGAGATCTCAGGCTTTCAAATTCGAGTCGGACTCTCAGCCCAAATCCTTGACACAAACAACAACAGCCAGTTCTGAAACCCCAAGAATAGGTTCCATTCCTGCAAAGAACCGAAGTCTGCATGTAACTTCAGGTCAGGGTCTTCAAAAGGTCCCTGAAAGGGAGAAATAAAGATATCAAAGACAGAAATATAGCAGTTTCTGAAGATGCAAGCAAAGGAGTTGCCGTTTGGACCATCTTAACTCCCCCTTTAACTTCTGTGATGTTTGGAATTATTTAGAAATTACTGAAGGCTACATCCACACTAGACTGGATAATTTTGAAAATGCCGGTTTCGCGTAAAAATGATAGGTGTCCACACTATGCATTTTAAAAAATATCTCTATCCACATTGAAATGGAGATTTCTGTGAATCTCCTCCTCCTGCGCATGTGTAGGGTGCATCTACCGAAGACAAGCAATGTTTGGTGTTGAATCTCGTTGTGAAAGACAGTGCGTGTTTGTGTAGTCACAGACTAGAAAAACTTAAATGACGGGCAGCTGTTGGCTCTTGCACAGGAAGACTTAAAAAGTAAAAAAAAACAAATTGCCTAAAAAACAAATACTGAAGCGTATGGAGGCAACCGACAGGGAGTTCACGGACAGATTGACCCGGCTGACGACAAACATTGAAAAACTGACTAACTCTGTTGCATTAATAAAGCACCTTGTTAAATGTGTAAAACATATCTGCATCAGTATTACCTTGTATTTCCATACAATGTTACATTAGGCTGTTACACATCTATTGTCAGAGAAGTACTTACATAAATAGGTAAACCATCTTCATACGAGCAAAGACAGAAAACAGGGCAAAGCGAGAACAGCATACTTATTTATTTAGTAAGTTATGGGTCAAAGTAATTGGTGAGTACATTTCTAACTCTTCTGGCTTCAGTCTCGTTGCCATCTGTTTTGAAATTGTTAGGTTGCGTTCAAGAAAACAATGAAATATCGCGCTGCCGTCAGATAGCGTTTTCAGTAGTCTCTGGTTACACTGATCTGTCTGAGCAGCACTTTCAAAAATGCCCACCCTGGAAAGTGTTTCTGAAAAGCTCCGGTTTCAGGGCACGAAAACGTCGTTTTAGTGTAGACTGAGGGTAAAAACGAAGAGAAAAAGCTTCGGTTACAGATTTATCCGGCGTAGTGTGGACATAGCCTAAGTGGCACACTCAGAAACTGCATTTTATCCTTCTTTACAGGATCAGCAAGGCTACATTTTGACATTGATGCTCCCAGGATAATATTGAGCAGGTGGAACTATCTCAGCAAGTGCTACAAATAAATGCTGTGCCAAGGGGCTTATTAAGTTTTTTTAAAATTTTGTATATTTTTATAAAAAGCAAGAGGGTGCAGCTTTAAGTGGAGAGGCAGATGTTTTAAAAGAGATCTGAGGGATCTGATGTACTGTACATAGGGAGTGATTGATATCTGGAATGTGCTGCTAGATGAGCTGGTGGAATCAGATATAATTACTATATTTAAGAGATTTTAACAGAGAAACTTCAGAATTAGAATCAGGTTTATTATCACCAGTATGTATTATGAAATTTGTTAACTTAGCAGCATAATATAAAAGAAAAAAAACAATACAATTACAGTATAATGTATGTAGATTGAATAGATTAAAAATTGTACAAAAACTGAAATAATATATATTAAGAAGTGAGGTAGTGTTCACAGGTTCAAAATACATTTAACAATCAGATGGCTGAGGGGAAGAAGCTGTTCCTGAATTGCTGAGTGTGTGCCTTCCGGCTTCTGTACCTCCTACTTGATGGTAACAGTGAGAAAAGGGCATACCATGGATGCTGGGGGTCCTTAAAAATGGATGCTGCCTTTCTGAGACACCACTTCTTAAAGATGTCCTTGGTACTTTGTAGGCTAGTACTCAAGATGGAGCTGACTAAATTTACAACCCTCAGCAGCTTCTTTCGGTCCTGTGCAGCAGCTTCCCACCCCCCACCATACCAGACAGTGATGCTGCCTGTCAGAATGCTCTCCACGGTGCATCTATAGAAGTTTCTGAGTGTTTTTGTTGACATACCGAATCTCTTCAAACTCCTAATGAAGTATAGTCACTATCTTGCTTTCTTTATAACTACATTGACATGTTGGGACCAGGTTAGGTCCTCAGAGATCTTGACATCCAGGAACTTGAAACTGCTCATTCTCTCTACTTCTTACCCCTCTACGAGGATGGTATGTGTTCCCTTATCTTACACTTCCGTTAGTTCTTTCACCTTACTGACGTTGATTGCAAGGTTGTTGCTGCGACACCACTCCACTAGTTGGCATTACTCGCTCCCGAATGTTCCTTCATCTTCATCTGAGTGTCTACCAACAATGGTTGTATCATCATCAAATTTACAGATAGAATTTGAGCTATGCCTAGCCACACAATCATGGGTATAGAGAGAACAGAGCAGTGGGCTAAGCACTCACCCCTGAGGTGCACCAGTGTTCAATAGGTTTCAGTAGGTACTTTTAATGTCAGAGAAATGTATACAATATACATTCTGAAATTTGTTTTCTTCACAAACATCCATGAAAACAGAGAAGTGCCCCAAAGAATGAATGACAGTTAAATGTTGGAACCCCAAAGCCCCCCTCCCATGTACAAGCAGCAGCAAAGCAATGACTACCACCCCCCCACCAGCAAAAAAAAGCATCGGTAACCCCACCGAGCTCTCAAGCATGCAGCAAAGGATCAAGATACACAGACTTGCAATACCCCAAAGACACTTGTTCACCCGGTATTCGACATACCTCAGGCTCTCTCCCTCTCCCTCTCTCTCTCTCTCTCTCTCTCTCTCCACCCCCCCCCCCCAAGAAGGGAAAGAAAGGTGTCACCATTTCACAGGGAGAGGGGAGACATAACAAAACAACCCATTGATTTATGGTATTAGAAGTCTGTTATGTCGCTTTTTCTGAGTTCTGTGCTCAAAGAACTCGTCCCTGGGTACACAGCCAGCTTGCTGCTTTCAATCTGTACACTCCCACGACACTTCAGGCAGTAGTACCAGCCTTGAATCAGCCCGTCTCCAGAGCCAAGTAAATCCGGCACCCTGAAGGCGCAGTAGTCTTCTAGGCCGCATCCTTGGCATATCAAAAAGTGGCCGATTGCGTGGTCCTGAGAACAGGCCCATTGCCACAAAGAATCAAAGTCACTCCAGGTCAGGATCTTCAAAAGAGCTCTGAAAGGGAAGAAGACAGATATCAAGATAGAAATAAAGCCGTTTCCAAAGGTGCATGCAAAGGTGTCACCATTGGGCACCACCATCCTCCTAAGCTCCACCCGCTATTGTCAGCGACAAGGAGATATTATCACCAATCTGCACAGATTGTGGTCTTCCAGTTAGGGAGTCAAGGGTCCAATTGCAGATGGAGGTACAGAGGCACAGGTCCTATAACTTCTCAATCAGGATTGCGGGAATGATGGTGTTAAATGATGAGCTATAGTCGATGAACAGCATCCTGACATCGGTGTTTGTATTGTCCAGGTGGTCTAACGTCGTGTGAAGAGCCATTGAGATTGCTTCTGCCGCTGATCTATTGTGATATGCAAATTGCAGCAGGTCCAGGTCCTCGCTGAGGCAAGAGTTCAGCCTAGTCATGACCAACCTCTCGAAGCATTTCATCACTCTAGATGTGAGTGCCACTGGATGATAATCATTAAGGCAGCTCACATTATTCTTCTTAAGCACTGGTATAACTGTTGCCTTTTTGAAGCAAATGGAAACTTCCATCCATAGCAATGAGAGGTTGAAAATGTCCTTGAATACTCCCACCTGTTAGTTGGCACAGGCATTCAAAGCCTTACCAGCTGCTCCATTTGGGGCCTTCACCCTCTTTAAAGTCAGCCTAACATTGGCCTTCAAGACAGAGATCAGAGGGTTACCAGGTGCAGCAGGAACCTTCGCAGCAGTAGTTCTATTCTTCTTTTCAAAACGGGCACAGAAGTTAAGAAGTTAAAACGGGCGTTAAGTTCATCTGGTAGTGAAGCACCGCAGCCATTCATGCTATTGAGTTTCGCTTTGTAGGAAGTAATGTCTTGCAAACCCTGCCAGAGTTGTCGTAACTTACGATGAGGAGGGGAGCGGGGGCTGGTGCTTTTGCTGCTGCTTGTGTGTGGGAGGGGGAGGCGGCTTTGAGGTTCTGATGTTTCTGTCATTCATTCGCTTGGGTCTTTTATGCTTCGTGGTTGTCTGCAAAGAGTAAGAATTTCAGGTTGTATACTGCCTACATTCTCGGATATCAAAATTGAACCACTGAACTATTGAGCCGTTGGAATGGGATTGGTGTAAATGGGGATAAAAGGTCAGTATGGCTACAGTGGGCTGAAGAGCCTGTTTTTATTGTGTACAAATCCATGTCACTGTAACTCTCTATATCCTACATTGTGTTTGATTTTTGAAGGTTTATTGAAATAATACCTTATAATGATCCTTTTCCAATCCTGATGATTTCCAAATAAAATCAGCTTGCAACAATAAACACTAATCCTCCTGACTAATCTCTGTTTCCCATCTGGTGGTGCATTATTAAGCTACGATAAATCATTACAGACACCAGCTGGAAAATAAAATCACTTCACTGAAAACAATCAATTTTAACTTCAACATTTAATATAGTAATATTGTGACTTACAAGTCTTCAATTCACAAATTTTCATTACTTTGACTGACTCTTTGTGACTCTTGCTTTTGATTTACAATGCTACATTTTGGCGTAATGTACGGACAGTCATCATCGATATATATAATACGTTGTTGCAAAATACCAATAGCATACTTAAAACATTCTCTGTTGACAAATTTTGCTTAATGAAGTGTCTTACAGTGACATATTTCTTTCATAATTGACAAATTACCATCAAACAGAACAGAAAAATTGACATAGGAGCTTCTATAGGGAGAACCAAGTATTCCATTTGACTTCTCAAAATTTCTACCAATGTTCATTGAAGAGAAAAATTCCTTTGGAAATTATCAAGTAGAAAGACAAACTTTCTGAAGTTTCACTTAATTATTCATCTATGTCTCTTGTAAAGGTGGCAAGCTGTGTGCTGCAGCTTCAATGGACAACTACTTTTCTGTAACTTACTCTTATCATCACTGGTATATTTGAGGAAAGACACTCAGCATCAACTACTTTCTCAATTGATGGTCCATTGCCAGCAAAGTTAAAGATAGGGGGAGGTAGTTCCTCATGATGTTTACCATTGGTAATCTTTTGCTCTATTTCTCATTACCTCAATGTGGCTCTGAATTCCTTTTCCTCATTTTGTAGCTCATCTTCGTTGGGTGATCATGCCGCATGGCAAATGTGAGTTTTAAAAACGTTGTCTTTATTCTTATTCTCAGTTCCACAAGAAAGCAATCAGATTTTAATGTCAAACATCAAAGTGCTAACCATCGCAATACACATAGAGCATTTAAAAAAAAACACAACAGTCCTCTTAACTGAATTAGATTAAGTATAGCAGTTATTTTCCAAATCAAGCAAAACACACTCAATGTTGGAGGAACTCAGCAGGTCAGGCACCATCTGTGGAAATGAATAAACTGTTGACATTTTGGTCTGAGACCATTAATCAGGACTGAGGAAGGGTCACAATTATTTTTCCTATAATTGCATCCATTTTCAAGGAGTTACTGGGCCCCAATGTAAAAGAAAATCACATTTTATCCAAAGTACAGTTAATGTTTATACAGCTTATACAAGTACAAAATTACAGTTCTGTGATATTCAACAGAAACAGGCTCATTACTTTGAATTTCAGTGAAAAACTTCAGGAAAACCTTATGAAACTTCCTTACAATTCAAAACATATTTTTTATGCTGAGAATTAGATTTCGAAATGACATTTCTGAGATATTCAACTGAAACAGGTTCATTATCTCGAATTTGGTTAAAAAAAAAACATTATTAAAACCTAATGAAACTTTCTTACTATTCAAAAGATATCTTTCTATTAAGAATTAAATTTCACATCTATAGCTAAACCTTGCCTGTACCTTGGTTGTTTCCAGGTTAATTCAATTATATGAAGCTTTATTTCTCTTAAAAATCCTAAGCAGTGATATGTGTGATGCAATTTCTGTTGTACTAAATGGTACTATAATCCTTTCAATAATTAAAAGAAAAGATAGACATTTGTCTGACTTTTTTTGTTATTAAAAAGGTTTTACTTTCTTAATTCCCAAATGGTCTTTCTAAATGTGCTGAAAGGATCGCAAAATTTGACAAAGGTATTTTAAGAAAAAATCTTTGTTGGATTTCCTTGAGTAAGTCACACCGTTTCACTACAAACTTTGAATTTCTTGTAGTTGCCATCATTTGGATGTGCAGCCCAGAGCGAAGTAGTTAGACCTCAAATAACTATGCACAATATAATCTGCACTTTTCCAGCCACTGAAAATTGATGGTCACCAGCAATTGGCAATAGACAATAGACAATAGGTGCAGAAGTAGGTCCTTCGGCCCTTCGAGCCTGCACCGCTATTTTGAGATCATGGCTGATCATCTACTATCAATACCCTGTTCCTGCCTTGTCCCCATATCCCTTGATTCCCCTATCCATATGATACCTATCTAGCTCCTTCTTGAAAGCATCCAGAGAATTGGCCTCCACTGCCTTCCGAGGCAGTGCATTCCAGACACCCACAACTCTCCAGGAGAAGTTTTTCCTTAACTCTGTTCTAAATGACCTACCCCTTATTCTCAAACCATGCCCTCTGGTACTGGACTCTCCCAGCATCTGGAACATATTTCCTGTCTCTATCTTGTCCAATCCCTTGATAATCTAATATGTTTCAATGAGATCCCCTCTCAATCTCCTTAATTCCAGCATGTACAAGCCCAGTCTCTCTAACCTCTCTGCATAAGACAGTCCAGACATCCCAGGAATTAACCTCGTGAATCTACGCTGCACTTCCTCTACAGCCAGGATGTCCTTCCTGAACCGTGGAGACCAAAACTGTACACAATACTCCAGGTCTGGTCTCACCAGGGCTCTGTACAAATGCAAGAGGATTTCCTTGCTCTTGTACTCAATTCCCTTGTAATAAAGGCCAACATTCCATTAGCCTTCTTCACTGCCTGCTGCACTTGCTCATTCACCTTCAGTGACTGATGAACAAGGACTCCTAGATCTCTTTGTATTTCTCCCTTACCTACCTCTACACCATTCAGATAATAATCTGCCTTCCTGTTCTTACTCCCAAAGTGGATAACCTCACACTTATTCACAGTAAACGTGATCTGCCAAGTATCTGCCCACTCACCCAGCCTATCTAAGTCACCCTGAATTCTCCTAAAATCCTCATCACATGTCACACTGCCATCCAGCTTAGTATCATCAGCAAATTTGCTGATGTTATTCTCAATGCCTTCATCTAAATTGTTGACGTAAATCGTAAACAGCTGTGGTCCCGATACCGAGCCCTGTGGCACCCCACTAGTCACCACCTGCCATTCCGAGAAACACCCATTCACCGCTACCCTTTGCTTTCTATCTGCCAACCAGTTTTCTATCCATGTCAATGTCTTCCCCCCAATGCCATGAGCTTTGATTTTACCCACCAATCTCCTATGTGGGACCTTATCAAATGCCTTCTGAAAATCGAGGTACACTACATCCACTGGATCTCCCCCGTCTAACTTCCTGGTTACATCCTCGAAAAACTCCAGCAGATTAGTCAAGCATGACTTACCCTTGGTAAATCCATGCTGACTCAGCCCAATCCTATCACTGCTACCTAGATATGCCACTATTTCATCTTTAATAATGGACGCTAGCATCTTCCCCACCACCGATGTCAGGCTGACAGGTCGATAGTTCTCTGTTTTCTCCCTCCCTCCTTTCTTAAAAAGTGGGATAACATTAGCCATTCTCCAATCCTCAGGAACTGATCCTGAATCTAAGGAACATTGGAAAATGATTACCAATGCATCTGCAATTTCCAGGGCCACCTCCTTTAGTACCCTAGGATGCAGACCATCTGGACCTGGGGATTTGTCAGCCTTCAGTCCCATCAGTCTACTCATCACCATTTCCCTCCTAATGTCAAACTGTTTCATTACCTCTGTTACCCTATGTCCTTGGCCCATCCATACATCTGGGAGATTGCTTGTGTCTTCCTTAGTGAAGACAGATCTAAAGTACTTATTAAATTCTTCTGCCATTTCTCGGTTTCCCATAACAATTTCACCCAATTCATTCTTCAAGGGCCCAACCCATTGTTCCTAACTCTCTTCTTTCTCTTCACATACCTAAAAAAGCTTTTGCTATCCTCCTTTATATTCCTGGCTAGCTTGCGTTCGTACCTCATTTTTTCTCCCCGTATTGCCTTTTGAGTTAAGTTCTGTTGTTCCTTAAAAACTTCCCAATCATCTGTCCTCCCACTCACCTTAGCTCTGTCATACTTACTTTTTTTTAATGCTATGCAATCTCTGACTTCCTTTATCAACTTCCTTTGTCCTGGCAGAGCCAGGGAGTACAGGAAGCATGCTCCAATGTTAACAGACAGGGACCTCACTAGGCCAGTGGAATACATTATCTGCCTGTTTTCTATTCAAGAGATCTGCAAATAAAGACCAGGGTCACAGCTCTTAGTGAGAAACTGCAGTCTCTGTAAAAGCAATGGCAGAAAATGCCTGAGGGCTGGACGAGAGGCATAGACAATGTTTGGTCTTTAGGAAGGGAGAAGATCAATATGTCCTCATACAGTAGTGCTCATCAAACTATGGTGTATGCTAGCTGTTACTGGCTGCAAGCAGTAATAACTGGGAGTTTAGAATACTGACTGTGAAAGTGAACTTGACTTTGATAATGACAGTAGAGCAGAAACATTGCCTGTTTAGGTTTCATGAGCTACCAAATATCAGTGAGATTCACCTTGTGAAAGTGTAGTGCTTACAAAAGTTGCTCCTACCAGGAGTATAAACTTGAATGTAGATCTTTGAAAAATTGTTTGGAGCTAGCTCTTCTATGCCTGTTGGAGTGTGACACTCTTATTCAAGTTATCCAGAAAGGTCAGAGAAGTGATACAATGGCACAGTAAACAGAGCTACTGCCTCACAGTCCTCAGCCTGTGCTCAATCCTGACATCAGGTGCTGTTTGTGTGGAGTTTGCATATTCTCCATGTGATCATGCAAATTTCTCCTAGACACTAATTTTCTCCCATATACCAACATACAGATTGCAAGATTAAGTGGCCTCTAGTGTGCTGGCAGAGGTGTGGGTGGGGGAGGGCACTGATGGGAGAAAAGGGCATTAGACTAAAATGATGTGTTTTGACTAAGATGGACTCGATGGGTCAGTGGGCTTTTCTGATATTGCATGGTTCTATGACTGTACTGCTGTTAAATAAAAATTAAGTGGACATAGAAACACATACTTGGTGGCAGAAATTGTTGAAGATATCATGTTTCCATATTCAGAGCAAGCTCCGAGTGTGTTGCGTGCTGTGCAGATGTCTTTCTGTGAAAGTAGGTTAATATCTGATTGGCCCCTGTAGTAACATTACGTTTCAGCCTTCACTATTACTAAGTGCTGGTTCTTCTACAGTGAGCAGTGATTGTCATTGTTCAAACCAGTGTGGCTGAAAGCTGTGCCTGGTGGCAAATTTCAGGCATTGCATAAATTAGTGAACTTGAAGCTGGGTAAAACAGTTCTTAAGAAAACAAAATTAAAAAATCAAAAATGAATGGGCAGCATCAGTGTCTGGAAACAGGAAATGGTGAAAATAAGTTAAATTTCTCACTAGTACATTTGTCTATTGAACTTACTTGTACCGATTGCAGAGAACATTAAATTACATAGAACACTGTAACACTGTACAAGTTATTTAGCCCACAATATTCCACAGACCTTTGAACATACTGGAAGATCAATCTAACCCTTCTCTCCCACATAGCCTCTATTTCTTTTCATCCGCAAGTCTACCTAAGTGTATCTATCTTAAAGGTCCAGAGTCTATCAGCCTGAATCACCACCCCAACAGGCATTCCATGCACTTACCACTCTTTGTGTAAACAACCCTACCCCTACCACCCCCTCATACTTAAAATCACCATAAAATTATGTCCTCTCCTATTAGCCATTGCCATCCAGGGGAAATGCCCTTCATTCCAAAGAGAAAAACCATAACTTGCTCAACCTTTCCTCATAAGACATGTTGTTTAGTCCGGGCAGCATCCTAGTAGATCTATACACCCTCACTAAAGCTTCCACATCCTTTCTATAATGAGGTAACTGGAACTGAAAACAATACTTTAATTGTTATCTGAACAGAGTTTGATGGAGCAGCAACATTACCTCAAACCTCCTGAAATAATTTATCTGGCTAATAAAAGCCAATGTACCATATACCTTCTTAGCTACCCTAACGACTTGTGGAACATCTTTGAGGGATATATGGACGTGGATCCAAAGATCCCTCTGTTCTTCTGTGATGGATATTCACACTTTGGTTATTTGCAAATCTTGGCTTTCTAAACACAACATCTACCACCTGTATGATCAAAAACAGATGTAAGTAAACTTACAACTAATAGTTTGTTTAGTCTCTGATTGTAAATGGGAGTTAGTTTTCAGTTCTTAAAATGGAAATGGGAAGCAGTAATCAGCTTGAAGTTAAAACACAGCTTTGCAAACAAGCTCTCTTTTTAGCTCCCTCTGTAAGGAGTAAGATGCCAGCTCACAACACCTACTTTATTGCTTCTTAAGAGTAGACCATGCGACAATGGGTAAATTAATTTGAATCGTTTCAAACAGACAAAATGACTTATGAGTTGCTTGGTCAAGGAAGCTTGCAGGCAGATGAATAACATTATTTAGCATATGAATAACTAATGAGTTTATAGTAGAGAGTTTTGTATATTCAGATAAGTTAGCTTTACAATATTAATTGTAACCTGTGAACATTAAACTAAGGTATATGTCGCCCAAAAGCTTTTAGACTGTTTGTGCTAAAAGGATATCTGAGGAAACATCACATGCTTGTGAAGTCATCCACGTGGAAAAAAAGGGTATAAATGTACTGAGCAGAGTTCAAGCTTATCAGGAATCGGTAAGGAACATGAAGAATCTATGGAAGAAACATGGAGTGAGCCAAGGGGTGACTATTCCTCTTGCTTTGGTATCCCTGATGTACGAATTGTTCATCTGCATTATGGTATGTCACTTTAATTTATATGAGTTGTACCTGTGTTTTAGAAATCCTTTGTCCTTTGTGCTTTGTGCTTTGGAAATGGTTTGTGTTTTAGAATTGTTTTGTAATTTGGAAATGTTTGAGATAAAAATCATCTGTGAGTTTTAAATGTGCTTTGAGAATGCTGTCTGAATTTCAATGTGTATCACTGAAAATAAATGAACTGTGTTTTAAACAACTTTGCCAAGTATCTTTTCCTTGGTAGGGAGAGGAGACCCACTGCTTGAATAGTGGATATTGGCAGCTAAACTCACCATGAAGAATAAACAGGGAAGTAAACTAGTGTTCGAATATTGGACAGTCACAGTGTGATCTCCCTTCACTGAGAGTACTTACGGCTATTTATATCTGATAAGGATTAAGTCTACAATTGAATTTAAAATTTCGCAGTCAGCAAACTTAATAACATCACACCTCCACAATGCTAGAAATCCTGTGATTAACCATGTACTTTGCCTACAACTTAGACCTTACAAAGTTCAAAACTCAAAAATTCAAAATTTAAAGTACAGTAAATTATTATGAAAGTACTTAAATGTCACCATATACTACCTTGTTATTCATTTTCTCGTAGGCATTTACAGGAAAATAAAGAAATACACGAGAATTTATGAAAAACTACACATTACAAATAGTGACAATCCAGTGTGTAAAAAAAGGATAAATTGTGCAATTAATAAATAAAAAAGTAAATAAATAACATCAAGGACATCAGTTGTAGACCAACACACTCATAAAAAGCTTCTTCAATTCCCCATCTGACTCTCTTCTTACCTCTTCTTTCTTCTCACCTGCCTATCACCTCCCTGGTTCCCCCCTCCTTCCCTTTCTCCCACACTTATCTCTCCTCTCCTGTCAGATTTCTGCTTCTCCAATCCTTTAACTTTACCAAATATCACCTCTCAGCTTCTTACTTTATTCCCCCTCTTTCCCCATTATTATTCTAGCTTCTTGTCCCTTCCTTTGCAGTCCTGATAAAGGGTCTCGGCCTGAAATAAATACCACATGACCTGCTGAGTTCCTCCAGCATTTTATGTGTGTTGCTCTGGATTTCCAGCATCTGCAGAATTGCTTTGTATAGATGAATTGTAGAGTACCTGGTAGTGAGTCTGTAAGTTGAGAGTCAGTACAGCAATCGTTCAGGGGCATGACTATTGTAAGGTAATAACTCTTCTTGAACTTGGTGCTGTGAGAACTAGGGCTTCTGTACCTTCTGCCAAATGGTAATAGCAAGAAGGGACAATGACCTGGATGATGGTGTACCTTGGTGATGAATGCTGTTTTCTTGTGGCAGCATTCCTCGAGAATGTACTCAGTGATAGGGAGAGTTTTGCCTGTGATGGACTGGTATTTTACTTCACACTCTTCCAAACTGAACTCTATCTGCCATTTCTCAGACCATCTCTGGATCCTGCCAATGTACCATTGTAATACACAACAACCTTCTATCCACAACAATATACTAAAACTATTAAGTCATTTGCACACATGGTGATTCAGCCCATCCTGGAATCCATTCACCCCTTTCACCACACCATCATTGAAAGATATAGCTTTAAAATACACTCTTCAGCTTACTGAGTATGTACCAATGACCTACCACCAATTCACACTAATTTAATTTTGCTTCTTATTTTCCCCACATTCTCTTCATCTCCCCCCTCCTTGGGTGAGGCCTACTCAAAGTGGCCATTTAACTCTCCTTTTTTGGGATTTGGGAAGAGACCAGAGCACTTGGGGGGAAACACACATAGTGACAGGGAGAATGTGCAAACTCCACACAGACCACACTCAAGATTAGGATTTGATCTGGGTCTTTGGTGCTGTGAGGAAGTGGATCTACGAGCTGCGCTATTGTTCCACAAAAGACGCACAAAAACTTTCAGACAGTTACTTTACACCAAATTTATGCCATGTTAAACTCTGTTACTTTTCGACATTGCACAGGCGTATTCCAGGGTCACAAAGTCTAACTGTATAATTGGCTACAGTGTTAAGTGAAGGTCAGTTTAATTGTAGAAGAGAAACTGAAAGGTAAGCATCTCTATATCTCCTTCCATGACCTTAGGATTTCCCAAAGCACTTTACGGCCAATTAACTGCTTTTACTATTGAAATACAATGGTTAATTTGTGCACAATAAGCAGCCATGACATAGAATAACCAAAAAACCCGCTTAGTGAACTAACCTGCTCCTCCCCAGAACTAAGAAAACCTATCAGCCCACATGAGTGGACATCTTCAGCGATGCAGTGCTTCTTCAATATTTCACCTGTGTGACACTTTAGAATTGAGCTCTGGTCCATGGTATGGTGCAGTTTCATATGCTTCTGACTGTGTGGCAATGGTTCTGCTGCAAAAATATTTAAGGCTTTTCTGCACAAAACCTTAAATATTGAGAAAATGTTACCAATTACATTTCTTTTATTTTCCAGCCAATTTCCAGGGTCATTGAGAACTAAGAATGAAAAAAAAATGTCATTCAATAAGATCATGGTTGAAAATATACATTTTTCATATGAACTTGTTGATGTCACTAGAACAGATGGGAAAGAATGCTAAGAAGAGGTGTCTCTCAGGCAGAAGGTGATATATTTCAACAGCAACCTCTCATAACACTTCATCACCATTGATCTAGCTGTTATTAGACCATAGTCATTGAGGCAGATCACCACGTTCTGGTATAATTGAAGCCTGCCTGAAGCTGATGGGTACCTCAGACTGATGAAATAAGAGGTTATGGACCTCAGTGAACACTCCAGCCAGTTGACTTGCACAGGTATTTCATGCTCGACCACGTGCCCCATCTGGGCTGAATGCTTTTTATCAGTTCTCCCACCTGAAGGCTGCCAATTCAGAGACTGAAATCACAGGGTCATTGGAGGCTGTGAGAGTTTGTGATGGTTTTCCCTTGTTTTGACAGTCAAAGTGAGCATACAAAACATTGAGCTCATCTGCAAGTGAAGCCCTGTTGATGCCTATGTCACATGATTTAACTTTATAAGAGGTAATAGTATTCAAGCCTTACCACACCTGTCGAGCATCCTTCATTGATTCAATTTTAGTCCAGAATTGCTACTTTGCCATTAAGATGGTTTTCGAGAGATCGTGCCTGAACCTCTTGTAACTTTCTTAGTCGCCAGACTTGAATGCGTCTGATTTGGCCTTCAGCAGATTGCAGATCTCATGGTTCATCCAGGGTTTCTGGTTGGGAAAGAATGAATAATTTTGTGGTGACACACTCATCTGCAACTGTTTTAATAATGTCTGTGACAACAATGCTCATTCAGATCCACAGAAGATTCCATCAACATGGCCCATTCCACCAACACAAAGCAATCCTATAGCTACTCTGTCTCCCAAAAACCACCTCTTTGTTTTCCTAATCCCTGGAGCTTTGCTCTCAGCCTGTGCCTCTAGTGTGTCTGGGCATGGAATGGTAAGCATTTCTTATCTTAGTATAACAGTGGTCTAGTGCGTTGAGAGCTCTGGCGCTACAGATGCTGATGGTAATTGGACAAGGGTTTCTTCAGACAAGTCTGGTTAAAGTCCCCAGCTATGACTTAAAATGCAACAGGATAGAGTGTTTCTTATTGGGAAAGGGGAGTCTACTCACATTTCTGTCCGCCTAAAATACAGGTAAAATAAGATGAGCTGTCTTCTTCTCAGGAAGACTAATATAGTCTGTGCAGAAATAATGAAATATGTGTTCTTCATTGTCAGAGCAGTGGACCCAGGCCAGTTCCTAGGAGAACAATCCCATTAGTCCCAATTTCTTACTGCTTATTCCCCAGCACCCTTGCAATGCATTCAGTCTCCCACAGCCTTACAAACACATTTTTGATGACTTTTACAATTAATTTGCGCTACGTTGACACTAAGCTGTCCAGTTAATCTTTGGAAGATGGAAAGTGGAACACCCTGGGGAAACCCACACAGTGGATGAGAAAATGTGCAAGCCCCAGTACAGAAAGCAGCTCAGCTCATGATCAAACCTGGGTCTCTGAACATGTGCGATACCTCCAAATCATGCTAAAGCTGGGCACATAACAAGGGGAGAAATAGAGAGTGGGAAGGGTACTATAGAGAGGAATAATAATGGAAGGGGCCTTAGCAAGAGGCTTAGGTGATTATCTTGAACTAAAAATGGTCATTGATGGGTGAGAAGGCATCTGTGGGGAACTGGGCAATTGACACTTTAGTTCAAGACCTATCGTTGAAGGTCAGTCAAATGGTGAAGTGGGTGATGGACAGTCAGAGTGAGAAGGAAGGGGGAATGGGATTTGGAACATTCATAAGAGTGTTGATGGGGACAAAGTCTCAAAGTGTATACATAGCCTAATTAGTTACAAAATAATCAGATTTGTCAGTCTGTCCTCTCCACACCGACCATTAATAATGATGGATGCAAATCACATTGTTTAAAACAGCATTCTCTGCTTATTCTTTCAATGTAGAAAGGTATTTCCAGTCTCATTATTGACCCAGGTAATGAATAAATAAAGTGATGTCAGAGTGGAAGCAAATGTTTGCTCTGGGACTCTCCAAACTCAACCACCAACCCTCTTCTTTTACACACTGTGCCCCAAAATTTGTCTCATTCTTCAATACCAATGCTGAAAATATTAAGAGTGGATTTATTGGCCCCAAACCTATGTTTTCTCTCTGCCTAGTGATACCACTGAGTGGCCTTGTTTGTGTCTGCTGAATTAACTATGCAGTAATGCTCCTTCTGGATTTTAAATGAGCAGATTTGTCAGTGGTACTTACTGTAAATCTGTAATATTGTTCTGGACAGATGAACTGGACCCACAGTTTCTGTGAAAAAAAGAGAACAGATCAGCATTATCAACAAAACAAGAGCTGCTATTGAAAATATTGTTTCAGTAGAAGGAAGTGGTCCCCACTTGAGGGATTGGGATATACTTAAATTACAGTAAAACTTCAGAGTCATGCTCTATGCTTTAAGAAACATAATATAGGTCATACAATACTGCATTTTGCTCAAAATTGGGCAGTACTAGAACTTGCAGTGAAGCATTTTCAATTTCCACATTTCTTAACATTCTGCAATAAAAGAAATTCAGGTGATCACCAAGCTTGGAGATGTTTAATGCTGCTGTCATCAGTGCACATGTGAGGACTAGATATTGTCACTTCCACCATATGCCAGTGAGGTTAAATTCCAACATGTGGAGAAACTGCCAACTTCTGTTGGATGCTCAGCAGAAATGACAAGGCTATTCTGAGTGGTGTGCAGTGAAGTGCAATGGGGTCTTTACAGCTGGTAAAGAATCAGCTAAGTGAAGGGCTCATGCTCAAATGCAATAAGAAGTCATCTGTTATCAATAAAGACAAGGCCCAGAGGTATGTTCTTGACTTGAATACACCAGAACAGTCTCAAGCTTTGCACTCTCGTATTACTTTAGAGGACTTGATGCGTTCCCTCAAACCTCAGAGCAGCCTGTTCCATTTCTGAACCTCTTGTTCATAATCTGAAGTTACAGCATCTTAGACCTGTAACTACCACAAATCAAAAGGCAAAACAAGATTTATTGTTTCAGATTGTTATTTTCCTCCTTTACTCCTCCAGCTTATTCTATCTGCAAATCAACCTCTCACCTGGATCCACCTATTGCTTGTCAACTCTTGCCTTACCCCTCCCCTTCATCTCTTTATACTGGTTATCTCCCATCTACTCTCTCAATCAGATGAAGGGTCCCAACCTAGTGTAATATCTACAGAGGGACTTTTCATCCATTTTCTGCTGAAGCTGCCTGGCCCACTGAGTTCCAAATTTCAACAAATAAAGTCTCTTCTATCTCCATATGCTATTCTATGAGTCATCTGAATGACAGGAGAATGAGTACATTCAATCCATTTCCACTCCAGGAAAACCCATCAGATAGCATTGAAATATATCACATAAGAACTAGGAGCAGCAGTAGGCCATCTGGCCCATTGAGCCTGTTCCTCCATCCAATAAGATCATGACTGATCTGGCCATGGACTCAGCTCCACCTACCTGCCTTTTCCCCATAACCTCTAATTCTCTAACCAACCTTGTCAAGTATATTTGCTGAGGTAGCCTCCACTGAATCATTGGGCAGAGAATTCCACAGATTTACTACTCTCTGGGAAAAACAGTTCCTCCTCATCTCTGTCCTAAATCTACTCCCCCAAATCTTGAGGCTATGTAACTTAGTTCTAATATTACATACATCTGTTGTAGTGTGATTATTTTTAGAAAGTAATACCACATTAATTTTTTTTATGACACTGAGTACTTAAAAAGGAGCATTTGACGACTCTAGGCCTGTTCTTGCTAGAGTTAAGAAGAAAGATGGAGGATCTCATTGAAAGCTAAGGAATATTGAAAGGCCTAGATCAGGGGTCAGCAACCTTTACCACTGAAAGAGCCACTTGGACCCGTTTCCCACAGAAAAGAAAACACTGGGAGCCGCAAAACCCGTTTGACATTTAAAATGAAATAACACTGCATACAATGTTTTGTTTTGCCTTTATGCTACGTATAAACAAACTATAATGTGTTGCATTTATGAAATTGATGAACTCCTGCAGAGAAAACGAAATTACATTTCTGCATGCAACAAAAACATTTTGAACTCCGAAAAAAAGACGTTGGGTTGAAGGTTACTTTTAAGTAAAATACTCAACGTCTATTTGAGTCCTTTTTGTATTTATGAAAAACGCCAAACTTAAATTTGCCGCCAGCAGCAAACCAAAAATAACGTCAGCCAGCTGTCAACCTGAAAAATAAAAGGACTATTTCACTGATCAATGAAAACATATGAATATACGTAAAATAATAGGCAATTAAAATATTTATCATACTTGGTCAGGTTGACTCACACCTGACAATGCAGTCATATTCAGTAGGGATGGATCGATGCTTAGGGGAGTGACCGGGAAGGATAATGTGTTTTTTTCCTCTCTGAACTCACAGAAGCGTTTCCCAAACGATGTTTGCATTGCGATGATTGCAGAATGTAAATACTCCGAATTTATCATGTCGTGACCTTGTTTGAACTCTCTCAAATTGGGGAAGTGAGACAATGTGCCTTTCTGTAAATCTCTGGCAAGCACTGTCAACTTGCGCTCGAATGCCAAAACATCCTCCAACATGTGCAGGGCTGTACGTCCTTACCCCTGAAGAGCTGTGTTCAGCGTGTTCAGGTGTGCTGTCATGTCTACCATGAAGTGTAGCTTTTCCAGCCACTCTGGCTGTTCCAGCTCAGGAAAGTTGAGCCCTTTGCTGCCCAGGAAAGTTTTCACTTCTTCCAGACACGCGACAAAGTGTTTCAGCACCTTCCCTCTGGACAGCCAGCAATAAAAACACGTTGTAGCGGTGTGCTACACGCAGTCAGTAAACTGCAGTCAAAGATAGCTTTATTCGAACTAAACAGCCTTGCTTTTAAGCCTCCCTCAACCCGCCCCCCATGGGCGCGGATGCTGCAAAAGACACGTACTCCCAAACCCCCGTAGGCTATCTCCTTTAGCCTGAACACTGGCTAATTGTGAGCCGGTTCGGATGTGTCAGGAAATGGGTCACCACAACATCTTAATTAGATTGTACAAGATCACCATAATCTTCAAATTTAGAATTACATTTCAAAAACTAACAAACTAACATAAAATACATTTTAATTAAATACTGACCAATTATTTCCCAAAGCAACAGGGAGCCGCAGCACAGACGTAAAAGAGCCACATGTGGCTCCGGAGCCGCGGGTTGCCGACCCCCGGCCTAGATAGAGTGGATGTGGAAGGGATGTTTCCTATAATGAGGGAGTCTAGGACCCAGGGCACAGTCTCAGAATACAAGAATATTGCTTTAGAACAGAGAAGAAGAGGAATATCTTAAACAGGGAGTGATGAATCTGTGGAAATCATTGTTACCAATGGCTGTGGAGGCCAAGTCATTGGGTATATTTAAAGCAGAGGATGATAGTTTCTTGATTAGTAAGGAGATCAAAGGTTATGTGAGATGGCTGGAGAATAGGGTTAAACGAAGGTCATGAATCAGCCACGATAGAATGGCGTAGAATGGATAGAATAGACTTGATGGACTGAATGGCCTAATTCTGCTCCTATATCTTATGGTCTTATGATCTAAATCATCTGGAGATGACAACAATAGAGGATTCAGAAGAAGAGTTCAAGGTTATGCAGTCAAATGAGTTAACACAAGTCCAGCAGAAAAATTATTTTAATTGGAATTTAGATAGTGGAGGCTTCATCAGGGTTGTGAAAGCTGTGCATGAGAGATGGTAAAGGTCAGGCAATCAGAACAGTTTGCGCAAATATCATTTATTTCAAAATCCCAAAAGACTTGCAGCAGATTCTAAATGACAACGTATCTTCAAAGGTTACACAAACTGCGATGTTCTCTGATTTTCTTCCCTCCTCAACTGATTTTTTATGTTGTTGAGAATTCTGTGAGTTTCATTTCTTCATGTTCTGTCAATTTGCAAGTTCTTTGCTACTATCTTATTAAGATTCCTGCTCCTCCCTCACACCTCCTTCTCCCTCTCCATTTACCCAGGAAATCAGGCCTCTTCTGTTTGTTGCTTTCATTATTTTAGCCAGCTGTGATGCAAAATGTTCCTGACGGTGAATCTTGTGGCACTGAAAATATATACCTATCTGTCCAACATCACACATCTTGCAAATATGTTTCAAGTATGTCAGATTTATCACTTAAAATTAATAATTAAACTTCACTGTCATGCTTCCCTCTTACAGCAGAAGCTTGAACACAGCTGGAGGTAGTGAGACATCAGGAGGTGGGTTGTTGCATCTGCAGACTCATAGATGCAAATACCTCCTTCTCTTTTTTACCTCGCCTCCCCTATAATCTACAAAACTTTTCGAACTATACTCTACGTAATTAGTCATCTATTCTTCCGTTCTCATTAATTTTGTATCAAAAGAGAAAAAAATCTATGGATACTGTAAATCTGAAATAAAAACAGAAAATGCTTGAAATACTCAGCCAAGCATACAAGAAAAAAGTCAAAACTTCAAAAGAAATCCTCCTCTCCCCTATACCCCACAGTTGCTGCTCAACCAATTTAGCCCCTCCAGCAGTCTTCTTGTTGCTCTGGTTTACAGGATCTGGAGTCACTTGTTAAAATTTTAGTCTGATAATCTTTCATCTGAACTCCATGTATCATTTTCCATCAGTGCCAAAGAAGGCAAACTGGTCAGTCAGTGAAACTACAACAAGTAAATAAATGAAAAGAGTGAAGACAAAGGTAGGCTGTCTTTTGATTTCAAATTTGCAGCCACCATTTTTGTAAGTTGCAGTGTTCACTGACATTGGAGAAATTAGAGGCAGATTCTTTCTTGTCTAAAATATTGGGTGAAAGTGGGGGCTGTAACTACAATGGGGATAAGAATATTGAATATTGAGGGCGGGGATAAGCACTGCTTCAAGCTGGTGGAGAGGCTACTGAAACGAATGACTATGCACACCAAAAGATTTAGAGCATGAGGAAAACATGAAAAACTTAAAGTATGCATTCAATGACACAAACTGAGCAAAAAATTCTGCACAGGACTTGTCCTGCTTGCAGAGGGATGCTAACTTGCCAGAATTCTTGAAGGCTTGATAAATCAGTTTCCAAAGCAGCGTTCACTAGTTGTGGAATCAGAGTCTGAAATCATCTCAGCATAGAATTCTGTTTTCTGCTGTCTAAATATGTTTCAAGGATGTCACAGCAGTCTGAATATCCTAGAAAACTAGGGCTACTGTAGTGTCTGGTGAGTCACACTAGTTACTTTCGAGCAGAAATTGGCTATTCTCAGCCAAGAAGACATCATTCCTTTCCCATCAATGATCTTGAGTCACCAGTCAATCATCCAAACCAGACCACTGGTGCCCTGGAAGGAAGCAGAGAATTTCTTTCAATGCAGTCCTCATTCTCTGGGCCTGCTTCTTTCTCAGTTTCATGCCTAACAGAAGATATCCTGGCAAACCTGAGCAGAATGTGGTAGACAGCCATTAATGTTAGGACCACAAAATAACAAAGGTTGAGGAGCTCTTCCAGTCTGGTCTGGGCAGTGGATTCATCCCTTCATCATGCAGCGACAGCATCTCTTTCTTTGCATGCTGTGACACTATTGGGCTTGCTAATTGCAAAACTCTACACTCAAAGTAAGATTTTAAGCCCTATCAGACACAAAAAGCCACAAGAACTCTCACTAAAAGGAAATTATTCTGTAAATACCCAATCTTCAAAGACTAGTCTACTTCCCTGTTTATTCTCCACAGTAAGTTTAGATGTCAATACCCACTATTCGAGCTGTGGGTCTATTCTCCCTGCCAAGAAGCTACTTATAGCTAACAAAGTAGCTTAAAACACAATTCATTTATTGGCAGGGACACATGATTAAAACACTTCTAAAAAAAAACATTTAAATCTCACAAAGTACTTCTATCTTAAACATTTCCAAATTCTCACAGAGTATTTCTATCTCACCTTGAATTTGAATCCTAATCTATTATCTTAAAACATTATAAAACATTTGCAAGTTAAGAATCATTTCTATAACACAAACCATTTTCAAAACATAAAGTATTAAGCATTTCTGAAACACAAAGGGTAAAGCATAAAGCAAAAAGGACAAAGGATTTCCAAAAACAGGCACAATTCCTGAAAATTAATAAAAAATATGCCAAAGATGCAGACAAACAAGTTGTCTGTCACAGGAACCAAAGCTGGAGAAATGCATTCTAGTTTTCTTCCATGTTTCTTGATGTTGCTTATGCTACTCTATTCCTAATAAGCTCTTTATATTTGTAACTTTTTAGTCACCTGAGTGACTTCATAAGTATGTGATTTCATCAGATCTCCTCTAAACACAAATGGTTTAAAAGCATCTTTTGGAGAGATAGATCTTAGCTAGCTGCCATTAAAACTGTAAAGCTAACTTCTTTGAGTACATAAAGCTTTCACACTAAAAATGTATCAGCTATTGATATGCTAAATTATATTAACCATCTGTTTTCCAAGCTTCCTTAAACTAAGCAAATTAAGAGTCAGCTTGTCTGTTTCAAACAGGCCATTGTCTTATGTTCTAATCTTGAGCAATAATAAAGTGGATGTGGTGACACTTTATAGACAGAGCAGCTTCGAAATACAGAGTTGTTCTATAAAGAGTGATTTTCATTCACATTTATCAACAGAAGTTAAACAAACTGTTTGCTGGAAGTTTACTTGAAACTGTTTCATCTATGAAGGTGTCTTTTAAATCAGAGCAAGAGGCTGAGAGTGAAGGGGTAAGGAATCTTGTAGAGAAGAAGTTTTTTTATACCTGCTCGAGGATAAGAGGCTAGACTGTGCAGGTGTGTGATGTAGAGCACCAAAGGTTTAAAAAGGTGACCACCATATACAACGGGCAGTGTTGAGAGCAGGCAACAGACTGAGAGGGAGCAGAATGGGACAGCTTTGGCTCAACAGGCTTCGACTTGGACAGGCAGAGACGAGGGTAGGTTCCGGTAAGTTTCTGTTTGTTTAGAGTGGAGAGAATGCCAGGCAGGATGTTGGAAAGCTCCTCTTGCAGGATGTGGGAAGTCAGGGAGACATCCGGTCTCCTTGACAATGGCACCTGCAAGAAGTGCATCCAGCTGCAGCTCCTAACAAACCACGTTAGGGAACTGGAGCAGGAGCTGGTTGACCTCTGGATCATTTGGGAGAATGAGGAGTTTATAGATAGTAGTTTCAGGGAGGTAGCTACGTCAAAGGAGCAGGGCACAGATAATTGGGTTCCCGTCAGTCGAGGGAAGGGGAAGGGGCAGGCAGAGCAGGATTCCCCCGTGGCCATTCTCCTCAACAACAGGTATACCGATTTGGATACTGTTGTGGGGGATGACTTACCCGGGAAAGCTGTGGAAGCTGGATCTCTGGCACTACGTCTGGTTCTGCTGTGCAGAAGGGAGGGGGGAAGAAGAGGAAATCAGTACATATAGGGGACTCCATAGTTAGAGGTACAGACAGGAGATTCTGTGATTGTGACAGAGAATCCCAGATGGTTTGTTGCCTTCCAGGTGCCAGGGTCCGGGATGTCTCTAATTGTGTGCACAGCATTCTGAAGTGGGAGGGTGATCAACCCAGATGTCATGGTACACATCGATACCAATGATGTAGGAAGAAAGAGTGAGGAGGTCCTGAAGAGTGAGTATAGAGAGCTTGGTAGGAAGTTAAAAAACAGGACCTTGAGGGAGGTAATCTCAGGATTGCTACCTGTGCCACATGCCAGTGAGGGTAAGAGTAGCATGGTCTGGCAGATGAACACGCGGCTGAGGAACTGGTGTAGGAGGCAGGGTTTCAGATTTCAGTATCATCGGGACCCCTTCTGGGCAGGTGTACCTGTACAAGAGAGATGGGTTACACCTTAACTACAGAGGGACCAATATCCTTGCAGGGAGGTATACTAGTTCTATTAGGGAGGGATTATACTAGATTTGCAGCGGGATGGGAACCAGAGTGACAGAGCAGATAGTGGAGCAGCGGTGAAAATAAATGATGTTAAGTTTCATGCAAAGTCAGAAATAAAAGGGTTGTGTGTGGTGGTAATAATCTACTGAGGTGTGTCTATTTCAATGCGAGGAGTATTGTGGGGAAGGTAGATGAGCTGAGGGTGTGGATTGACACGTGGAATTACAACGTTATAGCCATTAGTGAAACTTGGCTACAGGAGGGGCAGGACTGGCATCTTAATATTCCAGGGTTTAGATATTTCAGACGTGATAGAGGCAGAGGGATGAAGGGTGGGGGGTGGCATTGCTAGTAAAGGAAAATGTCACAGCAATGCTCAGGCAGGACAGATTAGAGGGCTTGTCTACCGAGGCCATACGGGTGGAGCTGAGAAACAGAAAAGGTATGACCACATTAATGAAGTTGTATTATAGACAACCCAATGGTCTGTGAGAATTGGAGGAGCAAATCTGCAGAGAGATAACAGACAACTGCAGGAAACATAAAGTTGTGATAGTAGGGGATTTTAATTTTCCACACATTGATTGGGACTCCCATACTGTTAAAGGTCTAGATGGGTTAGAGTTTGTAAAATGTTTTCTAAATCATTATATAGAGGTGCCAACTAGAGAGAATGCATTATTAGTTCTCCTATTAGGAAACGAGTTAGGACAGATGACAGAAGTGTGTGTAGGGGAACACTTTGGTTCCAGTGATCATATCACCATTAGTTTCAACTTGATCATGAATAAAGATAAATCTAGTCCTCAGGTTGAGGTTCTAAACTGGAAAAAGACCAAATTTGAAGAAATGAGAAAGGATCTGAAAAGCTTGGATTGGAACAGGTTGTTCTCTGGCAAGGATGTGATTGGTAAGTGGGAGGCCTTCAAAGGAGAAATTTTGAGAGTGCAGAGTTTGTATGTTCCTGTCAGAATTAAAGGCAAAGTGAATAAGAATAAGGAACCTTGGCTCTCGAGGGATATTGGAACACCGATAAAGAAGATGTGTAACATGTATAGGCAACAGGGAACAAATAAGGTGCTTGAGGAGTATAAGAAGTGCAAAAAAATACTTAAGAAAGAAATCAGTTTGGCCAAAAGAAGACATGAGGTTGCTTTCACAGACAGGGTAAAGGATAATCCTAAGAGCTTCTACAAGTATATTAAGAGCAAAAGGATAGTAAGGGATAAAATTGGTCTTCTTGAAGGTCAAAGTGGCTGGCTATGTATGGAACCAAAAGAAATGGGGGAGATCTTAAATGGGTTTTTTTGTGTCTGTATTTACTAAGGGAACTGGTATGGAATCTATGGAAATATGGCAAACAGGTAGTGAGGTCATAGATAAATCCCCAGGACCTGGCAGGGTATTCCCTCGGACCTTGAAGGAGACCAGTGTTGAAATTGCAGGGGTCCTGGCAGATATATTTAAAATGTCGATATCTACGGGTGAGGTTCCGGAGGATTGGAACATAGCTCATGTTGTTCCATTGTTTAAAAAAGGCTCTAAAAGTAATCCAGGAAATTATAGGCCAGTAAGTTTGATGTCAGTAGAAGGTAAATTATTGGAAGGAGTACTAAGAGATAGGACCTACAGGTATTTAGATAGACAGGGACTTATTATGGAGAGTCAACATGGCTTTGTGCATGGTAGGTCATGTTTAACCAATCTATTAGAGTTTTTTGTGGAGGTTATCAGGAAAGGGGATGAAGGGAAAGCAGTGGATGTTGTCTACATGGACTTCAGTAAGGCCCCTGACAAGGTCCCGCAAGGGTAAGGCCTCTGACAAGGTTAGTTAAGAAGATTCAGTCACTAGGTATACATGGGGAGGTAGTAAATTGGATTAGACAGTGGCTCAATGGGAGAAGCCAGAGAGTGGTAGTGGAGGATTGCTTCTCTGAGTGGAGGCCTGTGACTAGTGAGGTGCCACAGGGATCAGTGCTGGGTCCATTGTTATTTGTCATCTATATCAATGATTTGGATAAACTGTGGTAAATTGGATTAGCAAATTTACTGATGATACAAAGATTGGAGGTGTAGTGGACAGTGAGGAAGGGTTTCAAAGTTTGCAGAGGGATTTGGACCAGCTGGAAAAATGGGCTGAAAAATGGCAGATCGAGTTTAATGCAGACAAGTGTGAGGTATTGCCCTTTGGAAGGACAAACCAAGGTAGAACATACAAGGTAAATGATAGGACACTGAGGAGTGCAGTAGAACAGAGGGATCTTTGGATATAGATACGTAATTCCCTAAAAGTGGTGTCACAGGTAGATAAGATTGTAAAGAGAGCTTTTGGTACATTGGCCTTTATAAATCAAGGTATTGAGTATAAGAGTTGGATTGCAATGGTGAGGTTATATAAGACACTGGTGAGGCCGAATTTGGAGTATTGTGTGCAGTTTTGGTCACCAAATTACAAGAAGGGTATTAATAAGTTTGAAAGAGTGCAGAGAAGGTTTACAAGGATGTTGCCGGGACTTCAGAAACTGAGTTATAGGGAAAGGTTGAATAGGTCAGGACTTTATTCCCTGGAGCGTAGAAGAATGAGAGGTGATTTGATAGAGGTGTATAAAATGAAGCTGGGTATAGGCAGAGTGAATGCAAGCAGGCTTTTTCCGCTGAGGCTAGGGGAGAAAAAAGCCAGAGGACATGGGTTAAGGGTGAAGGGGGAAAAGTTTAAAGGGAACATTGGGAGGGGGTCTTCTTCACACAGACAGTGGTGGCAGTGTGGAATGAGCTGCCAGATGAAGTGATCATTGCAGGCTCACTTTTAACGTTTAAGATAAACTTGGACAGGCACATGGATAAAAGGGGTATGGAGGGATAAGGTCCAGGTATAGGTCAGTAGGACTAGGCAGAAAAATGGTTTGGCACAGCCAAGAAGGGCTGAAGGGCCTATTTCTGTACTGTAATGTTCTATGGTTCTATAGTTCTATGCTGTGTTGTGAAAGCAAGGTCAGCAAAATAAACAAGGAGTGAATATCTATCACAATGCATGTTTGCAGATCAGAATTAATACCCATCTTGTGACCAATCACCCCCATTTTGTGTTTTACAGTTACTGAATATAACTAGATTTGAGGATGTTAGCTTGAAAGAATTAAAATCTGCAAATCAACAAACAGAAATGAGCCAACAACAGTGGAAGCAGTGAAACCAAATGTCTTTGTTCTTGCCATATGGTCGAAAGAATGGAGACTGTCATTTTGTGAGACTGTTCTTGGGCCACCACTTTGTAAACATGTCCTTGCTCAATATGACTTAATCAAAGAAATTGAAAGTGAACACAATGAGGTTCCTGTTGATAATTTTCTATCTTGAGATTATTTCCAAATGAGATGCTCTTTATTTGTCTATGCAAAAACCATAGGCTTATAAAATGAGCCACCTGTGACCTCAAGTAGCCCGAGTATAGTGTTTGGCTGACTTAGCAAAACTGATTTGAATTTTTCTGGTTTGGAAAGAACAATGAAAGCTACCTGAGGCACAAGTCTGGAGAAAGAACCTTAAAAGTAATACTGCTTGTAGCCTGAGGCTAGATCCAATGAGAAACTGACACAGGCTAGTTAGATGAGCCTGAACAAATGAAACAACAGATCGATCTGAAAGAGGAAGAGGATAACAATGGAGGAGTTCGTGAGTTCAGGGAATGACAGCTCAGGAGACCAGCCATCACAAAAGTGGATGACCTCATGTCACAAATATGGAGATTATGTTAGGATCAAGAAGAATGCTCGGCCAATGTGTGAGTTTCTATTCCTGGGGGCGCTTATTACCTTTTCTGTTCTTTGACTGTTCAAAAAAGGACAGAGACCGAGCAGGTATACAGAAACATGAGAACGTCTACAGATGTTAAAAAGCCAAAGCAACACACATAAAACACTGAAGGAACTCAGCAGATCAGGCATCATCTATGTTGTTGCTCAAATGTATTTAGTTCTGTATGATCTGCCTATTGTTAACCGAACCAAATGATGTATTTGTCAATGAATACAGATACTCTATGTGCCTAACTGATCATTGTCATTCAAGGTCAATGCCTTCTACACAGTGAATGAAGACAGTGTTAATCTGAATAATAACATGATTATGGCCTGTCTATAGTCTGTCAGCAGCTGGTTGTTGAATGCCTTTCCATTTTGGTATACTGATGAATGCCAGCCAAAGAAAATGTAGCCAACAAACTCAAGACCAATGGCAGCAATTTCTATATATCCTTGCATTCTTTTTACTTGTTCTCTTCTTATTCTTCTTCCTAGTGAAACTCCAGGATTTTTCTGGTTTCTCCAGTACAATCTTAGAGGGAGCTAGTTTGGTTAAAATATACACACACTGGCCATTACATTAGGTACCCCCTGCACTTGATAAGATGGCCACTGAGTGTATGTTCGACGTTTTCTACTGCTTTATTCCATTCACTTCAAGGTTCAACATGTTGTGCATTCAGAGATGCTCTTCTGTACACCTCTGTGGTAGTGCGTGGTTATTTGAGTTACGGTTCCCTTCCTGACAGCTTGAATCAGTCTGGTCAATCTGCTCCATCCTCTCTCATTCACAAGGCCTTTTTACTCACAGACTTGCTGCTCACTTGATGTTTACCCTTGTTCTGTTTTTTGTACCATTCTCTGTAAATTCTAGAGATCGTTGTGTGTGAAAACCCCAGCAGGTCAGTAGTTTCTGGAATAGCCGAACCACCCCATCCGGCACTAACAATCATTCCATGGTCAAAGTCATTTAGAACACATTTTGTCCCATTCTGATGTCGGTTCTGAACAACAGCTGAATCTCTTGACCATGTCTGCATGCTTTTATGCATTGAGTTGCTGCCACATAATTGTCTAAATAGATATTTGTATAAATAAGCAGGTATATAGCTGCACCTAATAAAGGGGTATTGAGTGTACTTCATAGTTACAAAAAGCCCTTGCAGTTGAAGCTACGGCTATAAGCAAATTTTTATGAGGTCTGCCTTAGTAAAATGCAGCCATTCAAGTTGTTCATCATTGATGATACAGAAGACTACTGGACTAAGAATCTAGGGACCTGGTGCAATGATCGAGAGAAATGAGTTTAAATCCCAGCCTACCTGCTAAGGAATTTAAATTCACTTAATTATGGAACAAAATGCTGACATGACTATTGATGACCATAAATGTAAAACCTCATCAATCACCACTGCTCCTTTGGGTAACACAGTGAAAGAGCTGCTGCTCATAACTCCAGTGACCCAGATTCAATCCTAATCTTAGGTGCTGTCTGTGTGGGTTCCCTCTGTGTGCTCCAATTTATTCCCATATCCCAAAGACACAGTCGGTGATAGGTTAATTGCCTGTTCTAAATTGCTCTGCGTGTAGCTGAAGGGAAGAATCTGTGAGGAGCTGAGGAAAATGTTGGGATAAGTTGGTGGGAGGAGTATGATGCTTCTGTGAAGCAACATAGACTCATGGACTAAAATAACTTCTTTCTATGTCATTAGCAAATATGGAAATGAATTAAAGAAAATATATGACTTTAAATTGTGCTTTACGCTTAACTGCCCTCTGAGAGGACTTGGCAAGTCATTCAGTTGAAAGGGTAGACCAAGGGTAATTATGAATTATGAAATCCTGATGACAACTGTAATCCATGAATGAATAAGAATATCTTCAGGCAGCCTTCCTGAAACATGCAAAATCAGAATCAGAATCAGAATCAGAATCATGCTTAATATCATGAAATTTGCTGTTAAGTGGCAGCAGTTTATTGCAATACAGAAGAATAAAAACTATGATTTACAGTAAGAAGTATATGTGTGTGTGTGTATATATATATATGTATAAATAAATAAGATATATATGTATACTGTATTTAATAGTTAAATAAGTAGTGCAAAAAAAAGTTGTGAGGTAAAGTTTATGGATTCAAATGTTGATTTAGAAATCTGATGGCTAAAGGAAAGAAGCTGTTCCTGAATCATTGAGGATGTACCTCCTCCCTAATGGTAACAATGAGGTAGCATGTCCTGGGTAATGGGATCTTTAATGATGGATGGCACCTTTTTGAGGCATTGCATCTTGAAGATGTCCTGGATGCTGGGGGAGACTAGTGCTCATGTTGGAGCTGACTGAGTTTATAGCTTTCTGCAGCTTACATCGATCCTGTACAGCGGCTCCCCTAAGGGAGTCATTGATTTCATCTGGTGCCAGTATGGTTAAGAAGAGTTTGTTTTATTTGTTCATACAAACTGAAAGTGTTTGGGAGGTAATTTATCATACTAAAATAGATTTCAAGTTATTTGCTAAGGAATTCAGCAGGTTGAGCAGCATCTTAGCTAGGAATAGACATAAGACCATAAAATATAGGAGCAGAATTAGGCCATTTGGCCCATCAAGTCTGCTCCCCATTTCATCATGGATGATCCATTTTTCCTCTCAGCGCTAATCTCCTGCCTTCTCCATGTATCCCTTCATGACCTGACTATTCAAGAATCTATGCCTCAAATATCCCAATGACTTGGCCTCCACAGTCACCTGTGGCAACAAATTCCACAGATTCACCACTCTATGGCTAAAGAAGTTCTTCCTAATCCCTGTTCTAAAAGGGTGCCCCTCTTTTCTGAGGCTATCTCTTCTGGTCTTGGACTCCCCCACCACTGGAAGTATCCTCTCCACATCCAGTCTATTGAGGCCTTTCAACATTTAATAGATTTCTATGGGATCACCCTCATTCTTCTGAATTCCAATGCGTACAGGTCCAGAGTCATCAAACACTCTTCCTACGACAAGCTTTTATGGATTTTTTCTGGTTGAAGCCTTGCATCTAGTATGAAACATAGTCATTTTGTTCCCCCCCACATTATATGACCAGTTTCCAGTACAAGTTCAGCAGTAGTACAAGGGTCAGTAATGTTTGAACAGTTAAATGCTGTGAACATATTCCAAAATTTGCTTTTTTTTTTCAAAATAAGAAAACAAACTCTAAACAATATTGATCCTTCCTTACCTGAAGTTTGAATTTAAGCATTAGCTCAGATATGACCCAGTGTATGGCCTCAGGTTAGCTTGGTTTCCAACAGAACATAAGCCTTTTTCTCTCCTGGTAATTTATAATGAAACTTGGCCCTTAAACAATCTCAGGAATGTGAGAACCACATGATTTTCCCATCAGAGTGACTGGATAAATTCAGTTGTTATTATATCTATTGTTGTCCTTGTTCTGCAAAGATATAATTTTTTGGCTAATGGCACCGTCTATTACTGAAAATGTTTCTTCATTTCTGGGTTGCTCAGGGCAACAACATTTTGATGGACTCACAGCAATTTTTAGCTCTTAGTATTTTAAAAACTTAAGTCCTAAATGAACTACATGGGTAGAATTTGGAAATAAAGAAGGGGTGATCACTTTGATGGGACCCCACAATAGTCTATGAAAATTAGGGGAACATTTGTTGTATGTGGGTAAATCACATATAAATGTTGAATTAATGGGGTTGTAAAAGTAAATGATTTTAACTTGCCTTCCAGTTAATGGGATTAAATGGAGCAGAACTTGTTAACTATATCCAAGAAAGAAGTTGATGAGTTAGTGAGGGAGAACTTTGGGACCAGTGAACTTAATTCTGTTAGTTTCATGATAGTCACGTAAAAAAGTCAAGGTCTTAGAAGCTAATTTGGAAGAAAGCTAATTTTGACAGGATCAGACATGAACTCTTAAAAGTTGACTGGGAAGGCTGTTCGCAAGATGTCTGGAAAGTGGGATAGTATGAGTTTCAGAGCCAACTTGTTCCTGTTAGAGTGAAGAGCAAGGTGGCAGGATTAAGGAACTTGGTTGACAAAGGATTTTGTTGGTATAGTCAGGAAAAAGAGACTGAGTCACAGAGTGATACAGCATTACAGGCCCTACAACCCAACGAGTTGATGCCAGCTACACTGTACACCTGACTAGTAGCAATTTCTTGTTTTCACCCAATGTCCCCCTCCCCCCCCCCCCCGGCCCTTCCCCTCCATGTAACTACCCAAGTATTCCTTAAATGATACTATTGTTCCTGCCTCAACAACTACCTCTGGCAGTTTGTTCCATGTACTCACTGAGCTCTGGATGAAGAAAATTGATCCTGAATTTCCTTTCAAATCTTTCCTCTCTCACTCTAAACCTATGTCCCCTGCCCTGGGGAACAGAATGCTACAGTGTACATACAGTATGTACACCTCTCATAAATTTAACACTATTCTAAGGTCACTCCTCATTCTCCTACATTCCAAGGAACAGAGACGCAGCCTTGTCAACCTTTCCCTATGACTCAGGCCCTCTGGTACTGGCAATAACCTTGTAAATCTTTACTCTTTCCAATTTAACCACATTTTTCCTATAATGGGGTGACCAGAACTATACATGGTATTCCAATGACTTATGTAACTACAACATAATGTCCTGACTCCTATATGCACTCGCCTGACTGGTGAGTCTGTGCCAAAAATGCCTTTTTCACCAGCCTGTCTACAACTGTTAGCAAGCTCTGAATTGTACTAATCCTTGTGCTCCATTATGCTCCCTAGTGCTCTACCATTCATAGCAAGTCCTACACTGGTCTGACTTTACAAAATGCATCACATATGTCAGGCATAGACAGTTGTACTCAAGCATCTCCCTTAAGGACTACAAGCGGTGAAGGAGTACACTTATGATAAAAGTCATATCCGGATATCTCTGGCAGATAAGATAAAGGAGAATTCTAAAGAATATATTTAAATAATAAGGGTAGCTAGGAAGAGAGTCCCTTTAAGGATCAATGTGGTGGTCAATGTGTAAAGGAAATAGGCAATATCTTAAATAAATACTTCTCATCTGTATTTACTATGGAGAAGGACTTGGACAATAATGAATTCAGGCTAATTTTGAGCTTTTATTTAAACAGGACAGCAGGGATAAGTCAGAGGAACTATTAACTGGCGAGCCTTATATTAGTGGTGGGAAAAGTTATTGAAAGGTTTCTGAGAAAATATTTATTTATATTTGGAAAAGCCCAGAATAATTAGGGAAAGGAATGAACTTGTGAATGGGAAATCATACAGTATCTCAAGAATTTGTTTGAACATTTCAAGAGGGGACCAAGAAGATTGATGAGGACAGTGTGATAGTTTTGTCTCACAAGGCCTTTGTCAAAGACCCACATAATAGGCTTGACCAGAAGGTTAGTGTACATGGGACCTAGGGTAAGCTAGCCAATTTAATACAAAATTGACAGTGCTAGGAGGCAGAGAGTGGCTGTGAAGGATCTGTTTCTTCAGCTTGGAGGCTTGAGACCACTATTGCAATACAAGGATTGCCATCATGTGCTCTATTGTTTGTCATGTTGGATGAGAATGTAGGAGGCATGGGAAAATGGCAGATGCAACTCAACTCAGACAAATTTAAAGTGATGCATTTTGGGAAGTTAAACTACGACAGGGTAGAGAATGTCAGGGGTGCTAATAAACAGAGAAACTTTGGTACACATACGCAGTTCCTTACAGTTCCTTAAAAGGGAAGACACAGACAGAAAGGCCAAAGAAGAAGACGTTTTACATGCTTGCTTCGTCAGTCATGGCAGTGAGTTTAGGAATTCCTGCATCGTGCTTCAGTTGCACCAAACATAGTTGGGCCACATCTGCAGTATTGTGTGAAGTTCTGATTGCCACACTGCAGGATAGATGTGATTACGTTAGAGAGGGTACAGAAAAGATTCACCTCGAGGTTGCCTGGTTGGAGGGTTTGAGTCTGTTGGCTAAGAGGTGACATGTTTGAGCTATATAAAATTAGGAGAGGTATAGATAATGTGGACAAGTAATGTCTTATTTCCATGATAGCGGTGTCCAAAATTAGAGGATATATTCTCCAAAGTTCAGAGAGAGCAGGTCTTAAGGGGAACTGAGGAGTAAATACTGCACGTCAAGCTGAATCAGTAACTGGAACAACTTGTTAAAGAGATAGTGGAGGCAGCAATAGTAGCAGCATTTAAGAGGGACATGAATGAAAGCTTTGAAAGGTTAGTTATGGCTAGAATCAACTCCTGTCTCAGCAAGGACCGGACTCACTGCAATTTGCCTATCGGTCTGCAATGAATACAATCTTATTGACTCTTCATGCAGCCTTGGACCACCTGGATGTAACAAGTACTTATATCAGTCTTCTGTTTATTGACTACAGCTCAGCATTTAATACAGTCATCCCTACAGGTCTGATCAAAAAGCTCCGGAACCTGGTCCTCTGTACTTCACTCCGCAACTGGATCCTCTACTTCCTCACCAAAAGACCACGATCTGAGTGGATCAATAATAGTATCTCCTCTTTGCTGATCTGAATCCACAATCAATTTTTTTGTCTTAGTGATGTTGAGTGCAAGATCGCTGCTGTATCCAGCTGATATATTTCATTCCTGTATACCTTCTTGTCTCCATCTGAAATTCTGTCAACAATAGCTCTGTCATCAGCAAATTTATAGCTTCCAATTGACTTGTGCCTAGCCACACAGTCATGGGTATAGAGAGAGTAGAGCACTAGACTAAGCGTACATCTTTAAAGTGCACCTGTGTTGATTGGAAAGAGTGAGCAATTTCAACTTCCAGGGTGTCAATATCTCTGAGAATATATCCTGGGCCCAATGTATTGATGCAATTACAAAGAGGGCACAACAGCGGTTAAATTTCATTCAGAGTTTGAGGAGATTTGGTATGTCACCAAAGACACTCGCAAATTTCTACAGATGCAACGTGGAGAGTATTCTACTGGTTGTATCCATTATTAAGTATTCTATCATCCAGGACAAGCTTTCTTCCCATTGCTACCATCAGGGATGAGGTACAGGAGCCTGAAGGCACACATTCATTGATTCAGGAAAGCTTCTTCCCGTTTGCCAGCCAAATTCTGATTGGGTATTGAACCCATGAACACTGCCTTACTATTTTTGCACTACTTATTTCATTTAACTTATATATATTATAGAATTATATAGACTAAAGAATTTTTTATTATGTATTGCCATGTACTACTGCCACGTAACAACAAATATTGTGACACATGCCAGTTCTGATTCTGATTCTGAAAGCACAGAGGAATATAGGACTAACACAGGCAAGAGGAATTAATACAAATTAGCATGAAGGTCAGCATAGGTGTGGTGAGCAGATGATCCTGTTTCTATGCTGTACATCTCTATGGTTCTTAATCATGATTCCCATCATTGTTGTTAGTTATTTGTACCTTGTGAGCCAAAGAAATCCCATGAATGCATATCTTCCCAATCTACCTTCCCACCAGAGACCTATACACCCCTCCTCTGCCTCCCTCTGTCCATCCTGCAACTCACAGCCTTATGGTGCTCATAGCATCTTATATCCATGCCCAAATGCAAGCTGATTGCTGAAAAATCCTTCAGCACTTGTAACATTTTTCCCTATCAATGCTTGAAATTGAATCAATAGCATGCAGAATGACAGCAGCAGCTAGTTAAAGGTCAAATAGCTACTAAGCTGTAAAATGTGATGATTGCTACTCAAGTGTTATCCATCCTGCTATCCAATATGTTTAGCAAATGCATGAAAGGGCTTTGACTAAAGAATTATTTGAGCTCCTAATGGAAATATGGGTATCAATTGCTCCTACATGCTAGTGGATAGCATGATCCAATCTATCTCATGTTATAAACTTATGTAACTTCTGCTGCCACTATTATGGAACTCCAAAAATTGCTCATTTTACATATCAAGGTCTTTTTCCTCTCTCATCTGTGTTAAGGTTTGGTTAATCAATGACCAAATTTTGAAAGGCTGATTATTAAGAAAGATTAAGTATTTTAGGGCTTCTCAGGTGAATCCTACAAAATCCTACAAAGCATTGTGGATTCAGCCCAGAACATCACAGGTAAAGCCTTCCCAACCATTGGGAACATCTAAATGAAACATTGCCATAGAAAAGTACTGACCATCACCAAAGATCCTCACCGCCCAGGCCATGTTCTTTTCTTGCTGCTGCCATCAGGTAGAAGGTACAGGTGTCTCAGGACTCACACCACCAGGTTCATGAATAGTTACAACTCCTCAACCATCAGGCTCTTGAACAAAAGGGGATAACTGCACTCATGTAAGGACTCTATAATCTGTTATTTCATGCTCATTATTTATTCTGTTTATTTATTATCTGCATTTACAAAGCTTGTTAATGGTTTACAATTCCTGATGGTTACAGTTTACAGATTATGTTTGCAGTTACTGTTCTATAGATTTGCTAAGTATGCCCTCAGGAAAAAAAAAGCTCAGGCTGCATGTGGTGATGTGTATATACTCTGATTATAAATTTTGCTTTGAACTTCGAACTTTGATCTTTAAGCAGCCTTGAGTTTCTGAGCATCAGCCTCTCAGAGGATCTGTCCTGGGCCCAGCACATTGATGCAACGATAAAGAAAGCAGGAAGTGGTGGTACTTCATTAGGAGTTTGAAGAGTCACCAAAGTCTAGCAAATCTCTTCAGATATATGGTGGAGAGCATTCTGACAGGTTCCATCGCCATCCGGTGTAGAGGCTCCAATGTGCAGGATCAAAAGAGGTTTCAGACTCAGGCAGCTTCATCACGGCCCTAACCACCCCACCAAAGAAGATATCTTCAAGAGGCAATGCTTCAAGAAAGCAGCATCTATTATTAAAGACCCTCAACATCTGGGAAATGCCCTCTTCTCAACAGCACCATCAGGATTGAGGCACTGGAACCTGAAGAATTATGCTCAGCATCTTGGGAATAGTTTCTTGTTATTTCTTTCTTTCTTTTTGAGAGATACAGAGTGGAGCTGGCCCTTTTGGCTCAATGAGCCATATCACCAAACAACACACTTATTTAATCCCTAATCACAGGGCAATTACAATGACCAATTAACCTACTTAACTGATACAGCTTTTATCTATGGGAGGAAACTGGAGCACCCAGAGGAAACCCTTGAGAATCATGGCGTACAACTTCCTGAACAATGGCACCTGAATTGGACTCTAAACTATGATGCACCAAACTGTTACTGCGTCACACTAGTTGTTACACTACCATGGCTTTTTCCCCTCCACCATCAAATAGATTATAAGCTGTGAGGTTGAAGGTGAAGTAGATTGCGAATTCAAGAGCATCGTCCAAGATTTCCAGTCTACAGTCTTGTAATAGTGGGATTGAAGCTGTTCTTCATGCGCTCTGCAAAATGTTATCACAGAGGTACAGCTAATGGAGCCACTGCTTCATAGCTCCTGTGAGGTAGTTTCAGTCAGAGCATCTGATGAGTGGAGTGCGAACAAACTTTCATATTGCAGAAACATGCAGGTTAGTTAACTGGCCACTGTAAATTCTCCTCGATTTTATGTGAAGGGAAGAGCTTGGTGGTAGGAAGGGCAGAGAGAAGCAAAGTTGATGGGGATATGGGGTGAATAAATTGCTTTCAGGTAGGATTAATGGGTACTTTATGGTTAGCACAGATTCAATGGTCCAAAGGACCTGTATCTTCTGTATATCTCTATGATCATATGAAGCTCTGATCGTTTACCTCTATTGTAATTAATAGTCTCAATGAACTTACACCAAACTTGACTCACTTAGATCAAGCGAGCAGGTTTCACACTGCAAGTCTCGTAAAATACTAGTGAAGACTCACATGGATTAATGTGCACAGTTTTGGTTCCCCCATTTAACAGGGGATATACTGGCATTACAGGCAGTCCAAAAAGAGTCTCACTGGGCCCATTCCTAAGATAAAAGTGGTTTCCTATTAGCAGTGGCTAAAGGAATTATAACTATAATCTTTGGAGTTCAGAGGAATGAGGGGCAATTTCATTGAACCATTGGGTTGTGACAGGGAGACATTGCGATATTTCCTCAGAGATGAATTCTTAAACCATGGTTACAAGTTTAGCAAATGGCCATTTAAAACTGAGGTATGTCAGTACTTCTAGCAGAGGTGTTGAATCTCTGGAATTCATATTTCTGATGGTCTGTGGAAGTTGTATCTGTGTGGATATTTTTCTGCTTCTCTAAATGTGAGCATATTGAGGATTATTGATTACTGGAACATAGAAGGAGTTGAGGCCTGGGCAGATCAATCATGATCATAATAAATCATGAAGCAAGCTTGTGGGGCCGAGTGTCCTATTACTACTTCTGTTTTTTTTTTAATATACTTATATTGGAACACATAATTTTGTTTTCTGTTAGGTTACTGACTGTGCAGACAATAAATAAAATCTCAAAATGCTAAAGCACACTCCTCCCTTTTTGAAAAGTTAAAAATTCTTGTCTCCTCCCATTTCTCTCCGCTCCTCTCATATCCCTGGAACTCCTTCCTTTTCAACTATCTACTACATCCTCTTTCCCATCGTCTCATACAATAACCAAGCAAATCACTGAAATGAACAACAGGTCCATCCTGATTCTTTTATTAAAAGAAACAAAGTTTTATTTTTGTATTAATCTTATAAGCATTAAGGAAAAGAGGCTGATGGTTATAAAATGCAAACGCTGCATTGCATTCTAAAATGAAAAGAATCACTGTCTGGAACTACCAAAATGAAATAGAATTTGGATGTGATTTTCACATCTTCCATTGTGCGGCTGTTCAGCATTGACTCAAAGGAAAATACTGTATCTTTTCATAAAAAGGCAGTCATAAAACAAATCAAAAAATGCTGTGCAGCTGAATCCAGCTTCACATTCTTGTGACAATATTATTTTCTGAGGACTTTCAGCAGCACTATAGTTATATTTCATGGTTCTCATTACAGCAGAACACTTTTTTGCAAGTCGGCTTCATTCATCCATAATGATCACATAATGGCATTCTATTTTCTAGAGGTGGGATAGCACAGAGGAGAGTTGCTACCTCCTCAGTGCCCACAAGGTGTGCAACAGAATGTCACCACTTGAGGAAATTATGTCTAATCTGATCTTATTTCAATTGATTTACTTTAACAACAAAACTGGCCGAGAAAAATCAATGCCTCTTCATGAAACATCACAGGTGTTCAGCAAATGCAATTAGAGTTAATTAGTCTTAGACACAGGCACACAAAAAGACAAAAAAAAACATTCATCAGCTTTCCTTAAAATGCTGGAAATACTGAGCAGGTTTGGTAGTATAAATAGAGAGAAATATTAGCATTTTGGATCAATAATCTTTCATCAGAACTGGGAAATCTTGGTGACAAGAGGGTAATAAGATGCAGAAGAATTGAACTAAGAAGAAAGGAATTCCATACAGTAGCCCTATTTTTCCAATGGAACTTCCAACATCTAAGAAGCAATGCTTTATCTTTTTGCTAGACAGATTACTACCTTATCAGCTACACAGCAATTCTGGCTTCAAAACCTGCAAGCAGTTACCCTCCTACCCCAGTTTGCCGCTGGCACTTAGGGCAACAATGGAGATTTTCCATCTCTGGTGGTGTTCAGGGCTCCCTTTATCATGTCAGTAGCTCGGTTTTTATTAGGGTCGGTCATGCAAGTTCCGCGAGGAGACTTAGGAATAGAAACAGTCCATTCAGACCTGGAAGGACTCTACATTACTGTCTATGTAACATTTTTGTTTAAGAAGTCAGGGTCGTTAGCCCTGAGCTGAGCCATCAAATCTGGAGGACCAGCGGACCATTCATGGTCTGGGCTCTACCCTTTGACCTGTTTGGCAGAGGTGACCCTACCAAGAGCCAATGCACAAAGCCCTGACTCCAGCCAATATAGCTCTTATGCTTATGAAGGTATGCAAGCCTCCAAACCCTATGAGATGTGCATAGTCATCTTGGAGGAAGCAATGAGTACTTGAAGCATTTCCTACTTAGCTTTTAGATTTCCGGCATTAAATATTTTGTTTTCCAACATCAATTAAATGTTGTTACAGTTGGAGATTGGCCAGCTATGAAGGAATGTTAATTTAAGTAAATTGGTGTAGTAACGTGTTCAAAATCCCAGGGTAGGTTGTGTGCTTAAAGTTACAATGTCTGGCAGAACACTTTGAACCAATGAGCAACAAACTTACAATATTTCAATGATTATAAATATATAGAATACTCTACATGATATTTAGTGGCATTTTTTGCATTAGCCTCGCTGATTGTTTTTCTAAGTAGTCTCCACGCTCAGTATTTATGCACTGAGTGAATAATATGTAGAATCAGGGTCAGCAATGAATAAAATGGCTGGAGGTTCCATTTGAACCATTGCTTGGTTGCCCAATTTTACCTACAGGACTTAACAATATAAAGCCAAATGAATCTGAGGACAGAACTGCTCACAGTTGTTATCAGCAGTGGTCATTCAGGGAGAATCCTCTCTACGATAATAATTGTCTAGTGGACCTGAGTACCTGGAGCAGTCTTCCAAATTCCAGTCTGGTTAATGGTGTTTCAAACTGAAATCTGAATCCAGGCTTTATTGAAATTCTACAACATGTGTTTGGGTCAAAGACTTGATATTTCAAATACTCCTTGGAAAATATCAAGAGCACTGAGTGTGCGGTAGACCCCAGATCTCTCTTCTGGGTGACCTGCAGGCACAAGAGCACCTGTAATGATCTTATTCCACTCCTCTGTCTAATTGGATAAAACCATGCATACAAAATTCTGTTACCTGCAACAACAACATAAGTAATGAATTCAGCCCAGTCTGTCACAGGTAAAGCCCTCCCAACCATTGAGCACATCTATATGAAATTCTGTCATAGGAAAGCATCATCCATTATGAAATGTCCCCACCACCCAGGCCATGCCCTTTTTTCGTGGCTGCCATCAGGTAGAAGGCACAAGAAACCCAAGACTTGCTCCACAAGTTTCAAGAACAGTTACTACCCCTCAAACATCAAGCTCTTGAATAAAAGGGGATAACTAGGTGCACTTGCTCCATCATTGAGATGTTACCCACAAGCAATGATCTCACTTTAATTATTCTTTATTTCATTGTTTATGTTCTCATTATTTATTGCTACTTATTTATATTTACATTTGCACAGTGTCTTCTGCACTCTGGTTGATCTTTCATTGATCCTGTTTTACTTACTATTCTGAAGATTTGCTGAGTATGCCCGCAGGAAAATGAACCTCATGGTTGTATACGGTGACATATACGTATTTTGATAATAAAATTTACTTTAAACTTTGAACTTTGAATAAATAATTCACAGTCAGTACATCATAAGCACATACTCAATTTCACTTTGTGCTGAGATGCCATGAAACTGATCCCAACATACTTTGTGTCAGGTCCTGGGGCAACTGCAGTGAGGCCACATCAGCTACAAGACCCTCAGCAGTCCACTTTAATGGTGAAATAAGTGCAGAATAAGTTGTAGTCTCCTATTCCATTTCCTTACACATTGAGGGTGTCATTGCAGAGGTGAAGAAAATCTTTCATATCGGTCTTGGTGGCAGAGTGGGCTTCATCTACCAGTCCTGATTAATTATTTATTGCAGTTAGAACTTGTTGCTATCAACCTTTAAAATCAACGACACTCAATGGGCAAGGCATATTGTTATGTTTTGTAATTTCAAAACATTAGACTAATTCACAGGAAGACACTGGAGTCCAAAACGCACATCCAACTTTGAGGTTACTTTAAGCAAGACGCACACCTATAACATGTGGTAATGTGATAGTGTTTGCAATTCCTGCATTTATACATATAACCCATAATTAATTATTTAAAGGACTAAGAATACTTACTCAAGTATATTTATGCAAGATTACTCAAATATTACTGGTATTAAATACACAATACATATAAAACAAATCAATAATTCAGATTTCCTGCCTGTAAACTAGAAAGTCAGTTTATTATTGTCACATATGTGGAAGTTGCAGGAAGGTAAGGGTTAAGATAATGTACAGGCAAAAATCATCTGCAGATAGTGTGCAATCAGTTCAGGCAAGAAAGGTCTCTAAAGATGATCACTTCCCTTTGCACAGCAGGGGTCTGGAACCATTTGGCATATGGAGACAGGCTGAGGATGTTATCGAAGGATGCAATCGACACACAAACAAGGGGACAATTACATTACTCACTTCAAAGTATGATTGGTTGTTAGCTTGTAATTTCTATTGATTTTCAACGCCTATTCTGTGAATAACGATTGATCTTAAAAGTAAGGAATTTGATCACACAGTTTACCAAATGATCAATATCTGTAACTGCAAATCAGTTTTGTATAAAAATGGCATTTCTCTATTCAGACTTCAGAATAATGTAGTGACAGGGGCATTGTACACAAGTAAATAAGGTGTGATTGATAAACGAGTGTGCATTTTCAGAGCTTGTTAATCAGCAACGACACTTGTACTGTGGTAGAGTGAAGAAATTTATCTTCCATGCCATCCGTACATATCATTTCATCACATCACCACAAGGAGATAGTGCAAGGGAAAGCAGTAACAGAATGGAGAATACCAGGAGAAAGTTTGCTCACTTGCCTCAATGTGTGAACTTCGTTTTTAGATTGAAAATTATTTTGCTATCTGTAACTTTGTGCATGAACCTAAAGTCCTGAGCTTTCCATATTGTACCCTATTTACCAAACAACATGCAGTGCACTATTCTCCCATGCTATAATAGCGACAAGTTTCAGAATTGTACTGTGCTTTGAGTCAGAGGGCAGACTGCAAATTTTTACACAAGATCCTCTTGTGACTTGCTGAGATCCCAATACAATTTATAGAGTATAATAATTTAATAACCTTTCAGTTTTGTTTGTCACATGGAGTGAGGTGTGCAAACTTAATGTACACTGCAGGATAACAATGAAAAGGGCTATTTTGTCCTTGAGATAATGCAGACTGTTTGGCCTGAATTCAAAAGAGCACTAAAAAGAGCAAAGTGGATCATCTTGCAACAGCTTTACCTTTTTCTGTTCATACATACTTTTTTTGATTGTTAATTGATTTGGCAGAGATTTCTCATTATAACTTACATGCTATCATTAACAAAGATTATTGGCAAAAGCATATTTAGATTGGTTTTTACATTCCATCTGTTCGTGCAATTTTCTCAGGTCAATGAAAGGACTTAACCAAACAAAAAGTACCTTGAGAATGATTATAATCTCCAAATTAACTCCCCATTTACAGTTATCCTTCTTTAATAGCAAATGACCTTTCTGAAACTTGTTATCTTCATGTGTATTATTTCACTGTAAGTTCCTCCTTAATTAATAAGATAAACTTTCCCTGTTGTAGACATAAGATTAAATGACCAAGAATTTCATCAACTGGCCCCATACCATTTTGTTAAAATGTGCACTATGTTGGTCACTGTATAACTCCCTATTAACGTTCAGACCTGAAAAATAATTTCCAGAGCTTGGCAATTTCTTTCTAGGATTTAGACATATCTCAGATGGAAACTCAATCTAGATACAACTATAGTGAAATCCTTACCAAAGTCCCAATTTTAAAGGGCATCACATTTGATATCATTGAATCCAACCTGTCAGAATGATGCACGCCATATTCTGACACTCCAGATTGTCATATGATTAACAATATGGTCATGGCCATTTGACAATTTCCTTTCAGCATAGCCACAATTGAAAAAGTGGCTATGATAAAATTGATGCTCAGGAGGCCCATTTGCTTGGCTTATCCAGACAAAAATGGTAAGTTCACATGCTTAACTCTGATAAGGTGTAAGCTATCCATCTCATGTGCGGTTGGGCATTAAATTTATCAGGCCAATGCAGCAGCCTCCCTGCCTTAAGTTTTCCTGGGTCAAGGTTAACTTTCACCATTTGTTTTCTTGGGATAGAAAAGGGGTTAATTTACTTTTTAGTTGGACTTCTCCCAAAAGAATGACTTCAATGTTTATAACAAAAAACCTTGTGCTATACTTAAAAAAGTCAATAGCTGTGGGAGATGTCAAAGTCAAAGCCAAAGTCAAGTTTATTGCCATATGCACAAGTGTACAGGTGCAATGAAAACCTTGAAAAGTCTTGCCGCCAAACAATACACGATTCCTCAGAACCAAGGTGCACCACACATTACATATAATTAGCACACAACACATAAAGCAATATTAGACCATAAGACCATAAGATTTAGGAGCAGAAGTGGACCATTCGGCCCATCGAGTCTGCTCCACCATTCAATCATGGGCTGATCCACTTCATCCAGTCATTCCCACTCCCCTGCTTTCATCCCATACCCTGGCTAATCAAGAACTTATCTATATTTGCCTTAAATACACCCAATGACTTGGCCTCCACAGCCGCTTGTGGCAGCAAATTCCAAAGATTTACCACCCTCTGGCTAAAGTAACCTTTCCGCATATCAGTTCTAAAAGGACTTCCTTCAATTCTGAAATCATGCCCTCTTGTCGTAGAATCCCCTACCATGGGAGATAACTTTGCCATATCCAATCTGTTCCGGCCTTTCAATATTTGTAATATTTCTATGAGATCCCCCGTCATTCTCCTGAACTCCAGGGACTGCAGCCCAAGATCTGCCATATGGTAAACATATGGTTTCCTCATATGGTAAACATCTCATGCCTGGAATCATTCTCGTGAATCTTCTCTGAACCCTCTCCAATGTCAGTATATCCTTTCTAAAATAAGGAGCCCAAAACTGCGCACAATAAAATAAGGAGCCCAAAACTGCGCACAATATTATCTTAAATAAATTAACAACTAAAAAAATATATTCCAGAAGATGAACAATTAGCATCAGCTGCACTTATGACGCAAGTTACAAGGTAGACCGTATAATGCTACTGCCACTTCATAGAAGATGAGACCTGGGTGGTAGCAGAGTCACATGACCTGAGGGTGGTAAGTCACATGACCTGAGGGAAGTAGCTGTTTCCCTAACTTAACTGACCTTGTCCTATAACTACAATAACTCCTGCCTGATAGAAAGGGATTAAAGAGGTTTTGGGACAGATGGGAAGGATCCTTGACAATACTAATGTCTCACGTATGCGGCGGTCCTGATAAATATCTTGGATGGTGGAAGAGAGACCCCAATGAGCCTTTTAGCCGACCTCAATAATCCTTTGTAGGGTCCTGTGGACAGATGCCTTGCAATTCCCACAACAGCCAGTGATGCAGCTGGTTAGGGCACTCTCCATGATGCTCTTGCAGAAATTGGTCAAAAGGGTAGGGGTGGGGTGGTGAAGCCTCACTCAGCTCAATCTCCTCAGGAAGTTGAGATGCTGCTGTGCTTTCTTGATGAAAGAGGTGATGTTCAGGGACATCTGTTACGTATAGTCCCAGCAGCCTGGTGCTCCTAAATCTCTCCACAGAGGACTCATTTATGTGCAGTGAGGAGTGGTCAGCCTGCACCTTACTAAAGTCCACAATCATCTCTAGTCTTGCCCATATTGAGACTCAAATTGTTGTGTTTGCAACTATCTACAAGCTGTTCTACCTTTCAAAAGGCATTTCAAAGACTTTGCACTACAGTCTGCAGATATCCATCTATAAGTGTATACTGGAGAAAAGATAACTCCTGTGGGAATGGCATAACAGTGAAATACACGCCACATTGGGCTTTTATGTGGTAAAAACAGCAGGGGAAACATTGTGGGCCTGGGAGCAGCTCAGACAACCATAATTTAGTTGATAATCCATCCATCATTTGTATGCCACATCCCCGACAACAGAGCCAACAGAAGGTACGGGATGATGCTACAGCAGTGTTCAAGGACTCTATTGGAAAACTCAAACATATCTAGGGAAAAAATAGTGTTAGGAAATATGAAAATGCCACAGACAAGTTTTCAACACTGATCTGGCTCCTTATACCATCAGTGATAGAGTAGCCAATGAGCTAGATTACATGGATTCTAAAGGAATTCTTTCCATTGTTGAGTGGAGTCCATGGTGAAAGCCAGTGGGCACAGCAGCCAAGAAAAATGTGTCTGTTAGGATCTTTCTGGAGGGAAACACTTCAGTAAAATGAACTTAGTTGTAGCTTACCTACAAATGGAGATGGAAGAAGAGTCTGAAGTGTATCTCACCATAATCATTCATAAAGGGCCTTATTGTGATAATAAGCTTATTCTTGAAGCATCACATTTCCTTACTCCTGCAGATAAAAATTATGCACAGATTAACAGAGAGGCTTTGAGTCTGGTTTGGGTCGTAAAATGTTTCAACTAGTACTTGTACAGGAGTAAGCGTACTTTTATAAATGTATATAAGTTGGGATGCATTCTATATTGAGTTGGAGCTTATAGCTAAGCAGGAAGAGTGTAGTGTATTTTATGTTTCAGTAATATATGAGTAATATTGTAAATATATTGTTTGATTAAGCTTTCTTTGTTGTTTACATAATTCATTATGGATTTATATGTAAAAGTAAGTAAATGGCCAAACCTCCATATCATAAGTCTGAGCCTTGCTAAAGTAAAAATAAATTAATCATGGATTATATCCAGCTCTCTCATGTTTTTCTCTCAATTAGTTTTGGAGTTACAAAACAGAACAACAGTGAACTCCCTTGGACTTGCACTTCACTGTTAAAAAAAGCTCTACCAGAGTGTGAACATTGGGCTACCACTACCGAAGTGTTCCTACACCAGTTCTTTTTACCATAGATTCACAGTTCTCTTCCACAAGTCTAATCAGAGGTCACAGGATTTCTGTCGGCCTGAAAAGAGATGAGACTTTCTCGCTGGTTGGCTTTTCAGAGGTGGTATCTTGGACCATATTTCCATCAGGGTGAGCATTCAGCAGTCCTTTACCTCACACTGATTCAGTTGTAGACACAGGTAATCTGGTTTATTTTCCAATGACCGTATGTTTCTATGCAGAAACAACAGGGAGCTGGCCTGCAGGGTATTGCCCTAAGTTTTGCGTGAATACCAGCACTCTTACCAGGTTTCTGTTTCGCTATGCACCACTTCCGATAAGTCTACACAATAAGCCCATGTTGGCAACTTCCTCTGCTATCCAGCAACTCACTGGTGAGGTGGATTTGCAGCACTTGGTGTTTATGATATCTAGCAGGATCTTGCGATCAGAAGTACGATGTAAAAGATGAGCAATTACATCATTAGTTAGAGCTGGAATGGTCGCTGATGCTAGGCATGCTGCCTTCTTGACTTAGACTGTGGAATGATTGTTGGTGCCAGGCGGGGGTGGGGGGGGGGTCATTTGAGAATCTCAGAAACTGCTGATCTCCTGACATTTTTACATACAATATTCTCTAGGGGTTTACAGAGAATGGTACAAAACACTTAAAGAGCATCCATTAAATGAAAGTTGTGTGGGTGTAATTGCTCTGTTAATCAGAGCGAGCTCAGAGAAGAATGCTCAGATTGGTTCAAGATAGCAGGAAGGCGTCAAGTAACTCAAATAACCACAGGTTCCAACAGTGGTGTGCAGAAGGGCATCACTGAATGCAAAACATGTCAAATCTTGAAGTGGATGGGCTACAGCAGCAGAAGGCCATGAACGTATACACAGTGATCACTTTATTAGTTATCCCCTGTACCTTATAAACTGACCACTCAATGTATCTCTCTCTCTCTTCATGTGTCTTGCTTGTTACACGCTTGGGCAATCATGGCTCTCCACGTCGAACGATCCCTTACAACGTCAGTGATAGCTCGCACACTTAGATCTGTTAGTTCTTTCACAGTGTCCATATATTTTCTTCTTTGCCTTCCTCTACCGCATTTCCCAGGCATACAGTCTTGTAATGTAAGGCATTCTATTTCTCTCTTTCTGATGACGTTGCCCAGGAATTTAAGTTTCCTTTCATTTAATGTTCTCATTAAAGATCCTTTTATATAGGCACATTGGAGTACTGTATCATTAGTTACCCTATCTCTATATGATAATTTCAGTACCCTTCTAAGAAACCACATTTCTGTTGCTTCTAAGTTTCTTTGGAGTTCTGGCATTATAGTCCATGTTTCGGAAGCATACAGCAAGATTGACCAGATGTAACATTTTTGTAACCTTAACCTTGTTGTCATAGAAATGTGTCTGTTGGTGAAAATTGGTTTCATTGTTTGGAAGTTGGCTTTGGCAATGGCAATTCTTCATTTTATTTCTACTTCCAGTATCCTGTGATATAAAGCTACCAAGGTAATTAAAGTTGGTCTTTTGTTCAATCTCTTGGTTACCGATGTACAATTAGCAGTTGGGAGAATCCTACTATTTTGATATTACCATGCATTTGGATTTTTTTACAGTTGATGTTTAGACCAAAATCTGCACTTGTTTGTACTACTTTGTCTAGGAGGATTTGTAGGTCTTCCGCAGCACTTGCCACTAGGGTGGTATCGTCTGCATATTTTATATAGTTGATGTTAGCACCTCCAATTTTTATCCCACCTGGGTCTATTTCTCTGAGAATCATTTCACTATGGATATTAAATAAGTCTGGTGAGGCAACACATCCCTGTCTAACTCCTCTTTGAATTTTAGTCCAACTGTTTATATTATCATTAATTTTTACCGCCACTGTTTGATTCCAATATACATTTTGAAGCAGTTGTTGGTCCCTTCCGTCAATGTTCAGTTTAGCGAGAATTTGAAATGATTTTTCATGTTGAACTTTGTTGAATGCTTTAGTGAAATCAATAAAACATAAAAAGATATAATTTTGAAATTCAATTGCCCTTTCTGAAAGCATTCGCAGTATGAAAATTGCGTTCTTAGTTCCCTCATCCTCAATAAACCTATATTGCAGTTTAGAAGTTTATGGCCTTAACTTGTTTTTAATTCAACTCAGAACAATTCTTAACAAACTTTTTATTATGTAACTCATAAGACTGATTGTTCTATAATTTTCGCAGTCAATAGTTCCAGGAATTTTTGGCAGAGTTATAAATACTGATTTCAAGAGATCGCCAGGCAATACACGAGACTCATATATGCCATTAAACAGTTCAAAAAGAATATCTATGCCCCGATCTTCTGGGGCTTGTATCATTTCTACTGAAGTTCCATCAGGTCCAGTGGCTTTGCCATGTTTCATGCTTTTCATTACTTTAGTTATTTCTTGTTTGGGCCAGAATTCGGGTGTTTAGTATCTGGGGGTTCCCCTCTATTATCTTCAAAAAGCTGCTCTATATACTGAACACCTCTCACATACTTCATCTGGATCTGTTAGTATGGATCCGTCTGCTGATCATATGCATCCTGTGGAGGAGGTTTTCTTAATTCCAGTAATTTCCTTAATTTTCTTGTGCATTTCTTTGCTGTTGTTAATATGGCCTTCTACTTCATTGCATTTTTGATTCAGCAATTTTTCCTTTGCAATACCGCACAATTGTCTGGTCTGTCTGTCTAGCTCTCTGTATTGCACTTCATTATTCTTCACTAACTTTCTTTGTTCCATCAGATTTAGAATTTCTTGGATTATCGATCCCTTGTTGGTGTGTTGGATTTCTTGTACTGGGATTATCTGCTCTGCTGATTGCTGTACAGCATAGTTAAATCTGTCCCAAATAGGTGTTGTTTTGTTTTTGTTGAGGTTTTCTACAGCTGTTTTGAATTACTGCTTAAGTATGCTATCATTTTTAAGTTCTCCCAACATATACATCTTTCTCTTTTTTCCACATTTCCATTTCTTTAATTTTGTTTTAATGGTAGCTATTTCTGGATGGTAATCTGAACCACAGTCTGTTCCTGGGTAGGCTTTAGAATTTGTGATATTATTTCTAAAGTGTTCATTGATGGTAATGAAATCTATTTGATTCCTTGTTCTATCTCCAGGGCTAATCCAAGTACATAATCTACGTGGATGGTTTTTATACCAAGTATTGGTGATCACTTGGTTGTTTCTGACACACCAATCAGTAAACCTTTCTCCATTTTCTTTTTTTTTGATTTATATAACTAATCAGTAATTATATCAATATATAATTACTGTAAATCTTCAGAATAGCAGACCAACATATCAGCTAATGTTATCTGTCAGAGTCTAGATTCATTAATGTAACCATCAATTCCCTTTCAAACGGAAGGTTACTTGATCACAGGAGGACAATATAGATAGAAAGGGAGCATTTTGATTTCTGAAATCATTTATCTGAATTTAATATATTTGAAAATGAGGAAGTCTTGTCTACTTTCCTATGAAGAGTATGGAAATTGCATTCGAAGATTATTACACTCTGAAAAATTTTCTCACTGAAGAAGTCACTTTATAGAGCACTATCTCATAAAGTAACGTCCCATTGATGTTAGTTGTTCAGGAAAACCAGGCTGTAGCAAAAGGCCATGCTGTAAATAGTACTTAGTGGTTTGGCTTAATGTTCATCTGGGTGACTGACAGAGGAACAAAGCACATTATATTTACCAAGTTTCTGCCCGAATGGATGTTACAAGGCAACAAAGTAAATGTAGACAGCAAGCAGCTTCTTTAACTGGCCGGCTGGATCACTAAGGAGCACAAGAATGTAAATAGTTAGAATTCTAGTTCTTGCCATTTCTCATTTTGCCTCACACAAAGTTGGAATTAATCATCACTATCCAAATCATTTGATAGATACTTCAGTTGCTGCGCATCATCTTGGGGACTCCATAGTTAACCTTTCTTCCATTTCTCCCTGTTCCAAAGGACATCAACTTCTGAAGAAATTTGAAACTTGCAAATTACCAATGAAGATCCACCTCACAACTAGCCTGGATGATGATTTTTTTTTGAATCAACTAGCACACAGCCACCATCAAAACAGCCACTACAGCCCAAAATGCGAGTGCAAGTCACAAGCAAACAAATTTCTTGTTTTTGTTCTTATGATTTGTTTACTTGACTGCAACCCGCCACACTGTCAATCATCTCTGCAGATGTAGTTTTAGGCATGGCATGGCTCAGCATTTATGGTCAATATAACACCCGGACTCTAGCTGTGGTAAACACAAATCATGTGCCATATTTTTAATGATTGTCCAATAAAAATTCCAGTGCTACACAGCATAATCTGTGCACAGTTGTTGAAGACACTTTTGTATGGCTCAACAATTAGACATATACTAACTAGATACCATCACTAAGTGAAGGAGAATAATCAATAGAAGTATTGTAACTAGTGTTACCAAAGAAAATAGATATAATTGAATAGCCATGCAAAACAAAAGATCTATGTATGATCATAAATAATAAGTCTCCCACTGTATCCGATTGCTTCAAGAATATCATTGGATATCCAATTATTAAAGTCTAGATATCTAGAAATCCTTCTGGACACATCACATGCCTGCAGCATTGCCCTATCCAGTCTTGTTGAGTTGGACATAGCAGGGGCTTCAAACAAATAGTATAATTTTTTTAAAGTGCAACCTTTTACTTAAGGAACCTGAGCCTGTATTCTGAGCTGAGTGCTTCCTCTGTGTAATTGGTTGATGATCATCGTAAGGAAAATGCATCTAGGCAGCTTTCATTTGTCTCCCTGTAAAGAGCAGGCCTAGAGCAGAAAACTGGTATCATAATTGGCCCTAATTGGCACAAAATTGCATCGGAAGTATAAAATGAATGTGATTGTAAAGGTTATTCATGTTAGCTCACAGCAATTTAGAATTTTGAGGATGGTAAAAGTGATTTTATTCATAGTTTCAGAAAACACAAGAGGATTGTTTAAAGACATCACTAAATTGAACCAAGCCTTCTTCCCGCAAGGCTTCTGTGGAAAACTAAGCTTTTTTTTATTATTTTGCAAAGTTGTATCAGAGAATATAATTTGCTTTTAATCTGGATTGTTGGTGTGGGAACTCTTCTTGTTGATGAAAATTCTAGCTGATATTGAGATGCCTTGTTTGTCAGATGATGATTATCCTGTACTTGCGGAAATCCTGACAGATATCATAAACTGAACAACCCCTTTTACAAACCGTCAGCTTCATTTGTCTCATTCTAGCCAGCTTCATTGGAGTCACAGGGCACCTCTACTTCCTCAGAAAGCTAAGGAAGTTCAGAATGTCCCCAGTGATACTCACCAATTTTGTGGATGCACCGTAGAAAGCATTCTATCCAGGTGCATCACATCTTGGTATGGCAACTGCTCTGCCCCCAAGTTCACAAGAAATTGCAGCGTTGTGAACGCAGCCCAGTCCATTTTGAAAACCAGCCTCCAATTTAATGATTATGTTTACACATCCTGTTGCCTCAGGAAAGCAGTCGGGATAATTGATGATTGCTCCCACTCTGGTCATCCTTCATCCTCCCTCCTCTCGTTGGGAAGAAGATGCAAAAGCTTCAGAATGCATAACTTCAGGCTCAAGCACTGCTGCTATCCCCCTATCATAAGTAGTTTGAATAGACCTTTCCTTTGTTAAAGATGAACCTCTGACATCATAATCTGTCTCGCCTTGGCCTTCCATTTTATTGCCTGCCTGCAACACATTTCCCTGTAACTGTAAACTGTAACACTGTATACAGGCAGTCCCCAAGTTACGAACGTCCGACTTACAAACCACTTGTACTTAAGAATGGAGGGAGCGGAGCGCCGTCTGCCATTTTAAGTCGTTGCCGTTAACACTGTGTTGAGTGTATAACTTTGTATTTGGCTTAAATACTTCTTAGCAAGATTCATCCTCACCCCCCCCCCCTTTTCCAGCCAGCACCGTCCCCACTTGTCCCATTTAATCTGTCTCATTGCAGATGGCCTTTAAGACCTGGGGGAGCAGAGGACCCGCGGCTGCTGCTGAATCTGCAGTTTTCTGTTCTGCTGATGGAAAAGGATTGCAATTGAAAATGAAGTGGAAATAATAAAGTGATCAGAAAGAGGTGAAATGCCATCAGTCATTAGAAAAGCATTAGGCTACAGTCGTTCAACAATCAGAATGATTTTAAAGGATGCAGGTAAAGGATAAAGCAAGAATAATGGAGCATGTGAAAGGCCCTGCCCTGATGAAAGCTGCAATTATTACTGAGCAACGCAATGGTTTAATTATTGAAATACATATGTCTCTTAAGTGTTTTATATGCATAGAAAGGTAAAATATATACTATATACTAAGACAAACATTTGACTAACTGACGCTAAATAATACTGGATGTATCTGTTCCGACTTACGTACAAATCCGACTTAAAGACAGACTCAGGAACAGAACTCGTTCGTAACCCGGGAACTGCCTGTACTGCATTCTGCTACTGCTTTTCCTTTGCATTTTCTGCTTTTAATTTTACTTTGAATTTGTATTTATATTACCTTGATGTACTTATGTCTTGAAATGATCTCTATGGATGGCATATAAAACTAAGTGTTTCAGTATATCTTAATCATATGGCAATAATAAGCCAATTCCAATTCCAGTATTCTGCATTCTATTTTTTATACTACCTAGATGTACTTATGTACGGATGGATTTGTTTAGATGGCACACAAGCAGAAACTATTCACTTTATCTTGGTGCACGTGACAATAATGAAGTAATTATCAATTACTTATACCTAGGGACAATGCCTTCCAAATGTCTTTGGCAGAGTTGAGCAAATACTTGGTCAGATTATGAGGGTGCTATGGCTTTGACAACCATCTGACCTTGTTCTGGCTGGCTGCGAATATCTGTCTCCTCCTGCCACTGAAGCCCGAGCCTCCTCATGCAGCAATGCTCGGGTTTATTCAGGATGCACAGCCTGATTGCAAAGTTTTTAAATAAGCTGGACCTTGCTTCTCAACTCCTTCTTTTGTCAAGCTGCAGGGGCATAAGCAGGCTGTACTTTCACCCAACGCTCTAAGCTAAGGGTTCAGAACCTGGAGTCCAGGAACCCTTCAGTTAATGGCAAGGGTCCATAGCATAAAAAGTTTGGGAACCTCTGCTCTGAGAGATTCATAATGACCTGTGTCACTGGTCTAGTTTGGTAGAGATGCTACCTCACGGTTCCAGAGAATCATGATCTCTGGTGCTGCCTCTGTGATGTTTGCACTTTCTATCTGCAACCTCATGGTTTTCGTCCATGAGGATAATGTGCATGATGGCAAGTTACCCACAGTACTTTTGAATAAGTAGCACCTTTAGAGATGTCATCGTTAAGTGCAATCATCAAGCTGACACCTTCATAGCTTAGGAAGTATCACTAGCGATGGTATGTTTCCCACCTTGGTTTCATAGATTGGTTCCACAAAGTTTGCAAGATTGGCCTGAACTGAACTAGAGTCTGAAACTGAGCGTTAGTCTTGATGAAGGGTCTTGGCCTGAAAAGTTGACTGTCCATTAACTTCCATAGGATTTGCCTGACCCGTTTATTCCTCCATCGTGTCATCTCTGGTTCTAGAGTGCTATAGTATTCCCTTTCACAATTTGTGATGAAAATGAAAAGTCATCTCACCCAGAGGGCTTTCCCCACACTGTTCAAACATGCCTATTCACAGATTTGAGTGTGTTGACATCAAAGTTTGTTTGCATCATGTACAATAAATTGAACCACTGGCCAAATCTTCCTGTAAGGTGATGGCATACTCAGATACAGCGGCCACTTCAGGCGGTACTTGTTCATCTATATGTCTTTTCAATAATCCTAGGTCACTGTTAGGTGATAAGAACATCAAGTATTGTAGGATTAAGTCAGCAGCAAGTTGTTCAATACCAATGGAGTTGATCTTACTGTATATCACTATTGTATTGACTCCAAGACTTGCTATATACTGCTGTGCTTCAAAGATGAATGGTCCAACAATCCATACAAGTCTTGGACATTTTTATTGGGATCACAAGACACTGTTGGACATTGGTAACATAGAGTACTGCAAATCTGGTTCGTTGATTCATTGGTGAGGCTGATGGCAAGGAAGCTGTGGTGCCTCCATTGTGGCAAGGACTAGGCTGAGGCTGCAAGCTGACCTATTGAAGCCACTCAGAAGAGGAAATGATGAGGAGGTGTAAGAGGACCCCTGCAGTGTATGCTGGAGTCCATACTTGGGTTAGGGGCTAACTCCTCCTATCGGTGCTACCCTTCAGAGATCACTGGAGTTCATCCAACTGAAGAATGAGTTGGGCCAAGACAACCTACCATCAGCTCCACAGTCATGCCCTCAGGAACTTGGGCTATACTTTTTTTCTTTGTGACTGTATGTTTTTTTCTGATATTGTAACCATATGTGATATGTATGCTATGTGCTATGTGCAGTGTGCTGTGTGCTGGTGGTAATGTGTTTTGCACCTTGGCAAGGAGGAACACTGTTTCATTTGGCTATATTCATGTATAGTTGAATGATAATTGAACGATCAATTCCTTACCAAACTACTTGTTGGGGTAAAAACAAAACTCCATTAAGGTCTATGGTTCTTTCTTTCTTTCCTTCTTTCTTCTTTTTTTTTCTATGGGGCAGTTAGGGGGGAGGGGTTAAGGGGAGGGGGTATGGGTTATATACATTGTTTTTTCATACTTTGTAATCATTTAAAAATGCAATAAAAAATTATTAAAAAAAAAAAAAAAAAAAAGGTCTATGGTTGTATATCTAAATTTGGAAGATTGATACAGAAAATTATTTGGCTGTGATGTTTTAAAATTTGAATTCTAATCTGTTTTAAAATTATCTTTCACTGTGTAAAAAGGGGTCATCATTAACAAAGACTCAAGAGCGCAGATGTTATGGCCCAGTCTGCAGCCCTCATTCCAGGTCTTGATCCGGCTGCAGACTCCGGGTCTTGTAGCTGTCCCTCCTTTCACCCTTAAGCCCAAATAGGATCATCTTGGCTTAAGGAGGTGCACCTGAGACTTATGTATGTATATAAGGGGCTCTGGGAGTGAGTCAAGTGGGGGGTGTCCTGTTCTGCCTTGGAGTAACCACTGTTAATCAACTAGTTCTGTAAGTCTGTTCTTGTAGTCACCCTGGACTGAGCTCCCTTCTGAACCCTTGCCTCTGTTGGGTAAGCAGGCTGGACTGCTGTTGCCAGGTGGGGGGACTCTGACCCTTTCCTACCTCTCTCTTCTGATGGGTTGTGCCCCACAACCTGCCCAGGTGCTCTGTCTTGCCCAGACCCCTGCGTTCCTGCCTGGGAGGTGGCCCTACCCAGGAACTATGTGGCCTTCCCTATGGACTCTGACCCTTTCTTACCCCTTGCTTCTGATGGATGTGCCCTGCATCCTGTCCAGGCCCCTGTGTTCCTGCCTGGGAGGCTGGGTCCTGCCCAGAAGTGATGTGGCCAGCCCAGGGGGGGCTATCCTCCCAGCATTCCTTGTCCCATAGACCCATCCTTTAGCCTAGCCAAGGTCTGACCTTTGCCATGAACCCCAGGGTCCTGCCTTTGCCATGAACTCTCTGAACCCCAGGATCACCTTGGCATGCTGTGGTCTCCCCATCTTGTTCTATCCTTTAGTTGATCCTGTCCTGCCCCTAGTACTTCAGTGCCTGTGTTCTGCATTTGGGTCCAGTCTCCATGTCCCCTTGTGACAGGAGAATATATTTTCTGTACTGAGATGAAATCCAAATCCTATCTATCTGATGTCCTAATTGTGTCCTATCATCTGGACAGATGATAGAACATAATTGCAGCCAGCAAGGTGAGTACCAGTGAATTATGGATGCAGAACCAAAAAAGTTACAAATACAGTATTCAAAGTGTTATATACACAGAGCTTAAGAAATAAGGATGATGATCTTGTTACATTATTACAGATTGTTGGGTATGATGTTGTAGCCATCACTGAATCATGGCTGAAGGATGGTTGTAGTTGGAAGCTAAATGTCCTAGGTCTCACATTATATTGGAGGTATAGGAAGGTTGGAATGGCTCTGCTGATAAAGAATGGCATCAAATCAGTAGAAAGATGTGACATAAGATTGGAAGATGCTCAATCCTTGTGGATTGGGTTAAGAAACTGCAGGGAAAAAGGACCCCACTGGCAGGTGTCTACAAGCCTCCCAACAGTAGATGGGATGTGAACCACATTACAAAAGGAAATAGAAAAGGTATGTCAAAAGGACAATGTCATGATAGTTATGGTAGATTTCAACATGCAGGTCAATTGGGAAAATTAGGTTGGAAATGGATCTCAGATTAAGTTTATTCAATGCCTATGATATGGCTTTTTAGAGCAGTTTGCTATTGGGCCTACTAGGGGATCAGCCTAGTATTATGAATTGAGTGTTTTGAAATGAGCTGGAGGTGATTAGGGAACTTAAGGTAAAAGAACTCTTAGGAGCCACTGATCACAATATGATTGAGTTCAATTTGAAATTTGATAGGGAGAAATTAAAATCTGAGCACTTCAGTGGAGTAAAGGAAATTACAGTGGTATGAGAGAGGAATTGGGCAGAGTAAATTGGAAGGAGATGCTGGCAGGGATGACAGCAGAGCAGCAATGATGTGTTTCTGGGAATAATGAGGATGATGCAAGAGGATGTATTCCAAAAATGAAGAAATACTCAAATGGCAAAATAGTACAACCATGCTAAAGTAAAAAAATAGTGGGAAGACAGATGAATTCAAAGTTTATAAAACTGAAAGAATCATTAGGAGGGAAAAGATGAAATATTAAAGCAAGCTAGCAAACAACATCAGTGGATAGTAAAAGCTTTTTCAAAAATGTAAAATATAAGATGAGAGTGGATATAGGACCGCTAGAAAATGAGGTCAGTGAAATAATGGGGGACAAGGAGATGGCAGATGAATTAAATGAGTACTTTGAATCAGTCTTCTCTGTGGAAGACACTAAACACATGTCAGATGTTGAGGTATGAAGGAAGAGAAGTTACTATTACAAGGGAGAAGGTGCACAAAAAGCTGGAAGACCTAAGGGTACGTAAGTCATCCAGACAAAATGAAATGCACCCTAGAGTTCTGAAACAGGTAGCAGTAGAGATTGTGAAGGAATTAGTAACGATCTTTCAAAAATCATTGGACTCTGGTATGGTGACAGAGGATTTGAAAATTGCAAATGCCACTCTCTTTAAGAAAGGAGGACTACAGCAGAAAGGAAATTATAGACCAGATGGCCTGAACTCAATGGTTAGGAAGTTGTTGGAGTCATTTATTGAGGTAATGGAGTACTTGGTCACACAGGACAAGATAGGACAAATTCAGCATGGTTTCCTTAAAGGAAAATCTTGCCTGACAAACCTTTTGGAATTCTTTGAGGAAATTACAAGTAGGATAGATAAAAGGGATGCAGTGGATGTTGTATATTTGGACATTCAAAAGGCCTTTGACAAGTTGCCACACATGAAACTGCTTGGTATTACAGGAAAGTTACTGGAATGGTTAGAGCATTGACTGATTGGTAGGAGGCAGCAAGTGGGAATAAAAGGTTTGCTGCCAGTGAGTAGTGTGTTCCACAGGGGTCAGTGTTGGGACTACTTTTATTGCTGTATATCAATGATTCAGATGATGAAATAGATGGCTTTGTTGCCAAGTTTGTTGATGATATGAAGATTGGTGGAGGGGCTGGTAGGCTGCAGTTGGACTTAGACAGATTAGGAGAATGGACAAGAGTGACAAATGAAATACAATGTTGGAAAATGCATGTTTATGCTCTGTGGTAGTAATAAATGTGCAGACTATTTTCTAAACTGGGAGAAAATGCAACAATTTGAGATACAAAGGGACTTGGGAGTCCTTGTACAGAACTCCCTGAAGGTTAACTTGCAGATAGAATTGGTGGTGAGGAATGGTAGCATTCAAGAAGTCTAGAATACAAGAGCAGAGATGTAATGCTGAGGTTTTATAAGGCACTGGTGAGGCTTCACCTTCAATACTGTGAATAGTTTTGGGCTCCTACTCTATGAAACAAGGTACTGGCATTGGAGAGATTTCACAAAGATGATTCTGGAAATGAAAGGGTTATTATGAGGAATGTTTGATAGCTCTGGATTGTACTCATTTGAATTCAGAAGAATGAGGGGGGATCTCATTGAAACTTTTTGAAAGTTGAAAGGCCTAGACAAAATAGATGTGGAAAGGATGGTGGGGGAAGTCCAGGACAAGCGCGCACAATCTTGGGATAGAATGGTGTCCATTTATAACAGATGTAGAGAAATTTCTTTAGCCAGAGGGTGGTAAACTTGTGCAATTTATTACCTCAGGCAGCTGAGGAGGCCAGGTCATTGGATGTATTTAAGGCAGAACTTGATAGGTTCCTGATTGGACATGGCATCAAAGGTTACGAGGAAAAGGCTGAGAAGTGGGGCTGAGCAGGGAGAAAAAGAATGAGCTATGATTGAATGGTGGGGCAGACCCAATGGGTCTAATGGCCTAATTCTGCTCCTATGTATTATGGTCTTGCAATCTAATTAAATTTCCATAATGAAATTAAATGACATAGGTGGAAATGACCATCCCTGCCTAGTCCCTCTCAAAATAGGAATGTGTCTGTTCTTGGTCTTTTCATTCTCAATAAAAGTTCAAGAGTCCATGTACATGATTTGATGAGGTTCATGAAATGGGCACCAAACTCCATTTAGCTCAATAACATCTACAGCAAATGTGAAAAAGAAACTAAATCTTTGATATTTCAACAGCATTACAAAACTCCCAATGTGAATCATTAAACAGTCACATGAGATGGGCATTGTTCCTAATGAAAGCTCATCCTTGTCATAAATTTTGTTTTATAATTAATGATGTTTGAACCTGATGTCAATATTCTTTAAGACAAATGGGAAAATTGAACACAGCTGGACAATTCTAGTTATGACTTTGCATCTGGTTTTCTTCTTGAGAAGGCCATATGCCAGCTGATCACCCTTAAGGCAAAGAAACAGAACTCTGCGTGCTTTTATATGGGCTAAATGTTCAAAAATATTCATCTGCACTTCACATTAATTCTGTCCACAAAGCTGGTTAAGAAAATACTGAATGTATTTTTTTCAGAGCCTTTAAATCTTGAGAATTGTGGAGGGACATCTTGCTGAGCAAAGACATTTCAATTTATTTATGTGTCACCCTATTCCCAGTAGAAATGCATCTCACATTCCACCCGATTAGCTTACAACTAGGTAGCATGAACCATTTCAGGAGTCCTGCTCCCTCTCAGCTTCTCCTTTTGATCTTTCTGGGATCTCTCACACAGTATCTTCGTTCCAGACATCTCTGAGCTCCACAGCAAACAGTTTGAGTCTTTTCTCAAACACTCTCTGTTCCCATCACTCACACACTCCTCCCACTGGGTCCCTTTTACCCTCCCTCCACTGTTCCCATCTGCTCTCCATCCCTACCTCAGCCATGTTCTACCTTACTGTCCTGCTTATCAGATTTCATCATTTATACCTTGTTGTATCCAACAATCACTTCCCAATCTTCTGTCACTTTCTACACTCATCCACCCACCCCCCTCCAATTCCATTTGCCAATGAACTCTTTCTAAGCTGGACCACCTATCACTTGTAAACTGTTGCTCCATCCCTCCCTCTTGTCTCTTTATAGAGGGGTATCTCTCCTTTACATTTTCAGTCCATCAAAAGGTCACAACCTGAAATATCAACTGTCTATTTCATTCCACATATTCTGGCAGACCTACTGAGCTCCTCCAGCAAGCATACTATTTTTTGTTCCAGAACCCAATATCTGCAGCCTCTTGTCCCTAACCATACCCATATTTCAAAGAGCCAATTGATCAGGATCTGTCTTCCTGGCTCCAAGAGCCTACAAAGTTGTCATGTGAGTGACTGAGTGAATGAGCTGTCCCCTGAAAGTCCCTGACAACTTTCACTGCTGAAAATCCAGAATCAGAATCAGCAGATTGGTTAATCCACAGCTTCTGGTTTGAAAATATGTGGTAAGTCTTTCTAGGAACACACTCATCCTTACAGGTTTTAATGAAGTTGGTAACAATGGGAGCATACTTACCCAGGTTCAAAGGTGAATCCTTGAATACTGTCCAGTCCACCGATTCAAAGCCGTCCCGTGATTCTCTTGTCCATACCTTCTTGGTCCTCTCTACTGATCCTGCAGACTGCAGTCTCTGCCTATACTCAGGGAGTAGAAGTACAGCCAGGTATCTAGACTTCCTGAAGTGAGGGCGTGGAATAGCACGGTAGGCATTCTTGATGGTGCTGTGTCAGTGGTCCAGTGTGTTGATTCCTCTGGTATTGCAAGTGAGTTGCTGATGGTAATGGCTTAGTGATTATTTTTGCACCTCAAACTTTGCCGTCAAACCTGTAAGAAATTTATGAATAATTTTCAATACGTCTGATTGTATCACAGACTATATCAAATTCAGTGTGAACATCATCTTGCCATCCATGACTGTACACTGTTCCCCGAACAAGCTCTGGATCAACAGTGACCTGAAAGTACTTTTGAATATGAAGAAGAAAGCTTACAGGTCTGGAGATAGACAAGTACTGAGGTGAATACAGATTGAACTGAGAGTGAAGCTGAGGGAGTGCAAAGAATCCTACAAGAGGAAGCTGGAGTAAAGCTCCAGCAGAACACTATAAGGGATGTTTGGTCCGGCATGAAGCAGATCACTGGCTTCAAGGTTAAATGAAGATTGAGGGCTGCTTGGATAGGGCCAATTAATTGAAATTGTTCAAAAGTCCTCCTGCTGTCCCCTCCCCCACTTTCCCAAACCACACCTCCCCGCTGCCCCCAAAGCTTTCTCCCTCCACCCCTCCCTCCCTTCTGATAAGTATCCATTTGGAGTATCCTGCGTCCAGGGGGATGACCACCCTCCCCCCACCTGACTGCGAACGCAGGTCAGGTTAACAGGCAGCTATATCAAGGCAAGGCTGCTGGACTGGACGGTATCAGCCCCAGGGCACTGAAGGCCTGTGTGAGCCAGCTGTCTGGTATTTTGCAGCACCTTTACAATCTGAGTGCGAGTCAGGAAAAGATACGGTGCTATGGAAGACTTATTGCTTGGTTCCTGTACCAAGAAGGTGATTCCATCTGAAGTTTATGACTACAGACCAATTGCCCACACATCTCATGCTAGAAGGCTGGTCCTGACCTACCTTGCATCGCAGATGGGACCTTCATTGGACCTTCTACAGTTTGCCTCCTATCCTCATGTGGGAGTGAATGTTGCCATCTGCCTGGCTCAGGTGAGCTCACTCCCACCTGGATGGTGCTGTTGCATTGTGAGAATCACATTTCTTGATTTCTCCAATGCCTTCAATTCAATCCAGCCACTCCTTCTAAGCAAGAAGCTGTAAAGGACTACCTGACAGACAGGCTCCAGTTTGTACAACTGTGTAGTTTTCTGTCTGAGATGGCGGTGAGTGGCACTGAGTGCCATAAGAGACTGTCCTGGTTCTGTTTCTATTCACACTGTACACCTCAGACTTTCAGTACAAATCTGAGCCTTGTCCCTTGCAGAAGTTCTCTGATGACTCTGCGGTGGTTGGGTATATAAGAGACAGGCAAGAGTCAGAGTACAGAGGACTGGTTGACAAGTTTGTGGAATGGTGTGGAAGGCATCACCTGCTCATGAATGTGGCCAAAACCAGGGAGAAGGTGACTGATTTTAGGAGGAAGAGGACTGTGATGGGTCCTATATACATCCTGGGAGAAGAGGTTGCAGTGGTGGAAGAGTACATAAATACATGGGTGTTCATCACGACAACAGACATGACTGAAAACTACCAAAGCCATTTACAGGAACAGAATGAGCAGACTCTATTTTCTAAATAAGCTGAGATCTTTCAATGGGATCTTTCAGTAGGTTGTTGGAGATCTTTTACCAGTATGTTGTAGTGAGTACAGTCTTCTTTGCAGCTTTATGTCGGGGGAGCAGCATTGGTGCTGGTGATGCAAAAGACTAAATAAACTCATCAAAAAGGCTGGATCGTCGTTGCCTACAAACCAGACTCATTTGAGTTAGTGGTGAAGAGGAGGTCACTAAACAAACTGTTATCCATTATAGACCAGCTGGCATATCCTCTCCATGACTGACTGAATAAGCAGCAGAGCACCCTTTCAAACAGGCTCGTACAGCTCTGCAGTCACAAAGATTGTTACTTATTGATTTCCTATCAATAAGTAAGAGGGGTGATTGATAAGTTCATGGTCTTGGGTAGAAGATGAGTTATACAGCTCTCGTTACCTGCACATGCAGTTCAACTTTTTCAGTGATTATGCAGAAAGTTTGAAGTTAATAACTCATCGGGGTGATTGATAAGTTTGTGGCCTAAGGTAGAAGGAGATGAGTTACTAACTTCAAAAATTGTAGAACAATCAGTCTTATGAGTCACATGATAAAGTTTTTTAAGAATTCTTCTGAGTCGAACTAAAAACAAGTTAAGGCCAGAAACTGCTAAACTGCAATATGGGTTTATTGAGGATGAAGGAACTGGGTACGCAATTTACATGCTACGAATGCTTTCAGAAAGGGCAATTGAATATCAAAATGATGTCTTTTTATGTCTTAATGATTTCACAAAGTGCAACATGAAAAATTATTTCAAATTCTTGCTAAACAGAACATTGACAGAAGGGACCAACAACTGCTTCAAAACTTATATTGGAATCAAATGGTGGTGGTAAAAATTGATGATAATATAAACAGTTGGACTAAAATTCAAAGAGGAGTTAGACAGGGATGCGTTGCCTCACTGGAATTATTTAATATCTATAGTGAAATGATTCTCAGAGAAATAGAAGACCTAGATGAGATAAAAATTGGAGGTGTTAACATCAACAATATAAGATATGCAGACGATACCACCCTAATGGCAAGTGCTGCAGAAGACCTACAAATCCTCCTAGACAAAGTACTACAAACAAGTGCAGATTTTGGTCTAACCATCAGCTGTAAAAAAAAAACAAATGTATGGTAATATCAAAACAGCAGGATGCTCCCAACTGTCAATTCTACGTCAGTAACCAAGAGATTGAACAAAAGACAAGCTTTAATTACTTTGATAGCTTTATATCACAAGATGCTAGAAGTAAAGTAGAAATAAAAAGAGGAATTGCCATTGCCAAAACCGGTATCCAAAAACTGAAACCCATTTTTACCAACAGACACATTTCTATGACAATGAGGCTTAGCCTACTAAAATGTTACATCTGGTCAATCTTGTTGTATGCTTCTGAAGCACAGACTATAACACCGGAGCTCCAAAGAAACTTAGAAGCAAGAGAAATGTGGTTTCTTAGAAGAATGCTGAAAATATCATATCGAAATAGGGTAACTAATGAGACAGTGCTCCAACGTGCCCATACAAAAAGATTTTTAATGAGAACATTAAATGAGAGGAAACTTAAATTCCTGGGCCATGTCATCAGAAAGGAAAAAAATAGAATGCCTTACATTACAAGGCCGTATGCCTGGGAAACAAGGAAGAGGAAGCCAGAATATATGGACACTGTGAAAGAACTACTAAGTCTAATTGTGCAAGATATCATTGACGCTGAGAGGGATCATTTGATGTGGAGAGTCATGATCATTCAAGCATCTAATGCGCAAGGCACATGAAGAAGAAGATTTTTTTATTATTATATTCAAAGGCACATAAAAATTTAAAGAATGGAACAAAAATTGAAAAAGATAATGTTATTTTAACTGCAATATTTTAAACATAAATGTGACTAAAATCTTAAACAAAACTGAAATAGTTATATGAAAAAAAGCGAACCTTCCTTTTCCCAGTTCTTCTACAAACCACATTAAAATCAATGGGGTTGTGGGTCCTAGGCAGGATGTAATTGTTGGAGAATTACAGCATGACAGGGATGGAATTCCACTGGAAGATCAATGACAGATTTCATTGAAGCATTCACTGTAATCTTACTGTATAAAGATTGGAAAATCCATATTTGATATGCTTCTGTGTAAATCATGTACTTTTTTCAAGCAAATGTGATGTGGTTGTAAATGGAATTGTTGGCATTTAGTAGCAGCCAAATCATTGGCACAGAGAGAGGTTATTTGGCCAATTTTAACCATTTGGAACAAGAGTGAAGCCAAGAAGTTTCAGCAGGGAGTTCAAAACTTTCAGTAATTGTTGAGTGAAGATCTTTTTTCTTTAATTCCCTTCTATTCTTTCCACAAAATAGCCTAAAGAGCCATTGAACTTTTGCTGGAAGAAATTGATCCTTGCTGTCAAGGCCTCTCATGTTTTTCTACAAATTAATTAAATCATCCCACATCATCTTTTGCATCTTCCTTTTCATCAAATGAAAAGATCTAGGCAATATTACAATGCAGTTCGTGGGCAATTTCTGCTTTTATATTAGGAGTTTTATTTCCTAAATTGGCAAAATACTTTGATGTAGACTGTCTTAGGATGTTTTGAAAGAGATATTGAAAGGATACTAGAAATGAAATAAAACTCAAACTATGGAGAAAATCTGCTGGTTGAGCAGCATCTAGTGGAAAAGGAATTGTCAATTTTTTGGATTGGAACCTACATCTGGACTGCAAGCGTATCTCTTAACTTGACACTAAAAATGAGTTTTTTCTTCTCTTTCTAGTTAGCAGTAACACATAAGGTATTAAAAGTGCAAACTAGTTGGGAATATTTTTGAGAAGCAAGATATTGCTGTTGACAGTTTTGATAAGGATGAATAAGCTGATGTATTAAAGGAAGGAGAGGGGTGCTCAGGTGTCTACCTTCCAAATTCAACAAAAAACTTTAAAAAATTGTAAAAAAACATTTCTCACTGAGCAATGGAGAGATTTTTGAAACAAGTTTATGTCTGGTCAATTTGATATAAGAATATGCATATCTATACTCTCATTATTCTACAGATGTGTAGTGGACAGCATCCTAACAGGCATCACCTCACGGTATGGAAACTGTCCTGCAGCAGGCAGGAAGGCTCTTGAAAGGGTAGTCAAAACTGTCCAACACATCACTGACACCAACCTATGTGCCATCAAGGACACACAGACAGAAAGGTACCAGGAAAATGCCAATGAAGGATGAAGGATCCATCCACCATGCTCATGGTCTGTTTGCTCCACTCCTTTCACATCCACGCCAGGATCACCAGACTCAAAAAGAGTTACATTCCCAAAGCAGCAAAGCTGGTTAATAGCTCCACCCACAGACCCGCCCCTCCACACCCCCATCCACCAATACTTTATCATTTCTTGTTGGTCACCTTACATATAGACACTCCTGTGTGTAAAATCACTTTATGGACATGCAACCAATCTGTGTATATAAGCTACCTTAGATATTTATATTTATTGTGTTCCTTTTTATTATTATCGTATTCTTTTACTTATTATCTTTTATTGTGCTGCATCAGATCTGGAGTAACAATTATTTTGTTTCCTTTACATTTGTGTACTGGAAATGACATTAAATAGTTTTGCATCCTATCAATGTCCCGTTGTAACCTCTGACAGCCCTCCACACTATCCACAATATCCCCAACCTTTGTGTCATCAGCAAATTTACTAACCTATCCCTCCACTTCCAATCCAGGTCATTTATAAAAATCATGAAGAGTAGGGGTCCCAAAACAGACCACTGAGGCACACCACTGGTCACTAGCCTCCTTGCAAACTATGACCCATCTACAACCACTCTTTACCTTCTGTGGAAAAGCCAGTTCTGGATCCACAAAGCAACGTCCCCTTGGATCCCGTGCCTCCTTACTTTCTCAATAAGCCTTGCATGGGGTACCTTATCAAATGACTTGTTAAAATCCATATACACAACATTTACAACTCTACCTTCATCAATGTGTTTAGTCACATCCTCAAAAAATTCAATCAGGCTCGTAAGGCCAGACCTGCCTTTGGCAAAGTTATTCTGACTATTCCTAATTAAATTATGCCTCTCCAAATGTTCATAAATCCTACCTTTCATGATCTTTTCCATCATCTTACCAATCACTGAAGTAAGACTCACTGGCATATAACTTCCTGGGCTATCTCTACTCTCTTTCTTGAATAAGGGAACATCCACAACCCTCCAATCCTTCAGAACCTCTCCCATTCTCATTGATGATGCAAAAGTCATTGCCAGAGGCTCAGCAATCTCCTCTCTCACCTCCCACAGTAGTCTGGCGTACATTCCATCCAGTCCCAATTTATCCAATTTGATACTTTCCAAAAGCTCCAGCACATCCTCTTTCTTAATATCTACATGCTCAAGCTTTTCAGTTTGCTGCAAATCATCCCTACAATCGCCGAGAGATGTTTTTCTTGAGATCGCAAGACCCTGTTGGACATTAGTAATGTTGAGAACTGTGCGCTGATTCACTGTTTCATTGGCAAGACTGACAGCAGGGGGCCTGTGTATCCTCAGTTGTTGTGCAGACAAGGCTCTCATGCCTCGAGGTTGCCTGCTGCAGCTGCTAGTGAAGGAGACATTGGGGCTGGCTGTGCACTGCTGAATTCAATACTGGGATGGAGGTTGGACATGCCCATTGATGCTGCCCTCCAGTGTTCACTCCTGGGAAGACAAGCTAGATTGTGTCCATCTCCAGCTGCACTTCTGTGAGTTGTGGAACTGCCGCAGGCTGTTCTTGTAGAAACATGGCTGCAGGACAACAACCATGTGCACCCAATCTATGGGCCATGACTCTCAGGGACATGGGCTATATTATTATTCTACTCTTAACTTTTTTGTAACTTTATGTTTTTCTACAGTCTTAATGTGCTATGTGTGCTGTGTGCTGTGTGTAACTGTTGTTACTGTGTTTTACACCTTGGTCCTAAAGGAACGCTGTTTCATTTGGCTCTATTCCTGTATGACAATTAAACTTGAACTTGAACCATATGTAAATTTTCAATACCATTAATGCACACATAATAAATCAGGTTAGCCCACTGTAAGCTTTTCCTTTTCTAAATTAAAAATAAAAATGATATGGTACTGAAAATTAATGCAGTGAGTTATGTGTCAGGAGTAGTGAGGTCCACACAAGTTGCTCATCTGACACTCTCCAAATGGAAGATCTGGCAACTTACAAGAGGAAGTATGCCTGGCAAAGATGTTGCTGCTGAACTATTCCCAGAATGTATAACAAATTGCCCTTTTGGTGATTGTATTCCTCTTGTTCCTCCAAAGCCATGAGCAAACAAACATAATACCTGGCATCTTTTCCCATCTTTTCATTCGGTTTCTGAGAAATGCATTCCAGTCACATTGCAACAAATACAATTTTGTTTGTGTGACAATGATAACTAATGCATATAATTCATTGTTGGTTGATATTTATAACAGGAAATGAGCATAATAACCAATCTATATAACATTGACCAAAAAGAATATATATTTACTGCTGTTGCAGATGTAATTATGAGTATGAAAACTGCCTTTAACAGTGACCTGCAATGCTCTGCTTTGTTAGACAGCTGAAAGCACACACATTGCATTTTATAGGGCTATTCAGTGTGCTTACAATGTTACGACCACTGTCGAGTCTACTCCTGCTTTTGTAAAGAAGAAACAACCATACACAGCACCCCGAGTGATTTACTGAAGTGAAAACAGTGACACAAAATTATAACTATTTTGGATTTATAATTTTGTACCATTCCAATGTGTTATGAATGAAAGTGTACTGCAAATAACAGAAAAAGGGTCCTTGTGTTGAATCAGTGAAGCTTTAGAACAAAGAAGGATGCTATTGGCAATATCAATAAGAGCAAACCTTGCCATCCTATTCACTTATTTCTTGCTCTTGGCCTGGAAAATTATTCTCCCTCTAATACATTTCAGAAGCACTAAGTGTGTTCCTTCCATCCTGTGGACATTGAGTAGAGGTTTATATCTATTCTGAACAAACATGATATTTTTTTCACATCCCCTTGATTCTTTTGGCCAAAACTTGAATTTTGTGTCCTGAGTTTTGAGCCAGCCAACTGCTAAAGAGAACTGTTTTCCTTTTCTCACTATCTCCCTCTAGTACATCCCTGTCAAAACTTTTCTTTTGTGCCTTCTAAAGTAGGGTAACCAGAACTGGACACAATGTTTCATAGTGATATATCAAGATAAGCATAACCCTCAGAGTGGAGGAGTAACATCTTATATTCCGTCTGAATAGCCTCTAACCTGATGGCATGAATATCGATTTCAGCTTCTGGTAAAAAAAAATTCCCCCTCCTCTTCCTCTATTCCCCATTCTGACATCTCAGCTTTTCTCACCTACCTATCACTCCCCACCGGGTCCCCTCATCCTACCCTTTCTCCTGTGGTCTGCTCTCCTCTCCTTTCAGATCTCTTCTCCTCCAGTCTTTTATGTATCCTTCTCACCTGATTCACTTATCACCTTCCAGTTAGCCTCCTTCCCCTCCCCCCACCTGGCATCATTCCCTTTCCTTCTCAGTCCCGAAGAATGTTTATGACCAGAAACGTCGACTGGTTATTCATCTTCATAGATGCTGCCTGCTGATTTCTTCCAGCATTTGAGTATGTTGCTTTGGATTTCCAGCATCTGCAACTTCCTTGCATTTATGATAAGCCTAACTTTCCTGTTTTTGAACTTCCTCCGTTGACAAATCCAGCTGTGTGGATAACACACAGCACTACACTGATGTGTCCAATTCTGCATTTAAAATTGAAACTACCTTTTTTTTAAATTCAGAGACAAGTTCATTCCCAGTAAGTTAAACTGACTCTATAATTTAAACAGAATTATTGTGAATCAAAACAAAAAAAATACTTTGCTTGTGAATGGGAAGTAAAACTGAGATTATACTCTTAAGGAAACAATAGTTTTTATTTGATTAAAGTACTGCAGATTCTGGAAATTTGAAGTATTTAGCAAGCTGGCAGCACCTATAGAGGGAGAATCAGAAACAATGTTTCAAATGTTAGAATCCAGGATGGAGTCAGAAAGAGTAAAAGGATTAAAGGACGTCTGTGCTCACCTCATCTTCCCACTGCTTTAAAGGAATGGTGTTCCACTTTTCCTAATCTACTCCCCCATGAGCCTTCACATCCAATGCATCATTCTTCACAACTTCCACCGTCTGCAAAGGGATCCTACCACTAAGCACATCTTTACCTCGCTCCCAGTGATTGTTCCCTCTTTGATTCCATTGTCCATTTGTCTCTCCCCACTAATCTACCTCTTGGAACTTATCCCAGATAGCAGACAAAGTGCTATACCTATCCATTCACCTCCATTCAGGGCCCCAAACAGTCCTTCCAGGTGAGGCAACACCTCACCTGCAAATCTGTTAAAGTCGTTATTGTATCTGGGTGACCCAATATGGCCTCCTCTACATTGGTGAGACCTGCCATAAACTGAGGGATCATTTTTTCGAGCACCTCTGCTCCATCTGCCAAAAGCGGCAATGATTTTAATTTGTCTTCACGTTCCCATTCCATCCACGGCCTCCTCTTGTGCCATGATGAGGCCACTCTCAGGTTGGAGGAGCAACACCTCATATTCAGTCTGGGTAGCCTCCAACCTGATGGTATGAACATTTGGATTTCTAGCATCTGCAAAATTCCTTCTGTTTATAAAGGGAATACAGAAGAGGTTAAATGACAAAAGCTGCAAAGCTGTGAGGTGATAGAGGGTGTTAAGTGACAACTAAAGGAGTGTGTGATCGGATTAATAGAATGATGAATGGTGAAAAAGAGAAAAGGTTCTGGAGGTGTTGAGTTTTATTGACTGGTGCTTTGGGAAAGCAAAACATTTGCTTTGCCATTTGTGTTATGTTTTGAAGTTATTTTCCATTTATAGGAATGTACTATGGCAAGCAAGAAATTCGTCCCCAGGATTTCACACATGGGTGATAATCTCTTACATTTTGTTCCAAGTGTAATCTCTACTTTGGAGCACAGTATGATTATTTGATGCCAATCTGGCCAGACTCTAAATAAATTGGCTGTGGAGTCACTCCAACAAAGTACACAATGATAAATAAACTTATACAAGCACAATAAACTGTGAGGATCAGTCCGAGGATTCAACTGCAATGGATAACTTTCCTTATATCTCTCAAAAGTTAGTTTTGCATCATCTAAGACAGATCCTTCCAGAACACTACTGGTCATGGGGCTTGAGCCAGGATAATAGCCTTACACCCCTTGTCTCTATTTACAATGTGCAAGCCAGTTCTGAATCCAATCATGCAATTCGAACTGGATCCCAGGTTTCTTTATGCTCTGAATCAAAATCATCTTTTGTCATTTCCTCAAAAAACTGAATCGTTAAAAAGGTGTGACCTGTCCTGCAGAAAGACATTCTGACTGTCCCTAATATAACTATGTTTTTCTAAATGCGCATAAATCTTATCCATCAGAATCATCTCCAATAGCTTCCCTACTACTGATGTGAGACTCGCTGGCTAATAATTGTCTGCATTATCCTTATTTCCTTTCTTGAATAAAGGCATGACATTTGGCAGTCTCCAGTCCCTCTGGAACCTAGCCTGTTGCTAGGATCTTTATCTAAGACCCAGCAATCTCATTCTTCTTTCAATATTCTGACATGTAGTGCTGGGACTTAACCGTTTTAATGCTTTTCAGAAGACCCAACACTATCTCCTCCTCAATCTCAAACTGTTACAGCACCTCCTCATGCCTTACTCTGCCTTCACTATCCTCCAAATCCATCTCCTTGGTAGATACCGACACAAAGTACTCATTTAATACCTCAGCCATTGTTTTGGCTGCAAGCACAAATTCCCACATTTTTTCCTTGTGTGGTTTGACCCTCTTCTCAGTTTTTCTCTTTTTCGCAATATAGATATAAATGCCTTAGGATTCTCTTTGATGCTGCTCATCAAGGATACTTCATTGCTCCTTTTGGCTTTAAACATCTATTTGAGCACTTTCCTGATATCTTTACATTCCACAACAACTCTCTCTGATTTTAGTTCTCTACTTATTACATAGGCTTCCTCTTACTTCTTGACTAAAGTTTGGACCTCTTGGATCATCCAAAGTTTCCTTTTCTTATCAACATTCTCCCTGCTCCTTATTGCAGCTTGCTGATCCTGAACTATAATCAGGTAACCTTTAAACAATTCCCACATGTCCAAATGTAACTACTCCCAGTCAATGCCCATTAGCTCCTGATTGATCCTGCCATAATGTGTTCTCCTCCAATTTAGTACCTTCCTTCAAGATCCAACATTATCTTCACTCATAAGTATCTCAAAGCATAATGTGTTATGAGCACTATACACCGCTCTCTTTCAGATATGTCACATAGCCTGGCTTATTTCCTAAATCCAGGTCTAGTATGTTTTCTCCTTTGGTTGGACTCTCCTCATACTGTTTCAATTAGTCATATTAAAAACACTGAAGAAATCCTGCTACACCTGTCTGTTTCATTAGGGAAGCTTTAGTTGATATTGGGGTAGCTAAAGTCCCCCATTATGATAACTCTATGTTCCTGGTATTTTTCCCTAATAGCTCTACATATCTGTTCCTCCACATCTCAGTGACTACTGGGGGACCTATTGTATAGTCTCATCAAAGTAATTGCACCATTTTTATTTTGGAGCGCCACCAAAATTGCTTCTGAGATGAGCACGCCAGTGTGTATCCTCTCTGAGAATTGTTGTGACATCCTCCTTTATCAGTAGTGCAACCCCTCCACCCCTTTTATCAACCCCCTCTCTATCATTCCAGAATAATGAGACCCAGGAACTTTGCCATCTCAGCCCATCTGTCCCACCATGTTTATGATCCTGTCTCTTGCTGTCCTTCCTTTCTGTCATACTTGCCATACCATTTTTCTTGCCCTCATCCCTTTCACATGCTCTTCTGCTGCTATAATATCCTGCCTTCTGCTACTCTTAAAACCTCCTGAATAAGACTAGCACACCACCCAGTGAGGATATGAGCTCTCCTCTAATTCTAGGTGGAAGACATCTTGTTTGTATAGGTCCCACCTGTGCTCGAAGAGATCTGAAGTCCTTCTTCCTGTACCAGCTCCTTCGCCACCTGTTAAGCTTCTCTATGTATGTGCATTTCATCTCACTAGCAAATGGCACAGGTAGTAATCCTGAGATTACAACCGTGGAAGTCCTCCTCTTTAATTTTCTACTCAGCACATTAAAATCTCTTTGCAGGGCTGCCTCATCTTTGCTCCTGCTTATGCCATGGAACACAACCTTTGGCTTTTCCACAACTACTCTCAAACCCGCTTACATACCTGCTGCAAGACATCCTTAACCCAGACACGAGCGAGGCAGTTCACCATCTTGGAGTCTTTCCTGCAACCACAAAAATGCCTGTCTGCACCCCTTCCTCAAGTAAATTTCCACAGATGTAGGATGGAAAGCATTCTGACTGGTTGCATCCCTGCCTTGTATAGAGACTCCAATGCACAGGATTGAAAGAGGCTGCAGAGGGTTGTAGTCTCAGTCAGCTCCATCATGGGCACGGCCCTCCCCACCATCAAGGAGGGCTTCAAAAGGCAGTGCCCCAAGAAGGTGGCATCCATCATTAAGGAAATTCACAATTTGGAAATGTTCTATTCTCATTACTACCATCAGAAAGGAAGTACAGGAGCCTAAAGGCACACACTTAATGTTCTAGTAACAGCTTCTTCCCCTCCTTGATCAGATTTCTGTGCGGTCCATTTTATACTACCTCATTATTCCTCTTTTGCACAATTTACTTATTGTAACTTACGTAGTAATCTTTATGTGTTGCATCGTACTGCTGCTGCAAAAGAACAACATTTGTCACATGTCAGTGTGAATAAATCTGATTGTGATTCTGATTCTGGCAGATATCATCCTTTCCTACTTAACCTCAGAGCTAGACACTGTACTACTAATCTGCCATTCTGCCTAACAGTATCCAAAGGGATACTCCTGTCACTGAGATGAATGGCCACAGGGGATTCCTGCACTATCTGCTTACTCCTCTTACCTCTCCAGTTGGTGCTTCTGGTGAATTGGAGGAGTCTCGTGCTCTTCCTGTCCTCTTATGCAAGCTCATTTCATTAGCTTTTCTTATTAAAATGTCAGCTCACTCTGAAATCATTCAGTAGCAACTAAGAAAGTACCATTCTAACCTACAGAAAACCTTGGCCCACCTGCATTTTGAGCTTTTTACTGATGCATGTGAGAATACTCTTTTCTATACTGTATCTGTCAAGAGAACAATATTCAGGACATCGCAAAGACAGCAGTGGATCCTATTGAGTTTATGAAGTTCAGGCTGCAAAGACAGACTGAGAGAGGTGATTAAACGTAAGTAAAAGTTACAAATATTAATGTAATAGAACCATAGAACACCACAGAACAGTACAGGCCCTTCAGCCCTCCATGTTGTGCCAACCCATATAATCCTTAAAAACAAGTACTTAACCCACACTACACCGTAACCCTCCATTTTCCTTTCATCCATGTGCCTGTCCAAGAGGCTCTTAAATACCACTAATGTTTTAGCCTCCACCACCATCCCTGGCAAGTCATTCCAGGCACTCACAACCCTCTGTGTAAAAAACTTACCCCTTATGTCTCCCCTAAACTTCCCTCCCTTAATTTTGTACATAATGGATATCAGAATTCAACATGCTGCAAATAATTTGTTTAAAGTTCTTAATAGCTTATAAATTTTTGTAAGACGAGTACAGATGCCCTTTGGCAAGTCCTTGGTATGTGGGGTTACGATGAGGGATCATTGAGAATAGGCAACTGGCACAAACAGGACAGACTTCAAGAGTTTAATTAGTATCAATATGGTTTGGTAGACAACTTTGAAGGACTCAATCGTGGATTTAAAATATAATTAAACATTTTTTTTAAATCATGACAGAAATATCACAACAGAGAAAGTATAACAGACAATGTAAAAATTAAGATTAATGCAAAGAGGGATTTTTGCATTTGCATTTACTCAGGAGGTGGACTCACAATCCCACAGAATATAGAAGTAAGGCAAAATAGCATCACCTTCGTGGACTCTATACAGATTACAGAGGAGGAGGTGTTTGCTGTCTTGAGGCAAATTAGGATGGATAAATCCACAGGGAGGGCCTAACATGGTGCTTTCTCAGACCCTGTGAAAAGCAAGTGCAGAAATTACTGGGGCCCTAGCAGAGATATTTATATCATCCTTAGTAACAGGTGAGGTGCCAGAGGATTAGAGGATAGCCAATGCTGTTCCACTGTTTAAGAAAGACTCTAAGAATAAAAAAGAATATTATAGGCCAGTGAGCCTGACAATGGAAATGGGAAAATTATTGGAACGTATTTTAAGGAACTGGATATATGAGTATTTAGGTAGACATGGACCGATTAAGGATGGTCCATATGGTTCTGTGTATGGAACTTACCAGAGTAGTTGATGAAGGCAAGATGTTGTCTATGTGGACTTCTGTAAGGCATTTGACAAGGTCCCACATGGGAAGCTGATCAAGAAGGTTCAGTCACTGAAGATGTGGTAGTAGATTAGTTGAGACTTGGGATCTGTTGGACAAGCCAAAGGGTGGTAGTAGATGGTTGCATCTCCAACTGGAGGCCTGTGACAGCTAGAGTGCTACAGGGACTGGTGCTGGTTCAGTTGCTGTTTGTCAGCTATGTATATCAATGTTCTGGGTGATAATGTGGTTAACTGGATCAGGAAATTTGTGGATGGTAGCAAAATTGGGGGTGCAGTGAACAGTGAGAGAGACTATCAGGGAGATGGGAAAATGGACTGAGAAGTGGCAGATGGAATTTAATGCAGACAAGTGCAAGGTGTTGCACTTCAGTAAGACAACAAGGGTAGGTCTTTCACAGTGAATGGTCGGGTACTGAGGAGTGTGGTAGAACAAAGGATTCTGGGAATACCAGACTATTATTGAAAAAAAGTGTCACCACAGGCTGATAGGGTTGCAAAGAAAGATATGGGCACATTGGTCTTTATAAAACAAAGTTCAAGTACAGGAGATAGGATGCTATGTTGAAGATGTTTAAGATATTGGTGGGGCCTAATTTGGAGTATAGTGTGCAGTTTTGGTCACCTATCTACAGGAAAGATGTAAATAGGTTTGAAAGAGTACAGAGAAAATTTACAAGGATGTTGCCGGGTCTGGAGGACCTGAGTTATATGAAAAGATTGAATAAGCTATGATTTTATTCCTTGGAATGTAATAGATTGAGAGGAGATTTGATATAGAGATATACAAAACAATAAGGGGTATAGGTAGGGTAATAAGGCTCTGTGGTAGTATAACTAGGGGTCATGGGTTAAAGTGAAAAGTAAAAGTTTAAGGGGAACATGTGGAGACACCTCGTCACTCAGAAGGTATTGAGAATGTGGAACGATGGGAGTGCAGGTTGATGGGAGTAGGCAGATTAAATGGCTTGGCACAGACTAGATGGGCCAAATAACCTCTTTGCTGTACTTCTCTATGACTCCATAACTCCACATCGAGCTGCAATAGCATAGCTCTAACCACTCTGCTAATGTGCTACCTTGTAAAAAGAAATGTCCAGTAATCCTGTTGATTCTGTTGTCCAAGAGGAAGATAAAATATTGATTAAGAATTAAAGTGAAGCTTCTTATTTTTAACCATAGCCTCTTTCTGTTTCATGGCCTGAAAACTCATTGGAATCTTGCTTTTCATTTACAGGTGCCACTTAAACTGAAACCATCTTGAAACAAATTACATTCATTTGTAAATCCACCAGACTGGTTTGTAAGATGCAGCTAAACCGGCTTGGTCAGTTAATTGCAATGTAAGATGTTCAGTTAAAGATAAATTACAAACTGTAGCTTTTACAAACTAGAAGGGGGAAAAAAAGCTCAACAAATGTCACAAATATATGCTTAGTAATAGGATTTTGTATTTCTGTGTGTATTTAGCAAGATATTTTTCTCCAAACATTACAATTACTAACCTAAGAGAAGTATATTGTTTGAAAGTTTGCTTTTAGCTAGAAGAACCATTTCAGCACCTGCAGTCTTTTAAACTTACAAAAAATAAGGATAGTCTATTTTGTTTATTAAAGCAAAGGACAGAACTGTCAGTTTTGATGGTTGGAGCAATTCTAAACCTGTGCCATTTCAACAAATTCCTCTAACCCTGTCTCAAATACCACTTAATAATGTTCCATCCTCTACCCGTAAGTTACTATTTTAAGATCGAAAAGAGCTGAGTCCAGTGTAATTACACACTGCACTTTTGCAGCTTGTAGAGAGAGGAAGAGTCTCACTGATTCACTGTAATGGTTCCACATGTAGTTCCCTCCGGATATGTCTGGTCACCATCAGGTTTTTCATGGTACATAATTTAGAATTGCTTTGCTCACCATTTTGACAAAAGTAACACATGCCCTCGCCAGATTTCTTTTGTTCCTGTAGCCTCACTTCTTCCATTTACCATCTGTGACAAATGGGAAGTAATGTGCTTACAAAGCTTGGGGCAAAGGTACACAAACAACTGAAAGCAAGGCCCGTTGATACACCTCTTCTGGGAGCCATTAGTGCTGACAAGCAGTTCCACTCAATCCAGATGAGCAATTTAGATGTTGTACCTGTACTAATAGCAAAACGATACAGTCAAAATCATCTTATAACTTCTCTGAAGACAGTAAAATCCAGGGTAATTCATTTGATTGCCATGAGGCCTGTTGGCATCTGTGGCGTTCCGTAGAGCATTGAGCTTCCAGGTTTTTCGAGCTCCTGTATTTACTAATTGTTATCTTAACTAAAGTTGTTAAACCCTTGAGGTGCTTTCCGTTTAATCTTAATTGTGACTGGCTCGGGGTTTTCCGCATTCTATAATTATTTTAAGTGGACTCTCATTTAGCGCTGTTGGCAGAGTCCCTTTATGGAGAGTGACTTGTCTTGCGGTGTTGTTGAGTTGTGCTTCCGAAGCTCTGTTGGTCTTCCTGGGTATAACCTTTTGTTTCCTTCTCCGCATGGTGGTGGTCTGCCGCTCCCCTGCACTTGGGTTCAGTCATTGGCAGTGCTCACTGTGACATAGTCTGTCGCTCCTCAACACGTGGCCTGAGTCGTTGCCAGCGCTCACCCTCACAGCTGGCGAAGTCGAGATCTGCACAGTGTTGCTATTCCAATTCAACAGCACTTTCTTTACATCTACAAACCTTGAACTGAACTGCTTTGAAAATAATTGAGCCCAGTCCCAAGATCTCCCACACCATGATCCTACGTAATGTGTAAAGGTATTCAGGCTTCTTATTGAATGTCTCAATACTTGCATTAGAAATCATACAGAAATTATCTGGTTTGAGAGTGAGCAAGTCATGCAAACCACTCAGTGCTTAATTGCACCTGGAATGATTTGTTCAAACGTAGACTGTGAGCTGAGAAGATAAACTGCTAAATGAAGGGAAACATAATCTCAATTAAGGATAATTCCCTGCAGTGAGATTTCCATGAACTCAGCTCTGTCCTACGTTTCTCATTAGGTTTATTTTTTAATGTATATTTGGCTCTTGGTTCAAAGACAAATCTTTCAGATTATGAGAAAATTCTTTCCTTTAGCCCTGAATCTTCATTTGCAGCTCCAAGGATTATGAAACACAAATACTTTTGAGTGACTCAAGTCGATAACAAACTGATTTTTTTTTGTGATTAAAAACTTAGAATTTATCTGAGAGAAGAGAGAAAATGCAGTGCACTGGAAGTGATGGACTCTTGTGAACACAATAAACTTGAATGATAAAGGATAAATATCTCATGGAATTTAACTGCAAATGTCCTTTGCCAATTTTTTTTTTCTGCTGTGTTCCTGACAATGCCCAGTCAAACTGAGAGGGACTTTGAGGAGCATAAGTAGAGCTTAAGCACGAAGTCTGGAAGAAGATGTCACCAGTGAACAACACTATCATGGCGACATTCTGTAGATGGTCCACAAAACTCTTTCTTTCACTTCTTTTACATCTTTTTCTTTTAAATGCTCTTCTGATACTGTTGCACCTTGTGATCTATAGTTTGATGTGCGTTTTCAGTCCGACTGAAGTATCTGGTGCTTTGCTGTTTGGGAGATGAGTGGCTTCAAAGCCAGGAAGCACAGAGGCACAGCAAGGGCCCACGATCAACTCTATTTCTCGCCAATCTTGCCAATTAAAGCATCAAGAAATCATCAAGGTGAACAAGTGTTCAGCACTGTCAAAGTCTGTACTTCAAATCCTTTTTGAATTCCTTGAAGACCAAAGAAATGACTAATACATTAACCTTGTATTGTTTCAAATTGTTGTTGGTATTAGTTGATTATTGTCACATGTACTAAAATAAAATGTAAATGTTGGTGTATCATCCAGACAGCTCATTTCATATATACTATAAGCACAGCAAAGTAAAATAAAGAGTAAATTAAAGTAATCAGCATGCAGAGTTTAGTGTTAAATTACAAATTAACTGCAGTGCAGGAAGCCTTTTAGCATATGAGAGGTCTTTTCAAGAGTCTGATGTTCATGGAATAAATATTCTGCCAGATGGGAGAGGGGAGAAGAGAGAATGACGGAGGTGGGAGTGGTCTTTGATTATTTTTATTTTATTCACTTTTTATTTTTTTTTCAAGACAAAGCATGGAACAGCCCTTCTGGCCCACCAAGCCACATCACACAATATCCCACCGATCTAACCCTAGCTGAATCATAGGATAATTTACAAGAATGAAACAAACTGCTGAGTGTTGTAAACTTTGTCAGCTCCATCACCAGCACCAGCCTCCATGGTATCCAGGATATCTTCAAGGAACAATGCCTCAGGTAGGCAGTGTCCACAATTAAGGACCCCTGTCAACCAGCCCATGCCTTGTTCTCATTGCTAACATCAGGAAGGAGGCACAGAAGCCTGAAGACACATAGTCAGCAATTCAAGAACAGCTTCTTCCCTTCGGCTATTCAATTCCTGAATGGACATCGAACCCATGAACACTACTTCACTACACTTTTATTTCTATTTTTGCACTACTTATTTAACTATTGAACTATTTAATTAACCTACTAACCAGTACATCTTTGAACTGTGGTTGGAATCCGGAGCACATGGAGAATACCCACACCCGCACGAGAAGAACATGGAAACTTTCTTACAGAGGGTGCCAAAACTGAACTTCAAACTCCAACGTCCTGAGCTGTAATAGTGTTACAATAATCTCTACGTAAACGTTTGTTGCTCTCCCAGAGCAGTGAGAAGCATAAACCGAGTCAACAAAGGGGAGGTTCATTTGATGATGGTCTGTGATCTGTTAACAACTCTGCAATTTTTTTGCAGTTTTGAGATCACTTTCCATGGCAAGCTGTGTTGCATCTAGAAAGGATGCTTTTCACGGTGTGTCTGTAAAAAATTTGTAGGCATCATGGGGACATGCTGCATTTCCTTCGCCTTCTGAAGAATGTGGTTTATGCTGGCAATCAGAAGAAACTAGAGAATCTGAGCTGTGCATCAGGTGGGTTCCAGGTGTCAGAGGGAATTCAGTATTGGTCTGGCTTCCCAGATGATTAGTGGGTGAGCTCAGTTGCCATCTCAAATGTGGGACAATGGTTCCAGTAGGTGCCCTGGTATCCCAGATGTTGTGTTTCTGGTACATTGCTACTTGTTATTGGGGATGTAGGGAGACATAGATTGTAGGTTGCTCGAGGAAATTTGAATAATCATTCCTGCATTGCCCAGCACTTAGGCATTACCTAAGTGTCCTGATCCTGATGGATCCAATACTTTATGACTTTTCCAGCTGCAGCTGAAATCTTTCTTGCCTGTGGTTTGAAGCAAAAAGTGAATTAATGTTGAAAGGAAAACAGTCACCAGCATCATAATACCTGATGAAAGTCTTGACCCAAAATATCGTCTGTTTATTCCTTTCCATATATGCTGCCTGACCTGTTGTGTTTCATCAGCACCTTATATCTATTTATTTCTCTTGGCTTTTTAAACTGTGATGTAGCCCAAACCCTACACTGACTCCTATTTCTCACGTCACCATTGCTGGGAGCTAATTCCACATATATTGGATCTCATTGATATATGACAAGAAATAGACTATTCAATCTGTTCACGGTTACAATCCTTGAACCTCTTGTGTCTTCTTCATCTAACCTTAATCATCTTCAACCACAATTCCCTTGTCCCTCATCTGCTTTTACAGCTTCCACTAAAATACTATCCACATTATTTGCTTCAAACATTCGCTGGGAAATCAAATTCCATATTCTTATCATGCTTTGGCTAAAGTACATTTTTGTTTGAATTTCCTGTTAGATTTCCTAGTGACTATTTTGTTTTGAGGACCTCCAGTTATGCTTTACATCATAAATGGAAACATCTGCATCCACTCTCAGAATATTTCATCCTTTTAAAGCAGGGGTTCCCAACCTTTTTTATGCCATGGACCAATACCATTTTAAGTTTGTGGAACCCCTGTTTTAAAGGCTTTACTCTATTGAGTTATTCAACACCTTTTCCCAGTGAAAAGAAACCCAATCTGTTTATTCTCTCTTGAAACACTTAATCTTTTATTTCTGGCATCATCCTTGTACATACACTCTCCAGTTCCTCTTTATCCCTTGTGATCTTATGGTACCAGAACTGTGAAAAGCAATGTCAGCATGGTTTAACCAATTTCCCCCCATATTTTGCATCTTCTCTGCTTTTAGCCCTAATCTTTATGAAGTAAACATGTTTAATTGATTTGTTCTTCATGTAGTATAGTGATAAGATAGCTCAACTTTTAACTTTTTATTCCTTTACCAACTTAACCTTGGCATTCTATGTCCCTAAAAAACCTATTCTACCTGCCAAAATAAACTACATCATATTTACTTGTGTTGACTATAAGTAGCTATATATAATTAGCTTCAGCAAGTTTATTAATGCTTTGCAGCCATCTTCAGTACTGACTCTTCCCTTGGATTTGATATCATCTGCAAATTTCAAAGCTTTGTTCAGATACAACTTGCAATGATTGTTTAAAATAACACATGGTTAAAGAATCTAAGATTCCAAAACAGTCATGAGCTTTGAGAGGCTTATGACTTTGCCTGTCAATTGTCCCGGTCACTTGATCTTCCATCTATGGAATATAGAATATATATTCCACATATGTACAGCAGAGTACACAGACATCCCAACTTGCCCAGAAGTTCTGGGAGTCTCCCGCAAATTGATAGTGGCTCCCTGACACCTGCAAATGATGTACAATATCCCGGAAATTGATTTTTGGGAGAGAGGGAGCAGGAACAGGAGCGGGAGTGAGAGAGGGAGAGGTGAGTTTAAGGCGTCATTCGTTCATTAGCATAGCTAATGTTATTTAAACTAGCTGGCTAGCTGCTAAGGAGCTACTCTACTGTAGACATCCCACCTCTCCCGGGAGTCTCCCGCAAATTGATGGTGCTACCTCCCTGAAATGAGTTTTTGCAGGGTGGGATGTCTGGAGTGCAGGCCTTTAGTGCATGATGTTGTTCCAACCTATATATAGCTACTGCATGATTGATCTAATCTTTCCCTCACACACAGCCTATAATCCTCCATTTTTCTTATATCCATGTTCCTAACTAAGTGTCTCACTCACAAGATTGGGTTGCTAGCCTTTTTTTTGTGACTGAAGGATTATAGCAAAAAAAAAATTAGCAACCATTGAGAGCATGAGGACCCAACATTTTTTTTAATCTGTGGAGCCTAACCACTAACTGAGGGGTCTGTTGGGATCCTCTGTTTTAGAAGACTGAAATATTATATGGTACACACTTTAATGAATTGATTTTAACATATCAATTTAGCATTTCTTTTGACATTCAGCACTGTCATTGTGGAGTTTGAATGTTCTCCTTGTGACACAAGGGTTTCATTCAGATATTCCAGTTCCCTCCCACACCCTACAGGCATACATATTGATCGGTTAATTTGCAAGTGTGTAGAAAGAAAGCAGACAGAAAAAATTAGTGAAGAATGTGATTGGTCTGTAATATAGGACCAAAGGGAGATTCGACTACAAAGACACTTATCATTAAAAATTCTGTCACTTTACAACAATAATATTTAAAACATGGAGTGTCCAGGGAGGGGTAGTGATGAAGAGGCTTGTTGTGCCCTTTCTAGGGCAGCTCACTCACCTTTGGTCCCCACTGGACACTCAGCTCTCACCTATGGCTTCAAGTAGCTGTTTACTCTTGATAGTGGCCATACCCTTGTACACTGCTTCAACAAGTGGCCTAAACCAGGTGAGACAGGAACATGTCTGTCCTAGCATGCGAAGCTAGCTGTAGTGGACTGGGCAGATGAGATCCATTCTGAGACTTTACGGCCAGCTCTGCAAGACTTTATGGAGAGTGAAGGATATGATAAAGCTCAGAAGACATCAGGGTAATCCACTGCAACAAAGGAAGGCCCCAGTTTGCGATGCTTGCTCATACCACTGGATTTGGACTTCTGAGGTGAAGAGAGTTGAACTGCCACAATGCAATGGCTTTCTCACTTTAAAAGCTCTCCCACATAGGTTTCCTGTCATCAATGGGCAACCACCATGCTATATAAAATATAATCCAAGCTGGACTTGATAGGCTGAAATAGCCAATTTCTATGTTGTAAGAGAGAGACAGAAATGGAAATTGAAGCCTTATCTATGCCCTGAAATGTAAATAAAAATCATCCAGCACTATTTGAAGAGCTGGCAAGTTGCACAAAGCTTTTTTGGTTGCTGCTCACCCCTTCATAAACACCAATTCAAACAAATGTCCCTTTGATCATTCACACATCCATGTATGTCAGAAACTTAAATTGATTGCTTCATTTTCTAATTTGCACCAATGGCTAACTTCAGAAGTATTTAACTGAGCATAAAGCATTTGGAGATATCATGAAATGGTCAATGAGATGCCATTAAAATGAAAACCTCTTTCCCCACAGAGGTCTGACTGTTACTGCATTTGTAGCAAACCAATCATCAGTCATCTTGGCTGAATTTCAAGGCTAATTTGCCTCTAATTATGATAAAATATCTATGACAACGTGACTTGGATCCTCTAACTTTTACAGCAAGCTAAATCTCATCCCTCTACATTCGCAAGCAGATTTCCTTTTGAGAATGAGCTTGAATGAAACGTGTTTCCAGTGGAAGGCAAACACATAGCTGTTTCATCAGAGGCAAGAAGAAGTCCAAAATCAGAAAAATATGGTACAAATTTTTTTCATAGGACTCAAACATCTGAATTTGTCATGAGCAATGATGGTTAAAATCAGGTGTAGATTAAACTTGAGTGTGCAATTCCGTAGGAAGCTTGGTCCATAAAGCTGCAGTAAAATAGAGACATATTGCTTTCTGCAGTTAGTTAAGCATCAGACATATCTCATCAGTTAAGGATCTAGGTACAGAGCAATTGTGCTTTTCTGCTAACCATTCTGACTTCCAAAGAATCTTCAATAAATGTTTGATATACAGATAATATAACAGACTCTGATTGTGTATCATGGAAAATAAACTTAAGCTGACTGAAGTTGCTACAGACCAAATTATTTGGCACTAGATGGCTGGCAATATAATTGGCATCAAATGCAAGCACTATAATAATCTGCTCCATGTGGATGCACTTTTAGCAGGGTTGCAATTGTCACAGACTTTTCCCTTCAAATAATAACTATTTCAATTATAAATAATTGTCGCTATATCAGTGGGTCAGATCTATTTTAAAAGCACAGTTTTCAGCTGCGTGTTTCATTTGCTCTTCGATTTCTGGTGTACTCCACCTTCCAGCTCAAGTGATTGCCTTGCAAATCAACCCACCCCCCAATCTTTACAGGTTACTTATAGGAGCGGTGCATGATTGGAGCCAAGATACCTGTGCTCAGCTCGATTTTCACAAGCTGCTTCCATACTCATACACCCTGGTATGGAGACAACAGTGCCCTTGAACAGAAAAGCCTAGCAAAGGTAGATGTTGCAGTCCAGTCCACCATAGCGGGGAAATGCCAGAATGAATCTGTGGGTGGATGGAGGGGAAGGAGGATAGCTAGAAGGTGATAGGTGAAGCAGGGTGGATATGAAAGACAAAGGAATGGGGAGGAAGGAATCTGATATGAGAGGAGAGTGGGCCATAGGAGAAAGGAAAGGAAGAGGGGTCCCAGGGAGAAGTGATAGACAGGTGAAAAGAGGTAAGGGGCCATGGTGGAGAATAGAAGAGGAGGGGAGGGCGAGGGATATTTTTTTAACCAGAAGGAAAAATTGACATTCATGTATCAGGTTAGAGGTTACCCAAACGGAATATAAAGTGTTGCTCCTCCACCCTAAGGCTAGCCTCATCATGGCACAAGAGGAGTCCATTGACCAAAATGTCGGAATGGGAATAGGATCAGGGATTAGGTGCAACAGAGGATGTGAACAGAGATTAAGATGAGCAAAAGCATCCTTTGATTGGAGTGTGAAACACACTGTCTGTAGATGTAGTGGAGGCAGGTTCCATTGTGTCCTCGGAAGGAGGGTTGAATAAATCCACAAGGTGACAGAGATGGATAGGTGAAAGAAGGGAGTTGTTCTGTTGGGGTATGTTGCAGACATGAATAGCCTCCTTATGCTCTTTATGATAAAGGAATTTGCACTTGAGTTTCGTCCTGAATTTGTTCATCAATATCTAGGTACAAATTTTGTACTTTGACTGCAATTACATAAAGTGAGTAGAAACTGGACTCAAAACTGCAACCATTTTGAAAAGCCTTTAATTTCTTACATTCCCACTCAATTCAGAGGTTAAATTTTGATCCTACGATAAATGAACAAAACTTTGTCTAATGAATTGTTATCAATCCAAAATTTCTTCATCCTGACTGGAATATATACTTCCTTGTGAAATTTAGATGTTTCCAGCAAGGACAGCATTTTTTGTCCAACCCTAATTTCCTCTAAGTCACTCTGATATCACTCTGAACCTTCTCAGAGATAGGATCTATGGGCATTTAGAGAATCATGGTCTGATCAGGGACAGTCAGCATGGCTTTGTGAAGGGCAGATTGTGTCTAACAAGCCTATTTGAGTTCTTTGAGGAGGTGTCCAAGCATATAAATGAGGGTAGTGCAGTGGATGTGATCTACATGGAATTTAGTAAGGCATTTGATAAGGTTCCGCATGGTAGGCTTACTCAGAAAGTCAGAAGACATGGGATCCAAGGAAGTTTGGCCAGGTGGATTCAGAATTCGCTTGCTTGCAAAAAGCAGAGAGTCATGGTGGAGGGAGTACATTGGATTGAAGGATTGTGACTAGTGGATCGATTCTGGGACCCCTACTTTTCGTGATATTTATTAACGACCTGGATGTGGGGGTAGAAGGGTGGGTTGGCAAGTTTGCAGATTACACAAAAGTTGGTGGTGTTGTGGATAGTGTAGAGGATTGTCGAAGATTGCAGAGAGACATTGAAAGGATGCAGAAGTGGGCCAAGAAGTGGCAGATGGAGTTCAGCTTGGAAAAGTGTGAGGTGGTACACTTTGGAAGGACAAACTCCAAGGCAGAGTACAAAGTAAATGGCAGGATACTTGGTAGCGTGGAGGAGCAGAGGAATCTGTGGGTTCATGTCCACAGATCCTTGAAAGTTACCTTACAGGTAGATAGGGTAGCTAAGAAAGCTTATGGGGTGTTAGCTTTCATAAGTCAAGGGATAGAGTTTAAGAGTTGAGATATAATAATGCAGCTCTATGAAACTCTGGTTAGGCAACATGTGGAGTACCTTGTCCAGTTCTGGTCGCCTCACTATAGGAAGGATGTGGAAGCATTGGAAAGGGTACAGTGGAGATTTACCAGGATGCTGTCTGGTTTAGAGAGTATGCATTATGATCAGAGATTAAGGGAGCTAGGGCTTTACTCTTTGGAGAGAAGGCGGATGAGAGGAGACATGATAGAGGTATACAAGATATTAAGATGAATAAATAGAGTGGAGGCATTGCCTCTTCCCCAGGGCACCACTGCTCAATACAAGAGGACATGGCTTTAAGGTTAGGGGTGAGAAGCTCAAGGGGGATATTAGAGGAAGGTTTTTTTACTCAGAGAGTGGTTGGTACGTGGACTGTACTGCCTGAGTCTGTGGTCGAGGCAGATACAGGAGTGAAACTTAAGAGACCATTAGTCAGGTACATGGAGGAATTTAAGGTGAGGGGATATATGGAAGGCAGGGTTTAAGGGTTGGTACAACATTGTGGGCCGAAGGGCATGTACTGTGCTGTACTATTCTATGTTCAGTGGTCAACCATGTCAGTAGGTCTGGAGTCAGACCAGGGAATGACATCTGCTTTCCTTCCCTGAAGAATGTTAGTGAAGCTGACTAATTGTCTACAATAATCCAATTTCAATGTCACTATTATTTGTGTTAGATTGTCCTTTTTGGTTTGTATTGAACAACTTTGGCTGGCAGGGTGGAAATATGTCCCTACAAAAGGAGATGCAAGGCGCTCCTTCTCTTTGCTACCCTGAAGGTCACCCTAGGGCAAAGTATTGGATCTGCTTAGTCCCCCAAACAGGGTCAAATGAAGCAATGGGAGGAGCTGATGCATATCACAAGTCCTGGTTATGCAAGCACTGACCCCAGGCAGATAACCTCTGAAGAGTATTAATAATGGCTGGGATCACCAGTCCTGTAAAGACACTGCCCAGGAGAAGGCATTGCCAAACTACTTCTGTAGAATAATTTGCCAAGATCTATCAAGGTCAAGACCATGATCAGCCACATCATACAACACTGCATAAAATAATGAAATAATATATAAAATGGTTTGATCACTGAAAATAAATGGCTAAATATCCATCTACTGACATCTTCATGGAACACATATTCATATCTGTATTGCTCTTCTAAAATTCAACCTCTTAAAAGGAATGGGATGAACATTGGAAGCAGAGGTTGAAGTCAACACTGTTCTATAGTGTTTTTGATGTAATTAAATGAGATGAATTCCCTTACAAAGAATCACAAGGTATTATCTGTGAGTAAACCAATTTCAATTAACTGAATGTAATCTTAGACAAATAAAGCCATTATTGTGTTATATTTGGAGACAAAAGTCAATTCCTTAATTATTTTTCAATTTTTATAAACACTCAAAAGGAACCTTATAGTTCCTTGCACTGGAAAATGCTCTTAATTTTGAAGAAACCAGAAGAACTTGAGTTAGTGGAAACTCCTAATGATGATCAACTTACTGTGTGCTTATAGTCCATAAAATGGGCAGTTCTAGCTGGTGGCATGAAAAATCTCAGGGATACAAGAATTTTCTGTTTCTATTGAGAGTCCTTGTCACTTTTTGCATTAATTACTCCATTTTCATATGCCTTGAGGCCTAAAAGGTGTTAATATGATGAAGTAGAATTGCCATGAAGTTGATTTAATGATAAATATTTTTTCAGCTTTGAATTGGTTGAAAAGTGATTTTTAAGGATGATGAAGACATTCAAATTGGTTTGATGCAATGGCTGGTCTGGATTCTGATGGGGATAGGGTCAGGACAACAGACAACAGGAGAAACCTTGATTGGCCACGATGTGAGTTAGAAAAGAAGTGTTAGACATAAACAAGTCCAAAGCTATGTGAGGGAGAAGCAGTGGAATTGTATTCCATTGGACTTGAATATAGGATAGACATAGACAAGAGTATGGAAAAGGTTTCAGGCCCTGTGACAAATCAGTTCATGATGTATTCTCATTTATTGCTGGTAAGAAGAGAAGGGGTAGTGAAGAGTTTTTTAAAAACACACAGTACAGTAGAGAAAAGAACCCAGGAATACCTTCAGATGATTCTGTGTGAATGTACAGTTTTACACAGAAGTTGTCAGATCAGAGACTACTCAATGTGATCTGGGCTGATCTTAAAATGATTTCTTTCTCGATTGTCTCAGACCTGAGATAGTAAACATTTTTCCTCCGTGGATGCTTTCCTAACCTGCTGAGCATTTCCATCTTAAACTTGCAGCGATTGGCCTATTGTCCAGCTTAACTGAACTACTAATAATGGAGACATTATTAAATAAAGGGCGGCATCGTATCCAAAGAGAAGATGAGATGCTGGTTCTCAAGATTATGCTAGGTATTACTGAAACAGTGTAGAGGCTAAAGAAAACAATAAAAGCGGGGCAAAAGAGATAAAGTGGGGCAATTAGAAGTTTATCTTTCACTCTGGGTAGATGGTTTCATCTTCCATCTAGACATACTTTAAAATAGTAAAATTTGAATTGGAAACAGGAGTTAGTCACTCAAGACAGATCCATCATTTAATAAGATCAAGAATGACCTTGTAGAAGCCTTGGGAATTGTAGTTTTAGGCTCTTCATCCACCCCCCTCAGTTTATATTTACACCCACAGTTTGTGCCTTCCAAGAATTTTGCATGTTTCAATCAGGTGAACCTTAAAACTCCAGAGAATAGAGGAATTATGACAGACCATTCATCCCGGGAACCATTAATTTTTCATTCTCCATTTTGACAACAAACGGCTGCACAGTGGAACAGCTAGTGGAACAGTGGTGTTCATTCAGTCCCGACTGCAGGTACTGTCAGTGCGGAATTTGAACATCCTTGATGTATCACACTGTTTTCCTCCTGGTGCTCCAGTTTCTTCACACATCCCTAAGGCATGTGGGTTTGTAGGTTAACTAGCCACTGTGAATTACCCCTAGTGAGGGTGATTACCCCTAATGAGGGTGATTGTGGAGAAAAGACAAATGTAGGAGTGATCTAAACATGGACTTGGTGGGCCAAAGGGTCTGTTTCCATGCTGTGTGACTCTATGCCAGGGGTTTCAGGAAAGTATTGTACAGTGGAGGAGAGGTCAACAGTGGTCAGGATCTTACCAGTCGCAGCAAGGTTAAGTAACAGAACTGGCACTGAGTTGCGGACAGTTCAACTCTCCACTAAAACTGCTGGGACTGCACTGGCAGGAAACTCCTAATTCCACTTAGTGAACAGGAGTCCCCAGTCAGTCAATTCCAACTCATCACCTGCAGCCTATTTAAACCCGGCTCTCATCCACAGTCCTAGTTCGCCCATCAAACCAGCTATCCTCAACCAGTTGCTCCTCACCTTCAGTTACCTTGTTGCTTGTCATACTTATTATCTGTTCTCTCTTGTTTTGTGGTTTCTCGTGGCTTGATATTTTTTAGTTGAATAGGAAAATATTATCTACTGCTAGATTGTCTCCGCTGCTCTGCTTTTGAACAAGACTCCTTGAATTTTCCAGAAGGAAGTCATCCATCGACAGGAGCGCATAATCCTGAAACAGCAGGAAAACATTGACACTCTGCTCGCCACTCTCTTACAACTCTCTGTCTTGATACAGCAACCCGGCAACAGTCAAATTTCTCCCTCTGAGCTCCGGATTACGGCACCCGAATGTGTCGACAGATCGCCAACCTGATGCTGCAACTTCCTGCCTCAGTACATCTTACACTTCAAGATCCAGCCATGTCTGTATGCTCCACGTCCCAGTCAATTTCCCTCCTGGGTCATACCCTTTCACCTCAAGGTGTAACTATGGACCCTGATAAATTGCATGCTGTCATTGAATGGCCCTGACCTCACTCCTACAAACTGCTATAGTGCTTCTTGGGCTTCCCCAAATTGCACTGCCATTTCATCAGAACTATAGTCAAATTGCCACTCCCTTAACTCTCTCACCAAATCAAATACCTCACGGCTAAGCTGGTCTGTTGCCATGGACCATGATTTCGAGGAGCTCAAGAGAAAGTTCACCGCTCCCATTCTCAGACCTTTTGTGATAGAGGTGGACTTCAACATCTCCTACCAACCCAGCTCCATGAACACTTAGCCAGACACTCCATCATGGCTATTCAATCCAACTAAAACTGAGATTAACCCTCAGCCCATCATTCCATCCTCCCATATCCTCATTCCGATCATCTGGGATCTTAAGAACTAAATCCGCCAGGCCCTACCTCATGAGCCTGCTCTGCTGACACACCTGACAGCTGCACATATGTGCCAGCATCTGTGCGCACTGAGGTACTTCTGCATACCTCATCTTCTCTGACTATCTAGGTGCACAGCAGATACCGGATTTACTGCAACTTTGACTCTGGTGGGCCAAAAGAATCATAGGCATACATCAGTTTGTCCCCGCTTGACCTTAATATGCCTAGTCCGATTCTTCCAACCAGTGGTCCATATCAGTTCCCCAACACCCGTGGTCCCACAACATCATGGATTTGCCAGCTTCTAATAGAGCCATGGTGATAATGACAGTGATGGACCAATTCTCCAAGGTGCCCAATTCATGGTCCTCCTCAAACTACCTTCACCTCCTGAGATAATGAGCCTGGCTCTCCAACATGTTTCCCTCAAGACATCGTGTTGGACGAGGCCTACAATTTGTCTCCTGCTTATAGCAAATTTTCTGCTCCCTCCTCTGCACCTCCCTGTGTTTGTCATCTGGCTATCATCCGCAGACCGATAGGCTGTCAGAAAGAGCCGATCAGCAAGTGGAAAAGTTTCTGCAAAGCTTCATCCCCCATAACCCTTCCACATGGAAGACGTATCTGCTCTGGACCAAACAGTCCTACAATTGACACATGTCCTCTGCCACAGTTACGTTATAATTGAAATGCTTCATGGTTACCAACCCCTGTTGATCCCTGCAGAGGAGCCAGTGAAAAAGGCCCTGGTTCACTGCTGCAAGAATGCTTGGAAGAGGGCAAAGAGAGTCATCCTAACTTCCAACTGTACCTACTACCACCAGACTAACTGCCATCGGCACCCTGCCATACTATACCAGCCCGACAACCATTTCAGACCATTTCAGAAATATGCCCCTTCGCACCGACTCCCATAAGCTCTCACCCCAGTTTATTGTTCCCTTTTAAATTACCCATTACATCAAACCATTTGCCTACAGTCTCCAGCTACCACTGTCCCTCAGGATCCTACCTACTTTCCAGGTGTCCTGCCTCTAGCCTATTGTCACTCAATCCTCCTGAGCCTGCACCTCCCAAACTTAGGATGGTGGAAGGTGATCCGGTGTACACAGTTCACCGGCTGATGGATTTAATTTGATGTGGGTGTACAGTACCTGGTCAAATGGGAAAGGTTAGACCTGGAGGAGAGATCTTGGGTACTGTCCAGTTTTCAACTTGGATCCATTGCTTATCGAGGAGTTCTAGACCCATTTGCATCGTTCTGGGCCATAGGGTGCTGGCTGTAGGAAAGGGCATCTTGCACAGGCAGGCACCACAAGTCTCCAATGAACTAATAGGACTCATCTTCCAACTCATCACTTGTGGCTTGTTTAAACCCATCTTTTATCCACAGCCCTTGTTCACCCACTGAACCAGCCAGCCTCAACCAGTTGCTCGTAGCCTTCAATTACTTGCTGCCGTGCCGTGCTTAGTATTTGTTCTCTTGTTTTGTGGCAGCTCATGGCTTGTTATTTTGCAGTTTATTAGGAAAGAATCGTTTACTGCTAAATCATTTCAGCTGCTCTACTTTTGGGTCAAGACTCCACTACATTTCCTGACAAAAATGATAGTAAACCAAGTTATCATTCCGTCAATCAAATGCCTCTGGGAGCATACTGATGCGGCAATCAGCAGCAAATTGGAGACTTAGAGAGATATTATGCTGCTAATTGGTAATACCTTTTGATGATGAAGCAGGTATTCAAGGTGACCTTGCCTTTCATTAAGAGTACAACATAAGGTCTTCCCTGAGCAGGTCAGGTACCTTTACTATGAATGTTGTTGAAAATCTGAGCCTGCAAAAGCATTGCCCTTGAGAGAGTACCAGGAAGGAAACAATATTGTCATTGGCACATAAGACTGTAAGATGTAGAAGCAGAATTAGGCCATTTGGACCAGCGAATCTGCTCCGCCATTTCATTATGGCTGAGCCATTTCTTTTTCTACATCATTCTCCTGCCTTCCTCCCATAACCTTTCAGATCCTGACTAATCAAGAACCTATCAACCTCCACCTCAAGTCCAATAATGACTTGGCCTCCACAGCCACCTGTGTCAATGAATTCCACAGAATTATCATCCTCTGATGAAAGAAATTCTTCCTCATCTCCATTCTAAATGAACACCCCTCTATTCTAACACTGTGCCCTCTGGTCTTGGACTCCCCCACTGTAGGAAACCTCTGCTCACACCCATCTATTTAGGCCTTTCAGCATTTGATAAGTGTCAATGAAAATCCCCCCTCATACTGCCAAGTTCCAGCAGGTACTGTCCCAGAGCCATTAATTACTGTTCATACAATAAGCATTCAGACCTGGAATCATTCTTGTGAACCTCCTCTGACCCCTCGCCAATGTCATCACATCCTTTCTTACATAAAGGGCCCAAATATCCTCTCTGCACTCAAAGTGAGGCCTCACCAGTGCCTTATAAAGCTGTAGCTGTAGCAAAAGCTGGAAATTGGAACTAGATGGGAGAATAATTTAGCTCATGGTGGAGTGGCGGAGCAGACTCGATGGGCCGAATGGCATACTTCTGCTCCTTTCTCTTGTCATTCTGTGAAATAGATGCAGCGCAGAAACTGAGCAAGTCCGCACCAAACATCAACCAATTATTTACGCTAATTCCCATCAATTTTCCCCAGATGATACCATTCACCTACAGTATATATCAGAGACAATTCACAGTGGCCAGTAAATTTCTTAACCCGCACGTATCCAGGATGTGGAAGAAACAAGAACAGCCAAACAACACAACTTGCAGTTCCACACTGTCCTTAGGTCAGGATTGAAATGGGTGAGTGGCAATATGAGGCAATGGCTTTACCACTTAACTACCCAAATCTCCAATCACTCTGGAGATTCGATGGGAATTGCGTCTTCCTTGACAGATTTGAGATTGCTTCCTAAGATACGGACCTCAAACCACCCTCCTAAGACCAATTATAATCTAGAATGAATTTCTATTGGTGAGATTACTGAGATCCCCAATACCTAAATATTTCATGAGTTGAACATAACAAAATTCACTCACATTGGGTTTCATTTGAGTTAGTGTGCGCTCTTGAGTCTCTTCAACTGGCGTCTGAAGTCAGATATCTGATGTCCTGAGAATAGCTGGAATGAATTCACAGTTAAACTTCAAGTGAGTCTCAAAAGTGTTAAGTTCACCATAAAGTATATTTGCTTACAGCAAAGCCAAAAAATGTAATTATGAACTGCATAAATCATGGCCAGAAAATGATTTCTGTACAAGAGTGAATAGTGCAGAGACCTGATCAGCCAATTTTGCAACCGCTACTAATCCTAATTATTTGAAGTCATGTATTAAACATTTTTCATGTTCTATTAGCACAGGAATAATGTTTGCTAATAGGTCTACCTTGTAAGCAATTAGAATAAGTATACAAAATATGGAAACTTGGAACTTTATCGTTTATTATTTCCTTCATTTTTTTCTGAAAAATTGTGAAAATCGTACAATTAAACTGAAATTTTCTGGTTTGTTGAATTGGTTACTTATTTTTAATCTAACGATGGAAGAGGGATGATTGTGCTTTTGACCCACTGTCAGATCACTGGCTCAGGGATTCTCATTTTAAAGAGCACATTTGAAAAGGAAGGAAGTGTAGTGATGTGCTACACACAGCGCTGAAATAACGACACGCAGTTGGTAAGTCGTTTCGAGACTAGTTGATTCAAACTTCGCGGCGCTAACGTTTAAATCCCTAGCGTCCGCCCTCTCCGGGCAGAAATGACATCAGAGGTGCATTACCAAAGTCTCTCCCCGCGTGCTGGCTATTTGTGAGCCGGTTTGCCTGCGCAGAAAGTGGGTCGCCACATAACCACCCCCCCCCCCCACCCCAGAACCGGCGATACACCCTCCAGTATCCACAGTCTGGATCAGCCTCTGTTTGGGAGGTCTGCCTCTGCGCCACGGTGCCTGAACCTTGACTGGCTGCGCCAAGTCCACATTGAGTCAATCCACCATGAAAACCTCCTCTTTCCCCCCAATGTCCAGAACATACGTGGACCCGTTATAGTTGATCACCTTGAACAGCCCCTTGTACGGCCGCCGTAGCGGTGCCTGGTGTCCACCCCTTCATGCAAACACAAACTTACAGTTCTGCAGGTCTTTGGGTACTTGGGTCGGGGTCCGTCCATGCTGTGAAGTCGGTACGGGGGCCAGGTTGCCAAGCCTCTCGCGTAGTCTGTCCAGGACTGCTGCGGGTTCTTCCTCTTGCCCCCTTGGGGCTGGTATGAACTCTCCCGGGACGGCCAGGGGCGCTCCATACACCAACTCGGCCGACGAGGTGTGCAGATCCTCTTTGGGTGCTGTACAAATTCCAAGCAGGACCCAGGGAAGCTCGTCCACCCAGTTAGGTCCTCTCAGGCGGGTCATGAGAACTGACTTCAAGTGACGGTGGAAGCGTTCCACCAGTCCGTTTGACTGTGGGTGGTAGGCAGTAGTGTGGTGTAGCTGCGTTCCCAACAGGCTGGCCACAGCCGACCACAGGCTGGAGGTGAACTGGGCGCCTCTATCGGAGGTAATGTGGGCCGGTACCCCAAAGCGTGCTACCCAGGTTGCGATCAGTGCTCGGGCGCAGGAATTGGCAAATGTGTCAGTGAGCGGGACTGCCTCTGGCCACCTTGTGAACCGGTCTACGATAGTTAGGAGGTACCGTGCTCCTCGGGACACTGGTAGGGGGCCCACCATATACACATGAATGTGGTTGAACCTCCGGTGTGTGGGTTCGAACTGCTGCAGCGGGGCTTTAGTGTGCCGCTGCACCTTGGCTGTTTGGCACTGCGTGCACGTTCTGGCCCATTCACTGACCTGCTTGCGAAGTCTGTGCCACGTGAACTTGCTGGAGACCAGCCGGATGGTTGTCCTGCAAGATGGGTGCGCCAAACCGTGTATGGAGTCAAAAACTCACCGCCTCCCGGCTGCTGGGACAATGGGGCGAGTTTGGCCGGTAGCCACGTAGCACAGGAGGGTCCTATCACCTGGGCCTACGAGAAAGTCCTGCAGCTGCAAACCCGAGACTTCGGTCCTGTAGCTGGGCATCTCGTCGTTTGCCTGCTGCACCTCCGCCAGTGCTGCATAGTCCACCCCCAGGGACAGGGCCTGGACAGCTGGTCTGGAGAGTGCGTCCGCCACGACGTTGTCCTTTCCCCAGACATGCTGGATGTCCGTCGTGTACTCGGAGATGTAGGACAGATGTCGCTGCTGGCGAGCCGACCAGGGATCGGACACCTTCATGAATGCAAAGGTCAACGGTTTGTGGTCCGTGAACATGGTAAACGGCCTGCCTTCTAAGAAGTACCTGAAATGCTGGATTGCTAGGTACAGTGCCAACAGCTCCCGGTCGAAAGCACTGTACTTGAGTTTGGGTGGTCGTAGGTGCTTGCTGAAGAACGCCAGGGGTAGCCAGTGCCCCTCAATGAGGTTCTTCAGCACCCCACCGACGATGTGTCGGATGCATCCACTGTGAGGGCAGTCGGAACATCCATTCTGGGGTGCACCGGCATCGCGGCATCTGCCAAGGCTTCCTTGGCTTTAACAAAAGTGGCTACGGCCTCCTGGTCCCAAGTAATGTCCTTGCCTTTACCCGACATCAGGGTGTACAAAGGGCACATGATACGGGCTGCTGAGGGGAGGAAATGGTGGTAAAAGTTCACCATACCAACAAACTCGTGCAGGCCTTTGACCGTGTTGGGCCGGGCAAAGTGGCAGATCACGTTTACCTTGGCGGGCAGAGGTGTTGCCCCGTCTTTGGTAACCCTGTGGCCCAGGAAGTCAATGGTATCGAGACCAAACTGGCATTTGGCTGGGTTGATCGTGAGGCCGAAATCACTCAGGCGGGAGTAGAGCTGGCGGATGTGGGACAGATGATCCTGACGACAACTGCTGGCTATAAGGATGTCGTCCAAATAGATGAATGCAAAGTCCAGGTTGCATCCCACCGCGTCCATTAGCCGCAGGAATGTCAGTGCGGCATTCTTCAGGCCAAACGGCATTCGGAGGAACTCGAACAGGCTGAATGGGGTGATGAGTGCTGTTTTGGGGATGCCTTCAGGATGCACTGGGATTTGATGGTATCCCCGGAATAAGTCTACTTTGGAAAATATTCTTGCCCCATGCAGGTTTGCTGAAAAGTCCTGTATGTGTGGCATGGGGTAGTGGTCTGGAGTTGTAGTGTCGTTCAGTCTGCAGTAGTGGCCGCATGGTCTCCAACCCCCGACTGCTTTGGGCACCATGTGCAGGGGGTAGGCCCATGGGCTGTCAGACTTCCATACGATCCCCAATTCCTCCATCCTCTTGAACTCCTCCTTCACCAAGCAGAGCTTTTCTGGAGGGGAGCTTTCATGCACGGGCGTGGAGGGGTGGTCCCTGGGTCGGAATGTTGTGCTGAACCCCATGTCTGGGCATGGCTGCCGTGAACTGCGGTGCCTGAATTGATGGAAAGTCCACCAGGATTCTGGTGAATTCATTGTCCGACAGGCGTGATGGATTCCAGGTGTCGGGCTGGCAACTTGGCTTCACCCAGGGAGAACGTCTGGAAAGTCACGGCATGTACCAGTCTTTTCCCTTACAAGTCGACCAGCTGGCTGTGAGCTCGCAAGAAGTCCGCCCCCAGGAGTGGTTGGGCTACTGCGGCCAGTTTGAGTGTCCCATGTGAACCGGCTGGTGCTGAACTGCAGCTGCACTGTGCTGATGCCGTAGGTCTGTATCACGCTGCCGTTTGCAGCCCTCAGGGTGGGTCCTGGCTTCCTGTTGCGGGTGTCATACCCTGTCGGGGGCAAGACGCTGATTTCCGCTCCGGTGTTGACCAAGAAGCGGCGTCCCGACTGTTTGTCCCAGACGTACAAGAGGCTGTGTTGGTGGCCAGCTGCCGTAGTCATTAGCGGCAGCTGGCCCTTGCAGGGCGGGCGACAACAGCGGGCTTTTGTGCCCCACCGCTGGTGGTAGAAACACCACTGTTCACTGGCCTCCTCACTCCTGCCTCTGTGTTGTGTGCGCCCGCCCCCCCCCCGCCGGGCCTGGTCTGGTCTGCTGTTGGGCACGTGGCCTGGTAATCTGACCGACCGATGCCATGCTCTCCCTCTTGGCTTTCCACAGCACGTCTGCCCGGGCCGCCACCTTCCAAGGGTCGCTGAAATCTGCGTCAGCCAGCAGCAGATGTATGTCCTCGGGCAGTTGCTCTAGGAACTCTTGCTCGAACATGAGGCAGGGCTTGTGTCTGTCAGCCAGGGCCAGCAACTCGTTCATCAATGCTGACGGCAGTCTGTCTCCCAAACCGTCCAGGTTAAGCAGGCGGACACCTCACTCATGCCATGAGAGGCCAAAGGTCTCACTGAGCAGTGCTTTGAATACTTCATATTTGCCTTCTTCCGGGGGGCGACTGTATGAAATTCGCAACCTGAGTGACCGTCTGCTGGTCAAGGGCGCTCACCCACGTGGTAGTAACGCGTGGAATCAGAAGATATCTTCCGAATCTGGAACTGGGCTTCTGCTTGGCTAAACCACACGCGTGGTCATAGCATCCAGAAAATCGGCAGTTTTAGTGAAACTGCATGAACAGATGAAGAGTCGGTCAACTTTTGTCCAAATCCATTTGGATCGTCGAGGTCACCAATGTAGCGATGTGCTACACACAGCGCTGAAATAATGACACACAGTCGGTAAGTTATTTCGAGACTAGTTTATTCAAACTTCGCGGCACTAGCATTTAAATCCCTAGCGCCCACCCTCTCCGGGCGGAAATGATGTCAGAGGTGCATCACCAAAGTCTTCCCCCGCGCGCTGGCTATTTGTGAGCCGTTTGCCTGTGCAGAAAGTGGGTCGCCACAGAAGTTCAGAATTTTACTGGACATTGGATCTCTTTTCATTGTTTAGTCGCAGACAACTTTCTCCACACAAAATTAAAAGCAGAATATTTCAAACTTGACAATTTGGGGAAAATGAAACAAATATGAAGTCAAAATTGAGTTTATTGTTATACACACATACATGCACAGGTGCAATGAAAAAGGTTACATTCCTTATATTCACCTTACAATCCATTTGAGTAGTGTCCAACCTGATGGCATGAATGCAATTTCTCCTTCCAGTAAAAAAAATCCTCTTGCCCTTCCTCAATTCCCCATTCTAACCTTTAACTCTTTCTTACCTACTAATTACTTCCCCCTAGGTCACCCTCCTCTGTCCCTTTCCCCTATAGTTCACTCTGTTCTCCTATCAGATTCTCTTTTCTCCAGCCATTGACTTTTCCCATCCACCTGGCTTCACCTATCAACCTATCACCTTCCAGCTAGCCTCCTTCCCCCCCCTTCCCCCACACTTTTTATTCTCTCTCTCTCTCCCCTCCCTCTCTCTCTCCCTCCCTCTCTTCTCTCTCTCCTCTCTCTCTCTCTCTCTCTCTCTCTCTCTCTCTCTCTCTCTCTCTCTCTCTCTCTCTCTCTCTCTCCCCCCCCCCACCCCCTGTGGAGGTCAAGGAATAGTGATATTTTGTAAAGGATCCTGCATCAGGACAGACATGGGCATTGTTATAAAATATCACCCTACCCCTTGCTCTTCCACCAACCACCAGCCCTCACTCTGATCTCCTATAGCAAGCATTTAACATAATGTAAAGAGTGTATTGGTTACTTGAATATCTTGACAGCTCATTGGCTATATTGACCAAATAAAACAATAAAAAAATAAGAGGCAAAAATAGGACATTTGGTCCATTGAGTCTACTCCACCATTCCATCATGGCTGAGTTTACAATCCCTTTGAATCCCATTCTCCTGCCTTTTCTCTGTAAGCTTAGAAACTCTTATTAATTAATATCAGTCACCATTTTAAGTATATCCAAATACTTGGCCACGGATTCTCTACCCTCCAGCTAAAGAAATGTCTCCTCATCTATGTTCTGAGAGACATCCTTGTATTCTGAGGCTGTGTCCTCTGATCACAGAGTTCCACATTATAGGAAATATCCTCTCCATGTCTTCTTTACATAGGCCTTTCAGTATTAGAAAGGTTTCAATAAGATACTCCCCCCCCCATTCTCCTAAACTCCAGTGAGAACAGGCACAGATCCATCAAGCACTCCTCATATGTGAATCTGTTATTCCCAGGAACCTACTCTGGACCCTCTCCAAAGTCAGTCAGTGCAGTGAATTTATCTTGCCATTCACAATCCAGGGCTTTGTTCTTTCATCTCACAAACGCACTTCAATAATGCATAAATTGTTTCCAAGCATACTTCATATCTGCTCTAAGTGTGTTTACAATCATTCAACTTAAGAATACACAAACTGGCTCATAGGAAAGATGTGCAAGAATTTAACATATTTTCAATAAATGGGAGATCATACACAACCTGAACTTATCCTCCATAAACTCAGGCAAGGTGTATCCAATGCTGGATATTCACTCTCATTTCTTTAAAGGCAGTAACATTGCCGAGGAATGCTGAGTTCCTGGAAGGTATATCAGCATAATATGAAAATATCCGCAGTACATTTGAGACTTGGAAATTGGATTATAATGAAGAAGTAGGGTAGATTTTTTTTTTCCCTAAGGATCTTAAAAGGGGAAAAAGAAAGTGTTCTTAGAAACAGGATGTTGGATGGTGTGAAACCAGTTTAAAGCCTTTGAAAACTTCTGAATTGTCATTGTTGTGTAGGAAGTACTACACAAAGTCCATAAAAATATGGGATACGTAGGATGCAGAAGTGGGCAGTGAAGTGGCAGATGGAGTTCAACCCAGAGAAGAGTGAGGTGGTACACTTTGGAAGGATAAACTCCAAGGCAACGTATAAAGTAAATGGCTGGATACTTGGAAGTGTGGAGGAGCAGAGTGATCTGGGGGGTAGATGTCCACAGATCCCTGGAAGTTGCCTCACAGGTAGATAGGGTAGCTAAGAAAGCTTATGGAGTGTTAGCTTTCATAAGTCGAGGAATAGAGTTTAAGAGTCTCGGGGTAATGATGCAGCTCTATAAAACACTGGTTAGGCCACACTTGGAGTATTGTGTCCAGTTGTGGTCGCCTCACTATAGAAAGGATGTGGAAGCACTGGAAAGGGTACAGAGGAGATTTACCAGGATATTGCCTGGTTTTAAGAGTAGGCATTATGATCAGAGATTAAGGGAGCTAAGGCTTTACTCTCTGGAGAGAAGGAGGATGAGAAGAGACATGATAGAGGTATACAAGATATTAAGAGGAATAGATAGAGTAGAGTCTTCCCCAGGGCACTACTGCTCAATACAAGAGGACATGGTTTTAAGGTAAGGGGTGGAAAGTTCAAGGGGGATATTAGAGGAAGGTTTTTTACTCAAAGAGTGGTTGGTGCGTGGAATGCACTGCCTTAATCTGTGGTGGAGACAGATACACTAGTGAAATTTAAGAGACTAGTGGACAGGTATATGGAGGAATTTAAGGTGGAGGGTTATATGGGAGGCAGGGTTTAAGGGTTGGTACAACATTGTGTGCCGAGGGGCCTGTACTATGCTGTATTGTTCTATGTTTGTTCTATAAAAAGTAATATAATGATTCTGCGGTAATTCATATTTTGAAGCTGTATCTTGAGAGAAAGCTATTTGTCAAGATACCATGATGATGTGAGACTCCATTGTTCTTCAACGTAGAATTGTGGAAACTTAATATATCTATCTAAGGATGTCAGTGGTGCCTGTGTTTGATATGTCTGCATGGCTGGCTTGAATTTTTGTCTGTTGTATAAACGTCTTGTAACCTTTGACACCTGAGCTCTGAGACATCTTTGCATTTCATAGAAGAATTAAAGTGACTATACCACAGCTCAGCAGTGTGCTTTCTAAACAGTGATTATGAAGAATGGCTCCCCTAGTTAGCATGATTAGGAATATAACACATTTGGATTCTATTTTACAGTAAACAGAATGGGGTAAATTATTAGTGTGGAAGTAATTTGTCTTGAAAAAATATAATTACATAGTTTTATATTATATTGATGTTAGGGCGTATTCTGGAGTTAGCGTATGTAGCAAATATTAACAGTGCGTTGGCTGTCCATTGTCCTGATAATGATGTAATCTGTGTGGGAAGAGTTTTATAATGAAAAAGGCTTTGCAGTGGGACAGTTCCACTCTCTCAGTCTCAAAAATATTGGTCCAAAATTTTGTGAAAAATTATCACAACCGCAGACATCCTCGGGTGCAGCGGATAGCCGTGAGATCTCCTATGCCTTTTCATGCCCTTCACTGTCTCGAAACATTGCAGCACCACCTTCTTGGTCCTTGGATCTTGCAGTTGACCTTATCCGCCCAGTCTGCTGGAGGTGACTGCACCTTCTGGGGCAGGCATATCCCTATCTTACTGAGGTAGGAGTTTCCCTGCTACCCTCACATGGTTTAGCCCACCTGTCAAGGTGATGTACCGGGGTGCGGCCACAGTCGCCTGCAAAACAGTTACTTGGAACCACAGGTGAAAGCCGAGTGGCAGGGGGGACCAAAGGTAGATGAGTTGCCCCTGGGCAGAGCACAACAAGCCCACCACCACAGGTGGTGAACACCCCATGCACCTCATTAAATTCATTAGTAACCAATCTTCAGACACGAACATGGATTGCAGATTATATTTAACATGCAGCCCTGAGCAATAGCTTTCCTGAAGCTGTAGACTGGAGTAAATTGCAATCCAAAAAATGCTGATTAATATTAATTTTAGGTGTCTGGAGTGAGGGTGCAAAGAAAGAGGTATGTGAAAAGTACATGTAATTCAAAGGAAACATTGTAACTACAGAATTTTTCTGTTGTTACCATTGAACTTTAACATATGAAAATGTCACGTAATATTGGGTCAGGAGGCTTTTTTCTCCAGCAGGTCTCAATATGATGCCTGTTACTCATTTTTGTTGAATAAAACACTTCGATACACATTAGCTTCAGTGTCTCTCTGGTGACTTTGTTCATATTACAATATTGTGTTCAATAATGAAGATTAAGCCTTAAGATGATGGGAGCAAAATGTAATTGGCCAAAGTATTAAATAAATATATGTGAGGGGGTTACATGAAATATGTCTTTATTTCTATCGCTTTTCTCTGATGCTGTTTATATTGTTAGGTCATGTTTGGCTAATTCCAGAGAAAGTGATATATTTCATGTTATGATCTGCATCAGTTACTCTTTAAGTGAGAGCTCAGAGGGTGAATAATAAACAGCGAAGGGTAAAACCGTGCAACTGAGTCTGGTTCTGCTCACTTCAATAGCAATTAGAAATGTGTAAAAACTTTGTGCACTTTTGAACTCAGCAACTGAGTCCATTCCCAGCTATGGAAAACTGATGTGGAACAGAGCAGGAACCAA